>NC_068295.1:17922322-18228572 GCF_025860055.1 Xyrauchen texanus | reverse complement strand
GTGAGTGTGTGGTTATGAATGCCATTGCCATGACAACCACTGATGGACTGTTAAACTGATTCCTGTGGTACCCTAGTCTTAACTTGAAAACAGAAATATAGAGAATAATAAATATATAATATAAAACAGACTAAGTAATCATTCAGTTGTCACAAAATGGTATTCATGATCATGAAACATTGCATGTTTTAGGCCTTGACGGTTTTGTAAATAGTGAAAATGACTTGAATATAGTAAAGGAACACAACTGCAGATTTTGATACTGTTAGTTTGATCTGCTATTTGTTTTATTGTCTCCTAGTAAAACTGATGTGTGATTTTTATTTTTGGATTTTATTTTGATATATAAATGAGCCCACTTATCACTGTTAGTGGTACAGATTTGAGCTAATTTAATCTGAAAGGATTTGTCTCAGTCCTGCTATGGCTGATATTTCCACAGCAGCAAGATCTGCCATTTATACTGGACATGCTTACAAAGTGCAATAAAAGATGGCAATACAGCTCTTCTCATCTTCTGATCTTATACTTCACAAACACACATTCAATATACAACAGGCTGAAATTATATTATAATAATGTGACCCACTCCCATATGAGGGCATTAAAAAAGGTTTTGGAGATGGTAATGAACAAAGAATGAATCTTGCTGACATGATCTTATGTTCATGATAAGCTTTGCATTATTTAGCTGGCAGATGGACATTAAAGATCCCCCATACAGACTATTTTAGTGCCAGTGACATGCTGTCTATGAGTGAATGGGTTTGATGAAGAACAATTTAACCATTTAACTGATTTCTCAACCAATGGTAGAGCTTGATTTCTAGTATATTAGAACTGTAAACACACTGTGAATGAGGCCCAGTTCTGATTTTCTTATTTTCTGACCCATGATAATGAAATCCTCACCTTCTGAGTCTTTTTAACTTTATCTCATTAACAGCACAGCAAAAGCAAAGAAGCATCATCACATAATTACATAGAATGCATTTAGACCAGTCTGTTCAGTATGAAATAAAAAGTGTAAGAATCTATTATTTCACTCACTAGAAGTTCTTTTTTAAAATAATTAAGAGTAAACAACATGAAAAGACAATGAAATTACTTACAAACAGTGTTGTGTAAATTACTACATTACTAAAATTACTAATTACGTTTCTAAAAGATTTAATTAGATTACAAAAAAGATTACACTACTCATTACTTAATGTAAAAAGTATTCACATTACTAATTACTTTACTTTCTAAAACACTTTTCACAGAAAACGTTGTTTTCTGCTCAACACAATCAAAATAATGAATATATTACCACACTCAGCTACACACATTTCTCCCTTACAATTACTCATTACAAACTCTTCAGCTGTCCCAGAAACATACGTAGTGTACATATAAACATAATTCATGTTTTACGTTTTTTATTTTACAAAATATTATTTTAGAAATATGTGTAATGTATTTAAAAGTAACTTAATTTAATTTCAGTAACTGCAATCTGATTACACAAATTTTAAATGTAGTGTTTTACACTAGTTTTGATTAAAAAGTAATTTGATTACTGTATTAATTACATTGTAATCAGATTGTACCCAACACTGTAGACAATAAGTAATTGATAGAACAAAGAACATTTTTAAATTATGTAATGATGAAAGAACAGCAATGATAGGTAGAATAAATAAAAGGTTTACAATAAATGTAATTTAATTTATTAATAAGACAAAAATTAATCATAAAAGATAAGTTGACAAAACACAATAGTGTCTAAATCTATTTTATTAAAGCCTATTTCCAGCACAATAAACAGATTTATAATCATATAGTTAAGATATACGGTTCACTTAGAGTACATACTGTATGTAGTATACAGTATGCACTTAAGAGTAATATGTCTTTCTAGGATCTGTGCTGTCAAACTAGAATATGTAGATCACATCTGAACCAGCATTAACCAGATTGATGTTGATCTTCATTAATTCGATATAGTAAACTTTGATTTGGTTTGAACACACATTTAAAATGCCTTTGCAATAGCTATTGGTTGAGTCCACTTTTCACAAAGGTTGTGTCACAAAGGGACATGCTGGTAAACATACTGTACACAGAGGATGCATTAGGATTACAGAAAACCTGGCTAACATAGAGCACTGTAAGGGTGGAGCAAAGCAACAGATCCCTCATCTCTGATTAGATGGTCATTCAGATTTTAAGATTGAACCATGGGCCTTAGTGGACAGGGGTAATCTGTGTCTCCTCACTCCTGTTGGGTATTAGCTCTCCACAAGCAGGGCTTAAGATCAGGGTTTTTAGAAGCAAACAACCTGCTTTTCAGTGTGCTATCCTGACAGCCACAGACCACCGGCAACATGAGAGCTGCCCATGTCTTTCTGCTGTTGGGCCTGTCCCTCACCCTCCTTGCTGCTCACAGTGAGTATCACTCCCTTATTTTGTTCTCTTTTTCTATGTCATGTGTGCCACACTAAGTGTTCTAGACTAAGCTTTTCAGTCTAGACTTCTCAATCTTGTGTGTTGTCTTGTTTCCGTTTCATGCATCCTCCAGTTCACATCTTCATTATTTAATTTAGTCTCTTTAAAGTATCATTTGCTCAGTAGTTTGCGCCTATGGAGTGTCTTTTCGCCTGGGAATATCTTCTCTGTCTTTTGTAATGGGCTGAAGGACTAACTGTAAGGAATCTGTAAAACCAATCCCTTAAACAGATTGAGGGCTACAAAGAGCTTGCTGCCTGGCTGGTCTAAAATAGAATATAAAATGTAACAAATGTTAGATTACAAACATTAAAAATAGAACAGTTCAATATGGTGAACAGTGAATAAAGTTCACTTTTTGCCACCACAATTTAAAAAATGTATCACTTTCTGTGGCATGCAAATGCACATTTCTTATTCTGCATCCAACTTTTGTATAAAAGTTACTCTTCAAACATGATTTTACTTTACCAAAACTGCCTGGACAGCTGAAATATTTCACCTGCATATATAGGCTTCAGTTTTTTCTTATTAGGGAAAAAAAACTAAAAACTCTAGACTGAGACCAGCTCCACATACAATAATTCATAATGGCCTCTAGACAGCAGCCATGGTTTGCTCATGTCTACAGTATTTGGTACAGTTTGGAAGTAAAAGGATGTAATTTTAGATAAATGCTTTGAAAAAGATGAACTTAGGGCTATCACTACATTTTAAAATGTATTGATATGTAGACGGTTCAATTTTCTACATTACCATTCTGTGAACTGAAGGTCTTTGCTATAAAAGAGGGTGACCCAAATACAGCGGAAAGATGTCTATAGGGTGAACAAACAGTGATGAGACACACCAAACAAAACAGCTTGTATCTTAAAATGTATTTATATTTTTGAAGATGTACGGAATGCATGTGTCTGGTCTTGTTGGCTTGAACTTCAAAGGAAATTTCTTTAAAACACACACACACGCACGCACGCACGCACGCACGCACAGTTGTGTTTCCATGTTTTATGGGGACTTTCCATAGACATAATGGTTTTTATACTGTACAAACTTTATATTCTATCCCCTAAACCTAACCCTCACAGAAAACTTTCTGCATTTTTACCTTTTCAAAAAACATAATTTAGTATGATTTATAAGCTGTTTTCCTCATGGGGACCGACAAAATGTCCCCACAAGGTCAAAAATTTCGGGTTTTACTATCCTTATGGGGACATTTGGTCCCCACAAAGTGATAAATACACACTCACACACACACACACACACACACACACACACACACACACACACACACACACACACACACACACACACACACACTTCTGAGGACTCTCAATAGATATAATGATTATTATACTGTATGAACTATAGATTCTATCCCTTAAACTAACCAGCACATAAAACAATCTGCATCAATTAGTATGTTTTTTTTTAAGAGATTTGAAATATGGGGATATTAGAAATGTCCTAATAAACCACATTGATAGCATAATACCCTTGTAATTACCTGTTTGTAACCTAAACAAATGTCCTCATAAACCACACACACACACACACACACACACACACACACTTGGGACATGATAGCGAAAAATGTACTCACCCTCTTACCGTCCCAGATGTGAATGACTTTCTTTCTTCTGCTGAACAAAAACAAAGATTTTTTGAAGAATATCTTAACTCAATATCTTACGCAACGTCTTGTTCCTTCCATCAGGGAACAGAGGTTTAGACAGTAACCAAGACATTCCCTATCTGTCACTCACTGATCCCTAAACAGGGTCATGGGAACCTTGGGCACATAGGCCAGTCGGGGTCTCAGTATCATGTGACAGTATGCCGGACAGAACTCCAGACAGGTGTCTCTGACAGAGAACGCCTGTAGGCCCCAACCCACTTGATGGACGTGAGCGCAGTCAGGGGCAGTCTTCAATGAGAGCGCCTTTAGCTCAACTGACTCTAGGGGCTCCAATGGGGCTCTCCACAGGCCCCGCAGGACCACGAGATTCAGCCTGGGAGTATTCAGACTTCTCTAATTTCGTGCTTCCAGAGGGAATTACCATCTACTGGGTCATGGTGTGCCGCTATAGCGGCCACATTCACCTTCAAGGTGGAAGGGACTACTGACCCTCCAGCCTCTCCTGCAGGAAGGAAAGCACAGACCCAACCGTGCATCTCTGGGGGTCTTCATGTTGGGACATTTCAGACTAACACCACTTAGTGAACAAACGCCACTTCAAGGCATACGCCATACGGATCAATGGCCAAAGCTTCTGCAGGGCAAGCAATACCAGCAGCAACTCGAGGCAGTTGAAATGCCAAAAAGTCCTGGCCCTTTCCAGGAGCCCTCGGCTGTGTGCCCGTTGTCTGTCATAACAACAACGTACCTGGACACTTGCACTAAGGGGACCCCTGCCCACAGAAATGCAAGGTCCGTCCAAGGGCTGAACAAGTGGCAGCAGATCGGCGTGATGGCCACATGATGTGTGTCGTCTCGGGGCTCAAGTCTGAAGCCAGTGCTGAGCGGTCTCATTTGCATCAACCCGAGCAGCGTGACCATCGCCGAGGACGCCATATGCCACAGGAATCTCTGAAATTGTTTCAGTGGGACCGCCGTTCTCTGCCTGAATGACTTCAGTCAGTTCAGCACCGACTGCGTGCTTGTGAGGCATGCTAACATAGAGTCTACCTCTAAAAGAGATGCTCTTAACAAGGGAGAGCTTGCTCTTTTCCCAGTTGACCCAAACTGGCCGTGGTGCCCAAGCAGATGTTGAGATAATTGAGGATGCGAATGCCCACTTCCCTTAAAGGGGCAAGGACTGCCACTGCGACTTTTGTGAAGACGCAAGGTGACAGGGACAGTTTTGCATACCCGCTCGGAAATGTGTAGTTGTGCTCCTGAAAAAACATCAGATTTACACTACACAATTTACGAAACTAATATAAACATAATTACTCACAAATCAATATACAAATAATAATATACAATGTACAGTATACAATAAACACAATATGGAATACACAGTATACAATAAAAAATTATTTATATAAATGTGCAGAAAGGTTGTATAGTGGTTGTATTGACATTCAGAGTCAGCTGCCGGTGTGAAGAGAAATATATTTTATGACAGTCCGTTTAAATGATAAACTGATAATTTTGCAGTGGTCTCTTAATTTGTTTCCAGAGCTGTAGATCATTGTCTGTATATGTGTATATATCATTAAAAAGTAATATGACTCCTCTATTTCTGCCTCCACCCTTTTTTTTTATTATGCAAGCAGTCTGAATCAGAATCTGGCACTGGAGAGATATAGTGAATTCACTTCAATTGTGCATACTAAAACAACAGAAGCAATACAGCACTTATATACTGTAAAAACAAAACAAAAAAACTTATAGAGACATTTGAGTCATGGTGCTGATGCAGGCAGTGCAAGTTTGAGTCCAGCTTGCAACATTCACCTCACCCCATTTCCACTGTCCACTACCTATAGATGGAAATATAATAAATAAGATATAAAATAATAAGATATAATAAATTAAGTAATATTGCTGGATCAGTACCAGTCTATAACTTCAGGCCTTTTCTCAAGGAGTTAAAAATGAAATTGATTCTTTGAATTCTGCCTCCTTTGTCTTTATTTAGGTGAGGCACTGCAGTGTTATACCTGCATGGGCTCTACAGATGAAGACTGCAATCGCCAGGGTTCCAAAACATGTCCAAGCTTCTCAGATGCATGTGCTGTTGTCCGAGGACATGGCAGTAAGTTAAATGGTAACATAGTCAATAGTTCATCTTCTTACATGGATGGATGAGACGAAATTTGGTGAGGACATTTAAAAATAAATCTGGGGCATCTTGTGATGAATCACTGAGGGATACATATTTAGAAAATTCATTAACAACTCTAGTGTGTGTGTGTAGATGTGTTCAAAGGAAGCACTCTATTAGACTGGTATATAAGACAGACTGCTCTGTCTGGCCCCAGCTTAGAAGCAGGAGGTCACAGCTTCCTTATGAGGATCAAAACACATTAATATATAATCACGCTGTCATACTGTTCTTGTCTACTTAGGTGGTGTAATGAAGTCATGCTCTTACAAATCCTTCTGCAGCCAGGCCAACAGCCAGGGCTACAGAGCTCCAGGGGTGAAAGTTCATTGTTGCTACTCTGATGACTGCAATGTGGCTGGACATGCTACTAGAATCAGCAGAGGGTTTCACTTCATTCTGGGGTTTCTGTTGTGCATCTGGCATTTATTGTGAAAATAATATTGCCCTCGACAAACTAACCTGGTTATTAAACTCCATTACCATTGTGGAATTTGACTGAACTCTGTATACCATGTGATTGTTGCCAGATGTGCTGATAAAATGAATCATACCATACTGCAAATGTCAACAAGTACTGCCGTGGGATTGTGCATACAACAAACACTCACATATATATACAAGGACAAGTAGAAGTATAGTCAAGCAAACAAATGTAATGGATAAAATACAGTTAGCTGGTCATTATTGCTAAATAAATCTTAGCACGATGTTCAGAACTTGGCCTTGTAGAAACCCAAAAGGGTTTATTTTGTAATAGTGACAAACTGACTGTACATTATCCTATTTATCACATGGCTACATACTAAATATATATATATATATATATATATATATATATATATATATATATATATATATATATATATAAGGAAATACTGATTTCAGTTGAAATTATTTTATTATGTGAGAAGAAAAAGACCTTAGGGTGGTATGAGTGGCATGAAACTAGTACAGCTATGTAGAAAGTCGGTTGCATGTGACATGTTTAGCAGTCATTATTCAAAATATTTGACTACAGAATATTGTGAATGCTTGATCGATCAGAATCAAGTATTCAAGAGAGCTGTATAATAAACACAGAGAAGCTTACATTTTTCTCTGCATAAAAAACTGTATGTTATTGTATTGAAAGTATTTCTAGGAACTCAAAAAAGCCTAAAGCATTTTTTCTTAGGCCAAAAAAAAAAAAAAAAAAAAAAAGACAAAATAAATAAATTATCAAGGAATAAAATAAGTGTTTAAAATGAATATCTATATGATGTAAATGTATAATTACATTTTAATTTCACTTCATGCATTTAAATGGACATGAAGATAATATGCAAAGACATATTCTCTGGCTATTTATGCTTTTGTGCTTTACTGTAAATAAACTGCTTCTTTGGGATTGTGGTGGGGGATTTTTGTATGTTTGTATGGGATTGGGAATAAGCGCTTCAATCAGAGTTGGAAATAATGAGTGGTAATTAGCAAGTTCCATATGAAAATGCTTAGCTCGTTTAAAGATCTTAAGAAATTTAAATATTGTCTGGTATGATAAAAAAATTATTATATACATTTTCCTAAACAATTCTAGCTCAGAAAGCATAGACTGCTCAGCAAAGGAGCTAAAAGATGAAAGATCCCTTCTTCATCCCTGTAAACGTGTATGGTTGGATAATTTGTCACCTGTAAAGCCATTTATTTGAATATGTCATGTATTTATAGGGGAGACTCTAAAACATGGATTTTGAAGATAAACTGGGTTGGTCTGTGTTTCTTTTGCGGTAGATGTAGATAAAATGTTATTAATACGTTTCTTCATAAATAAATGAAGTCTAAAAAAAAATCAAGATCTTATTTTGGTGAACATCTAATCTGTAATCAGAGTTTTCGGTTTTTAATGACAATGAGGCAGAACGAAATTTTATATATTTTTTTATTTATTATTATTATTTATTTTGAATTTTAAAAAAATAATGTATATATATATATATATATATATATATATATATATATATATATATATATATATATATATATATATTATTTTTTTTTTTACAAAACCTATTGACTTGGTGCCCTCACGTACTTTATATGTAGTTAACACTAGGGGTCAGTATAAATTAACAAATCAACAAAGATCACGCTGTCAAAAAACACCCTGTTGAAAGTCCAAAGCACTCTGAAAACATCACACGATTCAGCTAGGTTTTACTCGCAGTACATTTCAGACTGTTTTGAGCCTAACCCAAACTTGAGTTTGCTCTCTAAAGATGTAAGACCACATCTAATACAGATTGCCATAGTTGAGGCAGTGCTGACAGATTGCCCTGACATGTTGATTGTGTTACAGGTTGCTCGAAATGTTTAGTATTTTGGATTGAATTATGGATGGTTAACGTTAAACTCCTTGTTGATTCATCAAATAAAGGTGACCCTGCAAACCCAAATTTTCATTTTTTGCATAAAATAAACGAAGATATTTGAAAGCTCTCTTACTTTCTTAAGTGAACTAGCCATCAAAATGGCATACTACTGTTTCTGTTACTATTGTAAAAACCTATTAAATGGGATATCCTTTAAAAGTGTAAGACACTTTCAGAATCTTTCTGAAAGTCATATTAATCAATTCTTTAATAATGTTTTTTGATGACAGTGGTAACTAATAGCTAGTTACCAGTTTTATTGTACTGCTGGTAATTTTAGTTAGATAACCATGGTGATTTGGCAACTATGAACCATGGTTGCTTTAACAAAACACACACGCACACAGTATACACAAACTTGTTTTCATATCATTGTGGGGACTCTCCATAGTCTTCCATGCATTTCATGGATTTTATACAGATCTAACGATAATTTCTATCCCCTGATCCTACCCCTAAACAAAACCTTGCATTTTTTAATTTTCACAATAACAATATTTAGTATTTTTACTAAGCCATTTCCCTCATGGGGACCGCTGGCTGGGCCCCACAAGGTAGGTGATCTCAGGTTTTACTATCCTTGTGGGGTCCCCACAATGTAGCATAAACATGTATATAAGGTAAGGTCTGGTCCTGTGAAAAATGTATAGTGTAACAGAATAGCTTTCCTGAACCTTTCCCATTTTTATTAAGAGAGGGATGATTTAAGCAAATTAAATCCTCAGTCATCTGATGAAAAACACTTAGGTTCCTTTGGAGTTCAGAACTTTAAAATACTCATGGTCATTAAGTCAAGGCAGAGCATGAGGTTATTACAAGCTATAATGAGTACATTTAAATCTCACCCTTTCTGTCTCCCGTCATTTTCGCAGTGACAGCAGTTTTTTTTTTTTCTTCATTTCTCTCACCACTTTTGCATTCCATCAACCTTCTCTCTTCCCCATCCACAGAGGCTTGTAAAGTCTTTTCTTTGACAGACAGGTGTGATAGTGTGAATGAGCTGCCCCAGAGGGGGATAGAGAATGACCCCAAACTGTGAAGCTCCAGGGCCATTCCACTGGGTGCTCTGCTTTGCTTGTGTCACTCCTCATCACTACTCATCAGATTCAAACTAGTTTGCTTGTCTTAGCTGATTTAAGATGGTCTTAGCTTTTTTTTTAAGACAGTTTCCCAGCCTAGCTAAACTGGTGCTCATCTGACTGACAAAATGTTTTTCAGCCTGACTAGCTTAGAAGTGTACAAAACCCCTAACCGGACAACAGAACAGCCTGACCAGGCTGAAAGACCTGCTAAGACCAGCAGTTTTGGCTGTTTTCATCAGCAGAGAAGGCTGAGGATAACAAGGATGATGGGTGTTTGGAGAAAAGCAAAGGTCTACTATCTCCAAAAGCAGAGGTGTTTCCCATGATTAGTGAACTGTTGAATTTGTAGAAATCCTGGGAACCGTCATAAATATATGATAGTCTTTTGCCATGAAGTTTGTTCTGAGTTCTGATGTTGTGATGTCCTCTGAGCTGTTTGCGCTTGAAATGTTATTGTCATGAACCAAAGAGTTGACTTCATAGCGAGACTGAAAAAGACAAAAATTCTTAACATTTCTAAAATATGCTACCGGTTGCCATCAGTAGCTTGTGTAAAGGTCATCACTACGGTAACCATCTTGGAAAACATTACTCATTTGATTTTCCCAAGGTAACTGCTCAAGTTTAATCCTTTTCCACCTAGGGACACTATTACTGTAAATCTCATCCACCCTATGGAAAGCCTTAAGCCAATTGCACTTTATTGGTGGTTGCCGGAGACCAGACAATGGATGTTTAGAAGGTCTTGCCAAGCACACCAGGGGCTTTTTGCATGTTATGTTTTGGTCCACTCATGAATTAAGTGGTGTTTGGTCCTTATAATTGCTTTTTTGCATAATGCCAGCTTTTTAAAAGATGATAAATAGCTAGATTTGGGGGACATTTTATTCATATGTATATTGAGGAGAACAAACTTTTGGAATGAGGGGCTTGTGATCAGCATTCACAAACATGTACTGTATGTATCTAGGGCAGATTAGTGTTTTGAAGAAAGAGCCCATTGAAATCCAGGATTTCCTTTTGTCAAAACAAACAAAAACCCATCCAAATAGAGTGTCTGAGAATTTTTTTTAGAACATTTTCATCATTGCATTTACCATATACTGTGGCCCAAAAAGTATTTGGACACTTTTGGACATATAAGTCACATTAATTGATAAGATGCAAGCAAAAATTTTCATTGTATAAAAAAACTAATGTGGCACATGAAAACAAATGATATAATGGACCAATCCGGTTCTTTACAAAAATTTCAGCACAAACATTACGTGGTGGCAGAGAGCCGATAGATTGTTGTGTTAGATTTGACAGATTAGATGATTAAATGAAAGTATGACACAAAAATATATTTAATAAATAAACAAATATTCTATACATTTATTACAATGAAACGAATTAATAACATATCTATAATAATGTTTGCTTTATATGTTTGCTGCAAAGCAGTGATTTGAAATTCGCTCTGTTGATGGCTTGAATTAACAGCCGTCTACGAGAACCCTCAAAATAATTTTTCAACAACGGAATCTGATAAAAGTTTATTGTTTGCGGATGGTTTCTGCCACCACTTCTGAATGTGATGTAAGCAGTGGCATTGCCAAAGGATTGGTCTATTGTGTTCCTTAGAACTAACTGAATTTTTCTTTGCTATTTATTTCAATTACTCTTAACCAACTGGTCTCAAGGTAATTTTTTTTTTCAAAATATAAAGTAAATTCCTCTCAAGTACATACAGGTGTCATAACAGAGTAATCACGCATTTGTGTGAATTTCGTCACATTAACTAAGGACAGTATTCCACTAATGTTTGACAGTCAGAAAATGTCCAACTAATTTGTGTCTTAATTTTGAACAATATATCTATTGTTCTTATAATTTGAAATGTTTTGCTTAAAAAGTGTGTTTGTGCTATTATGGAACTTGGAAGTTTTGTTCTATTATGCAAGGATATTCATACATTTTAATTGTGTCTTACATGTCCAAACACTTTTTTGGACCACTGTATGTATTGAACAACAGCATGAGTCAAATGTGCCATATTAAAATATCCCATAACCAGCAAAACAAACAAAGCAGGGGCACGTACTGTAGTGGGCAGCATCAAATACTCTCTGTGTCTAATCGAGAGGGAACAAAAGTGTGGGGTAGAAAAGAAAGCATGTGAGATGATGGCTGTGTTTACAAATGTGCGGTGCCCAACTGGCTGGTGCGGGTTCAGCCCACGGTCACTGGCTCTGGGGTCTCCGGGTCTCAGGTCTTTTTGAAAAAGATCCATGAAGCAGAATTAAAGTGATCTACCTCCGGACTGTGGACCCAGGGCTTTGGAACCAGGGAAGGGGGAGGGAAGAGAAGGGGGTAAGTTCAGAAAAAGGGTTTGGAATGGGGGGAGTAGGAGGAATTGGAGAATTATGCATAATTTGTCTGGCATTGGGCCTCAGCCACTTTGAAATGAGACTAAATAGTCTGCTCTATGGAGCTAATACAGCCAGGTATAGGGACTATAGAAAAAGCAATTGAAGAGACACAGAGGGTCCTTGTCGTGTTTAACTGAGTTTAAACATGAGACTGAAAAATATGTTTTTTTTCCATAGAACTGTGAGAAAAGTTGTGAGAGGAAGATCTGCAGAAGTATGAAAACAAGACAGACTAAATATGAAAACTATTTTAGGGATGTGTTTTATCGAATTCCAAATTCAAATTCATTTCAAATTTCAGGGAGCGTTTTATCTTGCACAGTGCTACAAAAGCATGTAAGACCACCATTAGTGTCTTTTTATCTAACATGAAATCAATAGATTCCCATGGTTTACTATGGTGAGATGCTAAAATGGAAGTCTAGCTAAATTAATTTTCTTTCACATTTTGTTTTACACTTTAGACTGTAATTAATCATTACTCACTACAGGCCTCTTTGTTACCACAATTAACTGAGCAAATTTCTTCAGTTTAGGAATTTTTGACTGAAGATTTGGATCAGTGCCTTTGAAAGAGTTAATTATATGGTTTTACACATGTGATAATTATTTCAGATTAGTATTTCAGATAAGTCTGTTGCAGGCATTTGTGAGATCTCAATCTCTGCTGTGTTTCAGAGATTTTAAAAAAGAGGGCTGATTAAAACATTTAATTTTCCATGCAGCCTGTGGCCTCAACATTCACACTACATTTTCAAGATTTGTTATCCTTGCAAATGATACATTAAGTAAACAAAATAAAAAGTCTGTGTGGTTTCAGTTATATTTAACTTTAAATAATAAATGCAACAAATATGATCCTCAATAGCAAAATTAAAGGTCTTTTTAGTCATTATGCCCCTCTGGGCCACAATGAATTTTAACGAGAAATGTCTCCATAAATATCCCACACTATAAGTCTATTTCAACACCCCTATCAGATTATATACAGTATCAGAGTCATTTAGCCTGTTTTATGAAATAGAAATTCTGTAAGTTATCTGCAAATGAGTAAAATTTTAACTGTTCACTGTCTAGCAGTAAAGTAAGGGTCAGCATTGTGTCCTAAAGAATGCCCTCAGGCACAGGCCAAAAGATTACCTGCCAGTAAAAGTGTTTTTGTGTGTTTTTGGCATACTAGCTAACTTGGGAAGTGTTAATTAAATGTGGAGGATGTATTGGACCTCTTTAGAATGAACAGGATGAGACATGGATAGAGTGGAGAGGAACAGAGTCAAGCTTCCAACTGAAACTAACTCACATCAGTAACCGATGCGCCCTGGGGCAGGGGCAGACTCAGTCAGCCATGCCATGCATCTGGGATAATTAGTTTTGGAAACGATTATCAACTGATATAATTGAGCATTCTCCCCTAATGAAGATCCTACATGTTGTCACTGGCGAGGCGCTAATTGAAGGGAGAAGGAAGGGAGGTGGAAGGTGAGGCCATGAAGGGGTGCCCTGTCAGATAGAAGAGCGGGGCTTGCAGAAAATCAAGCCTTCCATCATAGACTGTCAGTGCCTCAGTAACGTTTCCATTGCCCTTTTTTAGGTGGTTTATTGTGTTTCCTGAGTCTCTGTGCTTGTTTTTTTGTTCTTTCTTTGTTTTGTATTCCGGAGTGGGAGTTTAACATAGGATGAAGGAGAGGAGAGGTCCAAAGGATAGCAAGAGGGAAAAGAGTTTAAAAGAAAGAGCGAAGATAGACAGGAAAGATTGACACTGGGCAGATCAAGCTTAGCTCAGAAAGAGTTGAGTCAGGGGGTGTTTAGCTGGAGCACAGGTCGTGTTGGGGTTTTGGTTGAGAGATGCTGAGAGTTGAGGAGAAAAAGGGAAAGTGAGGGGGGAGAGTTCGGGAGAGAGGAGGTCACTGCGAAATCCGTTCAGAGGATAATAGGGGAGAAAATTGGTTTTGACAAGTTTGTGGAGGTGGAAGTAATGCAGCCCTTTAAAGAAAAATACAGGAATACCATGAGATAATAAAGGGAACTGGTGGGGAGGGGGGAGAGATATGGGCCTTGGGCCAGGATTCTGAGGCCAGGCTCCTGGTGCAGTCTGTAGCCTGTTGCATTGGGAGAAAAGAGTGAGTCTGGCACTACCAACAGACGGAGGCATAGCACAGTGACTGCCAGGTGCCATAATGGAGGAGGCACAGCTGGGTATTGTCTTAACTGTCCAACTGTGACTGGATGAATTCTTGATGACTCATTACTTAAACTACAAATTAGCTATTTGATTTTGTTGAAGGACAAATCCTGGAGGTAAATTCTCTTCCTTACTGTATCCTGCCTGTTAGATCAACTTAGACCAGCATTCATTTTCATGCTTCTTTAGGCTGGTTTGTGCTGATATAGCAACATGATCACACAGGAAATCGACATCGACAAATGCTCTGGAACCCTGAAATCATCCCCATTCTGCTGATTTACTATAAAGTGACATCTCACATCAGACATTTTTTGCATCAAATCAATTCTGTTTTCCTTTTTCTGTTTCACTACTAAGTACCATGAAAACCAGGAAGTAATAATTTTCACATAATCAATGATGGTCTGAGTAATCTTACTCTAAGATTACATTTTTACTCCACTGATGGTTAGTTTTAGGGTTGGGGTTGCGGTTGAGGTTTGGGTTAGGGTGTATGGCTAGTGAAAATATGCATTCCTATTGACTGTATTACATCATTTACAACTAAAAGCTAATACTTCCAGCTTCAGCCACTAGAGACAGTGGTTTGAATTTCAGATAGCACAGACTGATTTCACTTGACATTTTAACCTACTGTTGCTGAATTCACTCTGGATATATCACTCTGGATATAGCTGGTGGACAAGCATGGCCAAGCTTTTCCTGATTTAACCTTACCAGTGATGCACTTGGTTGGTCATCTCCTTCATACAAATATTTTTTTTCTTATTGAATTTTTTTGAATCACAATACATCTGGAAAAAAGCATATTTGATCACAAACAAGAAACTACAGAACATAAGGGAGCATTAGACTGCTGGTATTTATTGTGCAGTCAGAGCTCTGCCTGACTCATTCCAGATTGGCAGAAGACTGCAGTGTGTGCAGCAGAAGCCTCTCAGAAATATTTATAGGGTTTTCAGAAAAGTATTTTGCATGAAAACACTCGCAGCCAAGTCCATTGATAGCAAGCAGATTCATGCTTATTTCAAGTAAGCTTTCTGCCATATTAAACTAATATGAAGAGCAGGCAATAATTTGTGATGTATTATCTAATGCAAGAAGTTTTCCTTCTTTCCGACCAAATGGAGAAGAGACTTGGGAGGGTGAAAGGGGCATATATATCTATTTCTATTTTTTGTAATGCTGGAAAACATCTTATTTGCATCTGGCGCTTCAGTAGAGGCAGCAAAAACCTGATACACACTCACAGACACAACTGGAAGTCATTCTCATGAATAAAACTGACTCACATCCACTTGGTGCCCCTCAACTGTACAAATTTAAATCAATTCTTTCCCTGTTTAATGATGTAAACAGTTTTATTTAAACCCTCATTAAAAGTTTTCATGACAGATGTGGTTTCACCCTGGGTTCTGCTCCAGAATGTTTACACACAGTCTCCTTCCCACTCAGTACATCCAATGATGCAGTTGGCTGGTAGATCCAGCAGAGCTGATCAACAAATGACAATGACAGACCTTGGCAGACAGTTGTGAGATGATATATTCAGACTCCTGTCATTAGCATGTATCTGTCTATGATACGCTTCTACTATTAGCTCTTATTCTTACACTGGAAAGCCTGCCATTCCATTGGACTCATCTTCTGTTTGCACGCCTGTTGATTGGGCTGACATTACACTTAATGAGAAACTGCCATTTAGGAGGACTCTCCTTACGTTACCCTGAAAAGTTACAACTGTTAGTCAGGTGACACTTTTGCAGTTTGGATGGGTCTTATCCTCTGTTACAGGAATAACTAGTTCTGTAATTCAAACTTTTATTTTGTCTCTTTTACTGTTTTAGAAACTGGGCCATACTGTACTTTTTTTTAACCATTTCATCAATGTGAGAACAATGGCTCAATGAGTTAGGAGCAAATGTCTTTCTTTTTATAGGCCTAGACTACACAATTGTCTTTTTTATGCAGAACTTGTCCCTGATCTAGCCATAACAAAGTCATATTAAGGCAAGTTATGGCACTCAGTGACCATGTTTGAAATGCTTCCAGACAACTATTTTCTGTCTCTCAATTGGATACAAACAGGATACAAGTACAGCTACTATCTACTTGAATGGAAAAATACTGTTATCTCAAAAGTGGTTGGTCAAGATTAGGATCAAATAAAAGAACATTTAAAAAAAAACAATCACGTCCATAATTTGGACAAAGAAACTGGGATGTCATATAAGGTTGGCTGTATTAATCCAGATCCTGACCTGTTTTCCCCATCCGTGTGTTCTGCATACCCTTATCTTCTCTACCTTAGTAGAGCCCAATGCAAAAGTGTCTGCAAAACACATGAAGCAGTCAACTTTGGCCGAGTGGGAAAAAATGTAAGAACTGACCTTTTTTTCCACTCTTCCCCACCCGTTTTTATTTTCTCAGCTACTAATCCTAGCAGCTCTAATGCAGAGCGGTCACAGGTTTTGACAGCACACTGTAATGACCTAAGCTACTCTGAGGGGTTGGGGCAAGAGGGGTTGCCAGAGCAATGCAAGAAGAGAGGGAGGAAGGCATGTAGACTGGCTGAAGGGGGTTCAAAGGAGTCAAGAGAAAGCATTCAGGGATTATTCTCTCTGTTGACCCTGTTGTCAAGTACTGTGTTACTCCACAAAGTGCCACTAGGGGCAACAGCAACACGCATTTGGAGTCTCAACACTTAACATCCCTTTGTGCTTCTTCACTGCTTCTGCATCATGAACTGTATGACCTATTCAAGAAATTGCACATTTGCAATTTCAATTAATTTAACACCTCATCACATTTCAGTGTTTATTAACATGTCAACTTGTGGAAATTCTTCATGTTTTTCCTGGATGTGGTGTCTCAATTTTATAAAGTCTTTTTTAACCTGCTCAGTTTTAATCCTCTCACTTTCCTCTAGTCAGTGGACAAGGCTTATGTGTGTAACCTAGGTGACTGGGTGTGTTCAATGAGCTTGTGATTTTTGGTGTTGACAACAGCTCTGTAAATTCAGAACCCTTTAATGCATTCGTGCACCCCATGTTCATATAACAACCATTTCAGACAGACGAATACTCCTGAGTCATACCCTTTTTTCCCATGAAATAATTAGCAACATTTAACTCAATTATGGAAATATGTGGTTGAGCACAATCAGTAAAAAGAGAATATAATAATAAAAAGAGTGGGCGAATATGATGTCCAAACTACTTTTAAAGGCATGGTTCACCCAAAAACAAAAATTGCCTATGACTTACTTCCTTCTGTGGAACACGAAAGTTGTGACTTTCACAGCCTCAATAATCATTCACTTTCAGTGGATCTTTTTCAATGTAATGAAAGTTAGGGATGTCCCAATACCATTTTTTTGAGAACGAGTACGAGTGCGAATACCAATACATTGTTTCTGATACTCACCGATACCGAGTACGATACCTGTTTTTTTTATTTTATTATTTCTTTGACTGAACTCCATATCAACAGATTATTTGAATGTTATCATCAAAATTGTGTTTAAATAAATGAATTAATTAAAACTTTAATCATATGAAAATGAAACAATTAATTTTCATCATAATGCTCTATTATCGTTTATGAAATAAGATGCTTATATACAGAACCTCATAGCATAATCCAAAATAGAGTGTTGGAGTTATATTTTGTCAAATAAAGTGCTGCATAACAGAGCATCAAATATGTGAGATATTGCTTAAATATAATACGATTACCATTTATTTATTATAATAATAATAATAATAATTATTATTATTAGTAATACAGTGAATATTACGTAGCTTTACAACAGTGATATATTTCTGTCATACTTTTTTTATTTAAATTGAGCATTTAATTTGACAGAGCTTTTAAGTGTTTCTGTATAATGATGACGGTAGCTTTTCAGTCTGAAAAAGCTGGCACTATGTGTCTCAAAGTGATTATTAATCTGCAAAAGCCTGCTGTTTAATTAATAAATAAGTACACACTATGTGCCTCGTGCTACGAAGTATTTAGCTCTGTTCGCTGTCATCTGCTACAAACAGAGCGCTCGATGCTCATGACAGTGTTTTCCCCGTATGAGCCAAGTAGGAGCTTTAAAAGGTATGTACAGTGCAGCCGGCGTTGGTACAACACTGTCTCCACACATTCACTAGTGCTCTGCTCACATTTGAAGCATGCTGCACATGCAAAGTAAGCTATATATTTATCTCATTAAATTGCAGTTTTTGCAGTTAATTAATCTCACTAGGGCATAACGATTCGAATTTGAACGCGGATTGTTTACGTAATTACATTCGTTTGTCAAATGGTATTGTTTTTTGTGATTGGAGCATTTTTTGAGCACGAGTACGAGTACACGAGTGTAGTATTGGACCCAATTCCGATACCAGTAACGGTATCGGGACATCCCTAATGAAAGTTTTTCGTGACTGAGTCTGAACATTCTGCCTAACATCTTCTTTTGTGTTCCATTAAAGAAAAAAGTAAAATGGACTTGGAACTACATGAGGGTGAGTAAACAAATGACAGTATTAAAATCTTTGGGTAACTGGCCCTTTAGATAGAAAGTTTTTCTACAGAGAAAATCTCTCAATATTTGTAACATTTTACACTTAAGCCTAAGGCTGGGCAATATGGCCAAAAATATTATCGCAATATTCTTTTTAATACCGTTTGATATACATTCACATTTGCACATTGCACATTTTTTTGAATTTCCAAGTTGGCAGAAGAAAAGAAGAGAGAAAAAAAAAATCCAAAATATTCAAAAGTTATAAAAGAAATAGTCCATTAAGAAATGCTTTGGGCAATGTGGGCCCAGTGACAGCCAAAGCAGTGGTGTCTGAGAGATCTTCTAACAAAATATTAAAGTATTTTATTTATCAATCAAGTGCAGTTGAATATGAATGTTAAAAGATCATCTGTTCATTTTGAAGCATAATGACAGCATTTCATTTTTACATTAAAATAATTTTTCATTTCGTTACATTCAGACAGCAAGTATCGGGGCATAGAAGCCCTTGAGACTGAGGAATGACACTGTATGGGGGTTCAGGGGGTGTCCCCTGAGAGAACATTTTTAAAATGTAAAAGTCTGAATGGACCATTTTTATATTTTCATTAAAGTGAGAAAGACTACAAACTAGGCTACAAACTATTAATGTAATTGTCATTCTTTGTCATCCATGCCAGAGATTATGACATCTGACTAATTTCACACAATTTGAACAGACATCTATTTGTTTATTATTAAAAGCTTGTAACATGCTGATTAATAAAGCTAAATTTAGAAGGAAAAAAAACATGATGGTGTAAAGGTAAAACTTATGTGGCTTCTCATGTCTACTCACATACGGGGAAAAGAGGCAACGCATGAAGAGTGGGACAGGACATAAATGAAACATGTTCGTAATTCAAGAATAAAGCACAGAAAGATCAGATTTGGTATACACAGCAATGTTGTTTTGTCACACTGCTTACTGGAGTCGATGAGAGGGCTCAAGACATCATGAACATCTGAACATCTAGATGTAAAACACAGGTTAAATATAGAAAATTACTCAAAAAGCTTAATAGCCTGCATCTAGCCGGCATCTTGTGATTGTCAGGGGCTGCACTGACACTTCCTTCACCCCCCATTTTGTTGGGGAAGGGGTGCCGGGGGTTCGCCTAGGGTGCCATGCAAGCTACAACTATTGGCACTTTTCCACTGCACGTTATGGTTCAACTTGACTCGACTCTGCTCACTTTACTTTTCTGAGCTTGCTTTTCCACTGCAATTTAGTGCCGCCTCAACATGGGTGGGATTATAGGCTGATCTTCATAGTTGCGCCACCTCTACTGCCGTGACATCATCTTAAATGCGACACAAATATTACTGACCATAAACAATAACACGAACGCTAGCTGTTAGCTACTAGTGCATTGTGCTGCATAAAGCAGTGTTTGCATGGTGATTTTAAACAAGTGTAACAGATTAATTGACCTAGTTGTTTTAGAAGCAAGCTTTCCAGTAGCTGGTCAGCTAAATAAAGTGAAGCTTTCAAGCTGAGTATAGAGGTAACGTAACAAAACGTACCATCCTCCATCGTGGACTCCAACAACGCCGTGGCCGAGTCCAGGGCACTCTCCCTCCCATTGCTCGCTGGTCTATTGCCATAGATAGTGTCCATTTAGTGGAACCACTTCCACTTTCTAATGTTTGAACCATTCTGGCTGTTGTGGTCCTTGATGGTTCTGTTGTCACTTAAACATTTTTTTGGGACTTTTCCCTACACTGTTGGTACGGTGGTAGCCGTGTGTCGCCAACAGCTGAGAGACTTCCTGAAATACTTTTTGTTTCGCTCTAACGAGAGGAACGTTTGCACCTCTTTTATTGACCACGGCGTGGTTTTGCGCTCAGCCATTTATTTTTACAATTCGAAAGTTGCGTGAACAAATGATACTGCTATCGCTCTTACTAACTTTAAAACTAGCGGTTAGATGTCCCGTGTCGCAAATCCAGTGACGCTGGTAGTGACGATTCTCTCTGACCAATCAGTGCAGGGTTTTGATGTCACATTTAGTATTGGCTCGGCTCGCTTGGAACCTCAACCGAGGGGGTACTTAAAAAGCACCAGGTACCAGGTACTATCCACAGTGGAAAACCCCCAAAAAGCAAGCAGTCGAGTCCAGCTGTACCGTGCAGTGGAAAAGTGTGTGATATGTGATATTATGATGCCCATCTATATTATATCTGCATTAAACACTTTAAGCACATAAAGGTAAATCATTCTTTTGGTTTTGTAATTAGAATATTTGACATGTTTATTGTGTCTTGTATTTTCAGTGAAAGTAAGTAATCTAAAAGCACTATGCCAGTCTCAGAGGTCTCTTTAAAACTGAGCTCTTCAATAATGGCTCCTCCATTACAGTTATTCCTAAAGTAGTCTGAACAAGCATTAAAAGCCACCCCATATGACCAAGAAGCAAGTCAGAGACCGAAATAAGTAGAACAGTCATGACTATTTAAACTGAGGGGACACGTGTTCCCTCAGATTTTGAACCCAAGTGGATTTTGAATGCAACTTCAAAAAAACTTGGATAATTAAATTACAAAATTGTGTACCCAGGTTTAAATATACAGCATATACATACATATCCACTTCTGCCATTACTTACATTTGCTCTGTACATAATATACTGTTTTTTGTTCTTTATATAACAGATTGTGATAGATTTGCACTACGTGTGTGTATGTGGGTATGTATGAAGGTGATTGTATGTACGTATATGTATAATTATTTATATTGTATTCTTTTTTGTTTTTTGTTTAATTAATTATGTCTTGCTGCTGTTTTTGGTATTGTTTGTATTGTTGTACACTGGAAGCTCCTGTCACCAAGACAAATTCCTTGTATGTGTAAGCATACTTGGCAATAAAGCTGATTCTGATTCTGATTCTGATACAGGAATACATGTAACAGGATTATGTATTCAAAATACTAAATGCCAGTAACTGTATTCCACTAGTTACAATTTAAATCACTGGTAATTATAATAGTTACATTAAAAAAGTATTTTGATTACTAAAAAGATTTCTTTGCATTTTATTGTCATTTGTTTCATTTAATATTTAGTTCTTTCAGATGGAAAACATTTATACATATAAATTATGCGATCCAAAAACATTTAAACAGCAGTGAAACACTTTCTTATGATGTGTTACATTCATATGAGCAGACAGAGAAGTAAGTTTGAAGTAAGTTTGGAGCAGAAGAAAAAGAAATAAACCTTGTGTAAATGGTCTGCTTTACGCTAAAATAAAATGCTATTTCTAGCCATTTTACATGCACATGTTACCAGGCACGATCATATTTTTTTTTAATCAATTCACGTTGAAAAGAAGGGTGGCTTTATTGGTCACTGAATATTTTTGAAAGGCCAACAATTTTATTTAATTGTAATTTTGTGTTACATATTTGTCTCACTTACACTAAAAGTTGAAACAATTGAGTTTTCAAAATTTCTTTTTTTTATTTAGTTGCCTAATTATTGTGCACACTTATATATTACCCTGAGAGAGACTAAATTAACTTTTCCTTTGTTAAACATTCAGGTTTGAGGTTTTGGATTGACTGTAAGAATTATGTTTGTTCAACAATAAAATTAATCCTGCAGAATACAATTTGCCTAATAATTGTGCATGCAGTGTATATATTGGTATAAACACTAAACAAAACTTTTCCCAGTGGAAAATAATTTCAAGTCAAGTCAAGTGGTTTTTATTGTCATTCAACCATATACAGTTAGTACAGTACACAGCAAAACGAGTCAACGTTCCTCCAGGACCATGGTGCTACATAAAACATCATAGGACAAACACAGAACCACATGAGACTACACAGACTAAATAACATTTCTACATAAAGTGCACGTGCAAACGTGTGCAAAAAGTACAGGACAGTACAATAAATTACTAAAAGAAACAGGACAATAGGCACAGTGAGAGACAGTGCAGCGCCGACCAGTACACATTTGTAATCGAGTAGTGCAAAAACATGACAATTTCTAAAATGCTAAATGTAAACATAACTGTGGCAGGGCTGAGGGCGGGGCCGGGTCGTGATTCTACACACCCGGTCCCGTATTAGGCTAATCAAGCCTTCGAGAGGGATAAAGGTCGACTGCAGAGGATCGTGCGGGAGAGAGAGATAGTATGTCCGTCATGTGCGAGTTTGTTTAAGTTTTATATAAAAAATATTATTTATATTATCAAGCCGGTTCTCGCCTCCTCCTTTCCATTGATCCCTTTACACTGGTTCCGAAACCCGGGAAGGAGGAGGGATACGGCGTAGTAGAGTTCTTGCCACTACCGTCCACCCCAACGGAGCAGCCGCGGCCATCTGCCGGGTGACATGGAGCCCAGCCGCCTGAAAGAGGACGATGGCCACCGACCATGAGGGGAGAAGGGCTCATTGCCAACCGCCTGGAGCGAGAGAACCACTGCCAGGGGCGGGGGAGACCCCTTCTGTTCCCCGAGAACGCGGCAGGGCGTTCCGTCCACCAGGGGCTGGAGGTCTGCCTCTGATCCACCCGGAGAGGCATGGCTGTCGTCCGATAGAGGGTGGAGGAGTGGCCGAGGAACAAGCTGCGGCGTATCGGAGAACTGGCGAGTAAGAGTTTTTTTTTCATCTCTCTCTCCTCTCTCTCTCTCACACTGCCGCTCTGCGTTGGCCTTTTCCCTCTCTTTTAAATTTTACAGTGTTTTTTTGGGGGTACTACACTGTTACAGGAAGTACCCCCCCAGTTTAATTATTTCTGTTTCCCTCCCCTCATTCAGGTAGACGGGGATGACCTGCCAGCAGACGGGGCTTAGGGCACACCCTCCCCCAGGGAAAGAGGGGGGGGGGTGGCTGTACGTCATGCTGGGGGCTCCCCAGCCTGAGAGAACGAGCGAGGAATGTGGCAAGGCGGAGGGCGGGGCCAAGTCGTGATCCTACACACCCGGTCCATATTAGGCTAATCAAGCCTTCGAGAGGGATAAAGGTCGACTGCAGAGGATTGTGCGGGAGAGAGAGATCGTTTACGGACATGTCTGTCGTGTGTGTTTGTTTAAGTTTTATATAAAAAAATATTATTTGTATTATCAAGCCGGTTCTCACCTCCTCCTTTCCATTGATCCCTTTACACTAACATACTATGAAATAGTGTTCTATGGACATAGCAGTTATTGAGGTAGCACCCAGGTATAAAGTGACAATAATTAAAGTGCAACTCTGCAAAAGTTGGATTGCGTACAGGTGTGTGTGTGTGTGTGTGTGTGTGTGTGTTAGTCCAGTCCCTGAGTATTGAGGAGTCTGATGGCTTGGGGGAAGAAGCTGTTACACAGTCTGGCCGTGAGGGCCAGAATGCTTTGGTACCTCTTGCCAGAAGGCAGGAGGGTGAAGAGTTTGTGTGAGGGGTGTGTGGGGTCATCCACAGTGCTGGTTGCTTTGCGGATGCAGCGTTTTGTGTAAATGTCTTTGATGGAGGGAAGAGAGACCCCTATGATCTTCTCAGCTGTTCTCACTATACTCTGCAGGGCTTTACGGTCCGAAACAGTGCAATTCCCAAACCAGGCAGTGATGCAGCTGCTCAGGATGCTCTCAATAGTCCCTCTATAGAATGTAGTGAGGATGGTGGGTTGGAGATGTGATTTCCTCAGACATCGAAGAAAGTAGAGACACTGCTGGGCTTTCTTGTAAATAGAGCTGGTGTTGAGGGACCAGGTGATGTTCTCCGCCAGGTGAACACCAAGGAATTTGGTGCTCTTGACGATCTCCACAGAGGAGCCATCGATGTACAGCAGAGAGTGTTCACTATGTGCTCTCCTGAAGTCAACAACCATCTCTTTTGTTTTGTCCACATTCAGAGACAGGTTGTTGGCTCTACACCAGTCTGTTAGCCGCTGCACCTCCTCTCTGTATGCTGACTCGTCGTTCTTGCCAATGGGACCCACCACTGTCGTGCCATCGGCGAACTTGATGATATGGTTCGAGCTGTGCATTTCTGCACAGTCGTGAGTCAGCAGAGTGAACAGCAGTGGACTGAGCACACAGCCCTGGGGGGCCCCAGTGCTCTGTGTGGTGGTGTTGGAGATGCTGTTACCGATCCGGACTGACTGAGGTCTCCCAGTCAGGAAGTCCAGGATCCAGTTGCAGAGGGAGGTGTCCAGGCCCAGCAGGTTCAGCTTTCCAATCAGGTGCTGAGGAATGATTGTGTTGAATGCTGAGCTGAAGTCTATGAACAGCATTCGAACGTATGAGTCCATATTATCTAGGTGGGTGAGGGTCAGATGGAGGGTGGTGGCGATGGCATCATCTGTTGAACAGTTGTGACAATACGCGAACTGCAGTGGGTCTAGTGAGGGGGGCAGCTGGGTCATTATGTGCCTCATGACGAGCCTCTCGAAGCACTTCATGATGATGGGTGTGAGTGCGACGGGACAGTAGTTGTTGAGACAGGACACTGAAGACTTGAGTGGTGGCCTTGAAGCATGTTGGAACGACGGAGCTGCTCAGAGAGATGTTGAAGATGTCGGTAAGAACATCTGCCAGCTGGTCTTCACATCCTCTAAGCACTCTGCCAGGAATGTTGTCTGGTCCAGCAGCCTTCCGTGGGTTTAACTCTGCGTAGAGTTTTGGTTGTTGGGAGGAGGGGTGGTCTTCCTCGTCACCACGTTGTTCTGCGCCTCAAACTGAGCATAGAAGTCATTCAGCGCATCTGGCAGGGAGGCTTCTTTATCACAGGCAACTGATGTTGTCCTGTAATTTGTGATGGCCTTAAAGATTGACACATGTCACCGTGTCACTGCTGTCCTGGAAGTGACTATGGATTCTCTGTGCGTGTGTGCTTTGCCTCCCTGATGACAGTTTGGCCCTCGATGTTCTTAGGGCTGCCTTGTCATCTGCTCTGAAGGCGTAGTCTCGGGTCCTCAGCAGCGCATGCACCTCTGCAGTCATCCACGGCTTCTGGTTGGAGTGTGTGGTGATGGTCTTGGAGAAAGTGACATCATCAATGCACTTGCTGATGTAGCTGATCACTAATGCTGTGTATTCCTCCAAGTTGGTAGAGTTGCCATATGTTGCAGCCTCCCTGGACATGTGCCATTCAGTACACTCAAAACAGTCCTGAATAGCAGAGATGGCTCCTGCTGGCCAGGTTTTCACCTGCTTCTGGAGTGGTTTTGTGCATCTGACGAGAGGTCTGTATGCTGGAATTAGCATAAAAGAGATGTGGTCTGAGTAGCCGAGGTGGGGGCGGGGCTCCGCCCGGTACGCGCCTGGGATGTTTGTGTAAACAAGATCAAGCATGTTCGCCCCTCTCGTTGCAAAGTCCACATACTGATGGAATTTAGGGAGCACTGTCTTGAGATTCACATGGTTGAAATCTCCGGCAACAATAAACAGTCCGTCAGGGTGAGCGAGCGTGATGTGGAATAGCCCCATACAGTTCACAGAGTGCTTCCTTAACATTAGCGCTGGGGGTAATGTAAACTCTGGTTATTATGACTGTGGTGAATTCCCGTGGTAAATAAAAAGGTCTGCATCTAACAGTCACAAGCTCCAACAGGGAAGAACAGTAGCTAGAGACTAGCACAGAGTTCTTGCACCATTCCGTGTTGATGTAAACACATAAGCCACCACCGCGAGTCTTACCGCACATTGCTGCATTTCTGTCGACACTAAACAAGGTGAGCCCGTGTGAATGGAGGCGTCCGGGAACTCTGTCGCTGAGCCACGTCTCCGTGAAAACAAAGACGCAGCAGTCTCTAAACTCACACTGCGTAGTCTGCTGGAGTCGGATGTATTCCCGTTTATTGTCCAGGGAGCAAACATTTGAGAGCAGGATAGACCAGAGAGTCGGCCAGCTAGGGTTTGTTTTTAGCCTAGCATGGACCCCCGCCCTCTTGCCGTGCTTCCGCTTCCTCACACAACGCTTACAACATCCTCTCCTCCGGTCACCGGCATCAGACGACGCCGAGGACTGGAGGCCTGGTCTCCGCAGCAAGCCGAGGTCGCGTAGCTTCTCCTGCAGATCATCATGCAGCTTGGTTGTTGCATGAATCTTATATTTAGTAGTGTCTGGCGAAGGTAAACATGAACACTGGTTGCTCCAATGTCATGTATTATCACTGAGGTCACCAAGCGAGCCATTATTAAGAGTTGAGAAGAAACCTTTCAAAATCTGTATTCCAACAGTGTGTTCACACTTTTCTAGCAGCTTAGGCAGACAATTTGAGAATCTCGATTTGCCATTCAGTGCTAAATGGGTAGAAAACTGTTTTTATGTATATATTTAAAGTTAGGACGGGAGGGATGAATCATTACTGTGAAGACAGGTCAGAGTGGAGGAGTAGAGTGCTGTTGGGAGCAAATTTTTTGGCTAATTGGACAGCATGAAGCATGTCCTAAAAATGAAATGTACGTAATGTGGGCCACCATCTAATTATTTTACCACCAATCTTGCGGTGTTTGATGCCTGAGGCATATGCATTAAAATTATAATGAAAAAGTTTGTCAGTTAAAGAAACAAAAATAAAGGGCTTATAACTGTAAAAAATGCATTATAAATGATTTAATTACATTCTGCTTTATCACCTTCCAGACAGTGAGACAGTCTCAAAGGTGAGACCACACTGTCTGTGCAGTGGGAATTAATTTCTACAAATAGGATCTGTGACCTTGTTGACAGAATAAGTGCCTCGCTACATACATTAGCTTGATTTCTAATGTAATGAGATGTTTATTATTAAGTGAATCTGTGATTTGTATGTGACTGGTGTTTTAGTTATAAATGGGAACAGTGCAGAGAGTAAGTAAAGGACAACTTGTCAGTAGAATATGCCTGGGGATGGCACCATATTTACTCAACCATACATCTAGCCATGATAACACTGAAATGGTATGGCCTTGTATTAACATGCAAGGTTAAAAAGTGTATCTCTCAGATAGAAAAGTAGATAGATAGACAGACCGACAGACAGACAGACAGACAGACAGACCGGTAGATAGACAGACCGGTAGATAGACAGACAGACAGACAGACAGACAGACAGACAGACAGACCGGTAGATAGACAGACAGACAGACAGACAGACAGACAGACCGGTAGATAGACAGACAGACAGACAGACAGACCGGTAGATAGACAGACAGACAGACAGACAGACAGACAGACCGGTAGATAGACAGACAGACAGACAGACAGACAGGTAGATAGACAGACAGACAGACAGACAGACAGACAGACAGACAGACCGACAGACCGACAGACAGACCGACAGACAGACCGGTAGACAGATAGATAGATAGATAGATAGATAGATAGATAGATAGATAGATAGATAGATAGATAGATAGATAGATAGATAGATAGATAGATAGATAGATAGATAGATAGATAGATAGATAGATAGATAGATAGATAGATAGATAGATTAGATAGATAGATAGATATATCCATCTCAGTCAGAGATTACCTTTCTAAATAGTAAAAAATAAAAGCACTTTTTGAAGACTGGAGCTTACTCAATCATACATCTAGGCACATGTGGATAGCCATTATAACACTGAACTGGTATGGCCTTGTATTAACATGTAAGGTTAAAAAGTCAGACAGCCAGACAGACAGACAGACTGACAGACAGACAGACTGACAAGATAGATAGATAGATAGATAGATAGATAGATCGACAGATGATAGAGAGATGATAGGTAGTTAGATAGATAGACAGACAGACAGGAAGATGAAAGATAGATAGATAGATAGATAGATAGATAGATAGATAGATAGATAGATAGATAGATAGATAGATAGATAGATAGATAGATAGATAGATAGATAGATAGATAGATAGATAGATAGATAGATAGATAGATAGATAGATAGATTATAGAGAGATAGATAGATAGATTATAGAGAGATAGATAGACAGACAGACAGACAGATAGACAGATAGACAGATAGACAGATAGATAGATAGATAGATAGATAGATAGATAGATAGATAGATAGATAGATAGATAGATCCATCTCAGTCAGAGATTACCTTTCTAAATAGTAAAAAATAAAAGCACTTTTTGAAGACTGGAGCTTACTCAATCATACATCTAGGCACATGTTGATAGCCATTATAACACTGAAATGGTATGGCCTTGAATCAACATATAAGGTTAAAAAGTCAGACAGCCAGACAGACAGACCGACCGGTAGATAGACAGACTGACAGGAAGATGAAAGTTAGATAGATAGATAGATCGACAGATGATAGAGAGATAATAGGTAGTTAGATAGATAGATAGACAGACAGACAGGAAGATGAAAGATAGATAGATAGATAGATAGATAGATAGATAGATAGATAGATAGATAGATAGATAGATAGATAGATAGATAGATAGATAGATAGATAGATAGATAGATAGATCAGTCTCAGTCAGAGATTCCCTTTCTAAATAGTAAAAAATAAAAGCACTTTTTGAAGACTGGAGCTTTCAGTATTTGAAGTTCAGATGTGGATGTCACAAATTTCACACTGGCAAGCTTTTAAGTGCTTCCAACAGTGCCATTAGTGGCACAAAAACATTTAGGTGAAATCATTCAAAGATAAAAAGACTGAAATGTGCCCTTACCAGCAGCAGTTATCACCACTAGGCTCTGTGTGCGCAAGCTTATGGCAATGTATAATTTTGGGCTGAATCACTCTTGCTATATTGCCAGAAATGAAAAGTGTGCCTTAGAATTTTCTGATAAAGTCAATGCCAGTGAACTTGCTGGAGTGTCACACAGTTTTCGTCTGTGAGAGAAATGTAGAGCCCGCACAAATGTACCACTGTGAAAGATGAGAGAAGTTTGTGAGTTATATATGGGGGAGTGTTTGTGCAAATGTGCATTAACTGGATTGACAGAGAAAGAAAGAATAAGATGTGACCTCCTCTGAGGGATGGAAAAGAGAGCTTCAAAAAGCGAGGCTGTGGTAAAGACAGATAGAGACGGAGAGAAAATTTGATTGCAAGTAGCTGGGAGAGATGAAGTCTGTAGCAAAAAATATTAAATGAAGATCGAGAAAGGGGAAAGTAGAAAGCGGGTGGCCTGTACGGCCTTTGCCTGAGGTGGACATGGTCTCTAGTACGTATCTCCGTGTCCCTACCTCCCCACTTCAGCCCCCAGAGACGCGGGTATGTCCCCCCACCCCCTCTCGATCCAGCACTCAGCGCCCCTAGCCATAGCTGACTTTACAAGCAGTTGGCCGTGATGTGGAACAAAACACTGTGGCTAAAAAAAAAAATGTTCTGCTCTTGTCTCCCTTTTTTTCTCCGCTGTCCCCTCCGAGGTGAGGAAAGGGAGGGGTTGACCGATTTAGCATCCACTAGGAAATGCACTTAGAAAGTAATTTGTTAAAATCTAATTGATGGCCATGCATACTGCTGTTAACATATGTAACATCAAGTTACCATACTATGCCAGCAAAAACTTACCCTGATATACATTTTGTAAATTCATGCGGGACTATAATTACAACAACCAATACTTTTTTATTTTTTATGGAAGAATATATATATACGACTATAAACTGACTATATATATATATATATATATATATATATATATATATATATATATATATATATATATTTATAAATTCACAGTATACCCACCTCTTCAGACACTACTACACCACTGGTGATCTGTCCCTTTAAGCACCTTGGAAAATTCCAGAAAATGATGGCAAGCCTTTAGACAATTAATAAATTAGTTTCTGATAGGAGGTGTACTCAATTGGAGGTGTACCTATGGATGTATTTTAAGGCCTACCTTCAAACTCAGTGCCTCTTTGCTTGACATCATAGGGAAATCAAAAGAAATCAGTTAAGACCTCGGAAAAAGAAATTGGGGACCTCCAAATGTCTGGTTCATCCTTGGGAGCTTTTAAAATTTCAAAATGCCTAAAAGTACCACGTTCATCTGTACAAACAATAGTACGAAAGTATAAACACCATGGGACCACACAGCCACCATACCACTCAGGAAGGAGATGTATTCTGTCTCATAGAGATGAACGTAGTTTAGTGCTAATTAGGGCTGCACGATTTGGGAAAAAAGTCATATTGCAATTATTGAGGTTAATATTGTGATATGCGATTGCGATATAATAAACAAATGGTATCATGAGTCAACTTGCTTGGTTATCAAGGAAAATGCACAAATAGATTACTGATAATACTGAAATGTGTATTTTTCAACTCAAACATACAAATTAGCAACAACAACAACAACTATAAATGTACAGTGTTTTCAAATTAAAATATTTTTACAAAATCAAATAATATCTTTGCATTACTGCAAACTTGTTATTTTCTCAATATTACACCTAAATAAAATAGAACAATAAATAAGAACATGCGAATTTTGACGAAAATAATATTGTGCAAACAAACAGGGACATTTAAGCAGAATTTAACATGTACTTTGTATAAACTCTGAAAACTTTGAAATGGAAACTGGATATAAAATTGTGGTTCACTCAATCAAACCACAAAAACTGTTGTTGTTGTTGTGTGTGTGTGTGTATATATATATATATATATATATATATATATATATATATATATATATATATATACACACACACACATTTTATTTTTGTTTTAATTTTAATGTTATTTTTCACATAAGATTGATCTTATGAGGATCTCATCAATGATGCAACACGTTTCAAGTTGCAGACAGCGGGGGTGAGAGATGAGCGTCTCCGTGTTAGAGTGCGCATCAGCCGGCGGAACTTTAAATCTCTCCCGGTTACGACTCCTGCTCAGATTAGGTCTCTTCCACGACTGGTTGAAGCAGCTCTGACCACACAGAGAATGACCGTTTTGGAGTTTGTGCTTATTTACATGCCACGCTCCTGTATTATATTAACTTTAATTATTGATGAAATAAAGACATATTGCCAAGCTGTGATCTGGGTTTCTGTGTTATTTTTTCTGGCCACCAGTTCAGTGTCGGTCTGCTCGGCATCCATCTTCACCTGATTTCCAGGAAACTGAGCATAGGAAACTCACATGACATGACCACACGTGCCACTCCCTAAACTGAGACTGACTGGTCATCTTTTTATTAGCGGTGTAGAAAACGGGCAAACAGCTCTCAGAGAGAATGTGCTGTCACGTCCACACATGCACTTAATAAAATCGTAGCATTTGCCGTCTTATAATCGTACAGGCTGACATCGCGATTGCAATATGATTAATCGTGCAGCACTAGTGCTTATAGTGCAAATAAATCCCATAACAACAGCAAAGGACATTGTGAAGATGCTGGAGGAAACAAGTTGACAAGTATCTATATCCACAGTAAAATAACTATATCGACATAATCTGAAAGGCTGCTTAGCTAGGAAGAATCCACCTTTCCAAAACTGCCATAAAAAAGCCAGACTACAGTTTGCAAGTGCACATGGGGACAAAGATCTTACTTTTTGGATAAATGTACTCTGGTCTAATGAAACAAAAATGTAACCGTTTCGCCACAATGACCATTGTTATATTTGGAGGAAAAAGGTTGAAGCTTGCAAGCCGAAGAACACCATCCCAACCGTGACACATGGGGGTGGCAGTATCATGTTGTGGGGGTACTTTGCTGCCTGAGGAACTGGTGCACTTCACAAATAGATGGCATCATAAGGAAGGAAAATTATGTGGATATATTGAAGCAACATCTCAAGACATCAGCCAGGCAGTTAAAGCTCAGTCACAAATGGGTCTTCCAAATGGACATTGACCCCAAGCATACCTCCAAAATTGTGTTGCAAAATGGTTTATGGACAACAAAGTCAAGGTATTGTAGTGGCCATCACAAAACCTTAACCTTAATCCGATAGAGAATTTGTGAGCAGAACTGAAAACGCATGTGTGAGCAAGGAGGCCTTCAAACCTGACTTAGTTACTCCAGTTCTGTCTGGAGGAATGGGCCAAAATACCAGCAACTTTTTGTGAGAAGCTTGTGGAAGGCTACCCAAAAGGTTTGACTGAAGTTAGACAATATAAAGGCAATGCTACCAAATTCTAACAAAGTGTTCGTGAAATTCTTCCCCCACTGGGAATGTGATGAAAGAAATAAAAGCTGAAATAAATAATTCTCTCTACTATTATCCTGATATTTCACATACTTAAAATAAAGTAGTGATCCTAACTGACCTAAGACAGGCAATGTTTTCTATGATTAAATGTCAGGACTTGTGAAAAACGTAGTTTAAATATATTTGACACACATGGAAAATATGACATAAGGGAGACCACTGAGGCCCTCAGGTGGCTAAAACAAAGAACAATAAGTCCAAAGTCCTGATATCCATCTCATGTATAAATACTTAACAGAAGTGCTCAGGGTTCTGTTCCATTTGCTTATGTGCGCTAAACGCTTTATTTACACTAAACCAGCACATCCTGCATGAAGTGGTTTTATTATCATCTGCGGCATCTCAGTCTCCGCCAGGCACAAGTATCATAATAATAATATGGAATACACAATGGGTTATACTTCAAACAACATTATTAAAAGATTGCTGAGCAAACAGCCTAAACAGTAGCACCTGTAGAGTCCAGAAACATGCGCTCTTCCTCCATTCTCCTGTCATTTGTTCATCTCACGAGTGAGCGTGTCACACTTATTACACTCCTAGTGGCAACAAGTGAAAGCAGAACTAATATTACCAACATCCAACAAAAATAAAATGAAGGAACTTACAAATAATAAATCTCTATAAAATATTTAGATACTATAATATAATGCATTGTTAAATGAAAAATAATATATAATTGGTAGCTCAACGAGTAAAGACGCTGACTACCACCCCTGGAAATTGTGAGTTTGAATCTCAGGGCGTACTGAGTGACTCCAGCCAGGCCTTTTAAGCTACCAAATAAATACAAAAAAAGAATACATTTAATTAATGAAATGTTGACAAACTAACAAAAACTTGCACTTTAAGTTTAATTACACCAATGGGTTATCAGTTCAACTTCAGATTGACATTAAGCCTCGTTCAATAGGACTATATACAGTAGAAAATAGTTTGCATAAGCCTACATGTTTTTAAGGCCTAGAGTAAAGAGTTAAATTTAATATTTGTGGTCATTTAATTATTCAACCAGCCAACAGTATTTTTGACAGGAAAAACTAGGCAACAACTATGGAAATTCAGAAAAAAAGTGAGCAAAAAGATGAAATGTAACCTGTTTTGACAGATCTGCTGATGAAAAGTTAAATGATCAGCATCAGATGATTAGATGAAAAGAAAATTTGAGATCGGTATCGGATTTTACAATGCTGATTAGAGCATCTCTAATATTCAAGTTGACTAGGTTTCAAAAACTAATTATGATGATTAGTGGGCTGATACCCTATCACAAAATGGACAAAAAAGAGGTACATGGTGAATGGGTTCAATCTGAATATGAAGAAGACTGTGTTTTTTCTTTGTTTCATTGTTAATATATTTATTTGTTTGTGGGTGAATTGAAAAAAAGGTCTCAATTTGGTTCTTTTTAAGAGGAAGTGTGAAAACCACAGTAGCCTTTTGGCAGTTGGACATGTGAAAAACATACCAATTTTATTTATTGTATTTTTTACAATCATTTTTGTATAATTGCAGTTCAAATCACAATCGCAATATTTTTTTAAATAATCGAAATATGACTTTTTGTTCAAATCCTGCAGCCTTACCAGCAAGTAATGAGAAATATCCTATTTGCATGTTCTACCAAATCTTTCAGTTTAGACTAAGCAGGTAGTGCACAACAGCTGTTGTAGCCATGGAGGTCATAGAACCTAAAGCATGGGGTTTTGATCTGTGTGGCAGGGTTTAAAACAGCATTTGTGGCAGCTCAGTTTAAGCTGAAGCCAAAGAATTTCAAACAGAGTCTGATAATGAAAGTAACCTCCAGACCTCAGTCTCTGTGAACCCCCTGCTGTAAAATGGCCACTATCTCAACTTGCCAAGCAGGCTTACATTCTCAGTAAAGCTTTAGGGGAGGCCTGCTCCTCTAGCAATGCAAAGTTAACTCGACACAAGTTTCAGGAAATAGGATGTCACTGTATTGCCCAAGATAGAAAGAAAACAAAATTTCAGACAAAGTCAGGGTATTTTGGGAGAAACAAATGTGTTTATCGGCTAACAGACCTGCTGCTAGTGCCACCCAAGGTTAACAGAACCAGCAGTCAGGTTTGCACAAACGGAACATGGCAGAGATGCAGCACACTTCAAAACTAAATGAATCCAGAGAGACAAAGGAGTAGAGAAACATCCAGTCATTTTTCTGATGGCTCATTTTGATAGGAGCCAACATTGGGGAGAGAGCAGGGTCAGAGTGTTGTGGAGAGAAAGAGACCCTTTCCAAGGTTAGTCTTGCTCAATACCTCACACCAACTCACCCTGTGGCCTCCACAAGCTGACACACCATGGCCATGTGCATGCATCAAATAAACATTTCTTGCCAAAACAAATCATCCTGAGGGCACCCCAATCAGATAATTTCTCGCAGCTCTGGCTCTTCATGCGATTATATCTCAGCTATGCAAACAGATGAAGATGTGATTATTAAAATTAATAATCACATTCTCAAGTGTTAGTAGGTGACTCTCACATTGATGGATACTGAACTTGATGGTTGGCGGATTTAAACAGAGAGGGTTCTATAGACCTTCAGCCAATGAAAATGTACTTCAAGGGAAGAGCTACAATGACCAGCATACTTCTTCGATGGAAGTGGCTCCCTGACTGCATTCATTCTCAGACCAGCCTGTCCATATTAAGTTGTTGATACGAGTTGACCTACTTTTTTTCATATTACATCCTAAAATAAGATTTTCCTTTTTATATAACTCCACAACATCTTACAAACATTTACAAATATTTTATACTTTTTTTCTCATCTCTATATGGGTGTTCTTGTAATTTTGGGCTTAAGGTTTGGCGGTGATCATCTTTAATCATGATAATAATACAGCAGTCACCATAACACATTTGGTGCCAAGCAGGTGTTCTGTAGAGGTGATTGTTGTTCTCTATAAGGTCAAAACAAAAGACTGGTTTTGCGCTGACACCTTTTTCCAGGAAAATTTGTTTTATTTCAGCAGCCTGAGCTTCCCGGCATCCACCTCAGCAGTTCACTAGCATCCACTCTTCAGATTTCCAACTGAAACCCAATGTGGAGTCAGTTTCCTTAGATATGTCTAACAGCTTTTTGCATTAGGACAGAAGGGAGACCACAAACACCACAAACTGTCACTGACACCATTATGAAACTCTAATACCCTAATACATGATGTAATATACACATAAAGGCCATGATCAGCACACACACACACACACACACACACACACACTGCTCTCAGTCCCACACACACATTTCTGACACACACCCTCCCCAAACCGGGACCATTTATTATTAATACAAGATATCATTAAATCATCTTAATTGGAGATGCTCTCGCAGAGCCTTCGAGGTGTGTGGGGGGCTGTCAGAGTTGATCTTCAGTCTTCCAGTCGTTTGATAAGATGGCAGGACACCATGCTTTCATCTACTCATCCCGTTGACTGCAAAAGATGTAATTTAAATCTTCCTTTCCTTCTCCTCCCCATCCCAGGCTGATTAGCGCAGCCCGCTCCCAGACTGGCAGATGCTAATTCAGGAGCCCTTGTCTAGGGAGTGCTGCCATTAGCGGCAGGTAACACGCCAACGCAAGATATGAAAACCTCCAGACGATTCAAATCTAGTTGTCAATCACAGAAATTAAGTCAGTAGTTCAGCATGGCTAATGATCCCTCACCAAAGCGAGGGAGAAAAGAAGACATGGGTCGAGGGAGACCAGAGGGTAAAACTACAGGACAGGGTAAGAAAATGTAGAAAGAGAGGAAGAATTAACATGTGTGTGTGAAAAAGTGAAAAGAGAAAAGCACTAATAACATGTTGGCCAGTAGTACTTTGGTCTGTATTAGAGTCTTTTCTGTCTCTACACTTTCAAGACTCTAAATGACAGTCTGTGCCCAGAGCAAGAAACCAGGGCGCTGTAAGACAACTCCTACTGTCTAATTTTGCTTTTATTATTGTCAGAATCGCAACAACTTCCTTGCCGTTCCAAACTAATTTCAACTAATGGTTTAAAGTATGTATAAATTACGTCTTTCATTTAGTATCTTGATCCAAAGGGTCAAGATTTGGCTTAATGTCCTGGTCCAGTTAGTCCCTGCTGGTAGATGCCATAACTACACATCTGGGTGCAAAAATCATATTTTTTCATTGATGGCCATTCAAAAGTATCCATGTGTTCTGAAGAAAAAAACATTATTGTAAATATTTCAGTAGTTCGTAAGTTAATGTAATCCTGACATGAGGATAGAGTAAATGTGTTTTGCTCACTGTCCCTGGAAGAGGGCTCAAGGCTCAAGACTTGACCTAAGCTCGAATACCCCAATAACTTGTTGAGTTATTAATGAATAGATGGGAGGAGTTGGGGTGGTGGAGGAATTATCGCAGTATGGATGTAAGCAGCTGTTTATATACGCTTACTCTTGCAATGTGATTGGTCGGATTAACCTGAGCCTGTGTGTGAGTGGGGCAGAAGTGCCACAAATGATAGAACAAGCAGCTGACGTTTGCAGAATCAGCCTCACACTAGGGTCTGTAGGGGATAGGAAACTGAGAGCTACAGTATATATATAGAGAATGAGTAGAGTGAAAAAAGGCAGAAACAGTGGCGATTGCTGCTACATGGAAATGAGCTCTCACGGTAGCTGCATTTGCACTGGAGGACTCTGCAACACCAATGGCTGGAAGGCAACACCCAGCTCCTCGGGAGAAAAAGGGGTAAACCTCCCACCACTGCTAATGGCGAGAGCATCCCATGCGGCTTTAAGTGGGCCCGACCAGTCCAGGACTCAACCTTATGCAACCTCCAGATGCAACTCATTAGATGGAAAGGGCCCATGCTGTGAACACAGCGGTATGAATGGGAGAGCCCACAATACAACTAACATGAGTTAGCTCACACAGCATTCACACAGGAGAACCCTCACTGTGATTCAAATGGGACCCTTAAATATATTATTTTATTTATTTTTTATTTTGTCATCTGCAAAGAGCAGGTCACATGGGGATTTAACTTGGGAGAGCTGGAGTAAATCACCAGGTTGAAAATGTTAATTGAATTTCCTCTTTTGTTGATCTGTTTCGCATAAATGATTTACTCTACTGCGTATCCTGCATCCTACTGGTTTAAGTTTCACATGGTGATTCGAACAGGTAAGCCCAGCCTACATTCGAATGGGGGACCTCCCGCGTTCGAACGGAAGAGCCCTTTCTGTGATTTGAATGGGAGAGCCTGTGCTGTGTTTTAACGGGAGAGCCTGTGCTGCATTTGAATGGGAGAGCCGTACCACAGTTGAATGGTAGAGTTGTACCGTGTTTGAACGGGAGAGCCTTACTGCATTTGAATGGAAGAGCCATACTGCTTTGATTAGGAGAGTCATAATGCGTTTGAACGGGAGAGCCATTCTGTGTTTGAGCGGTAGATCCATACTCCGATTCTAAAGGGAGAGCCACAGCCTGCACATGGTGATTCTCGCTGCATTCAAACTGTACCATACCGCATCAATGGGAGGGCATACGATTTATGTGAGAATAGCTTATGCTGTGTTTTACTGAGCTCGCTCAGTGCTGCGAGCAGCATAATCTGCAGGCAGTAGTTTTCTATCTTGTATGGTGCTCCTAAATTCACTTCAGTTTAACAGGAAGAGCCCGTGTTTGCATGTGAAAAGTTTGCGCTACATATAAACAAGTACTCACTCTGCAATACGAATGGGCTGAGTCATCAAGCACGGTGATCTGTGAGAAGGCATATTGTAAACCATGTTTTAAATAATTGAATTAGATTGATTGATGCAAATATGCAGGCTTATGGTGAACTGTTTAGTCTGATTGTTGTCAATCATTAGGTGGGTAATGATTCATTTGGTATGAATGGCAAAATATCTGACGATTAAGCAGAAAAAACATGTCATGGTTACGGACCAATTGATGCTTAGACACATGACTTGCAAAGTCGGGGCTTGTTACGGCTGCAGAGGGGAATAGAAGAAAAGGGCCTTCTGCGGAAGCATGGTAAAATACTGAGGCTGCAGTGGGTTGGTATTAGAGCCATTAGTGAATAGGCATTGGTCGGCAGCTAATGTTGCTGCTAACCAGGCTCAAGGTTGGGCAGAAAGTCGGTGTACATTGTTAAAAACATTGGAACTAGGGCTACCACTACATTTATGGAGAATTTAAACAGTAATATGTAAAACATGCATTTGCAGAAATGCCTAGCATTAAATGTTGCTGGCTATTGGGGTTACAGACGAAGAGTTGATCTAGGATCTCAAAAGGGGATACCCTGTACAAGCACTACACGAATTTTGAGTTTGTTTTTTCACACGATTAGGTGTTGCAAGACATGCATGTGCATACATATAACGTCATTTAAAGTTGTGATTTGTCATTAAATTAGAATGCACCTGAATTTAAGTACCAAGATGAATACTGTGGTCGGATATTTATTTAACTTAAGGATATGGTTTGGAGCTTTGCAGATTGGTCTCCAACTTAATGTGAATAATTCAGTTAACTTTATATTATTGGCATGGGGTTGACACGTCTCATTTTGACGAGGATGTACGAAATCATTAGGAGTTTGTGCCTGAGATCTGGATTAAATAGATAGCCATTTGCAGAAGTGTGGTGAATAAATATGACTTATTTATTTTGATAACCTGTAATAAATTCTACAGAAAAACTAAAATATTGTGAGGATGAAGCTAAACGCAAAGCCGAATTATCCGGTGCCGATTTCAACCCATTGCTTTAAGCCTGAGTGGAGCCCAAGATTATAACAGATTGTTGAAACACTTTATTGTCATGCAACAATTGGTTCTATGGTCAAGCTTGTTTAGAGTTTGTAATCCAATGATTCAGGCAAATGTAGAGAAGACTTGTCTACAAAAATGTAATTACTGATTGATTTCACCTGCATGGAACATTTGTCCTGTGCGGGAGGAGAGAAAGTCCTGTTATAGTCTAGAGATGATTAGAAGTTTGTAGAAGCACTTGCTTCATAGTTATCGGAGCTGCGTGGCGAGCACAAATGCCGCGAGGAGGCGAGACACCTTTGCGGAATGATTAATGAAAGAGGTGTGATGCAGAGTGCAACCCGCCACTTGTGGAGCCGAACTGCTGTTCGGACAGAAGCTGAATATAGCCGTAGTGAGCTGTAGCATGTTCAGAGCGGATGCTGCTGCGGCAGCGAGCTCGCTCTAAAATGTCTACACTGATTTGGAAAGATGTTTGTAATTAGAGTAGCGTTTGTTTCTTCAATTAGTTCAAAATGCAGCAGCAAAATTTCTAAAAGGAGGTCGGAAGTACTATTATGTTACCCCCATTTTAAAATCACTTCACAGGCTGCTGGTTCAAGCTAGAATTGATTTAAAAATGGTATTGTTTGTTTACAAATTGTGACACAACCAAGCTCCCAGTGACTTGTCTGACTTATTACAACCTTACAATCCACCTAGAAGTCTGAGATCCTGTGATCAGTATCTCTTCGATGTCCCACTCTCGAGGCTAAAGCGTAGAGGAGGGAGAGCCTTTTCTGTTGTGGGTCCTATTTTATGGAATAGTTTGCCTATCAGTATCAGATTGTCACCTTCATTATCTGTTTTTAAATCTTCTCTTAAAACTTATCTCTTTTCACTGGCTTTTAATAGTATGTAATGTCCTGGTCTTAAATTGCTGTGGGTTTTTATAAGTTTGTATTGTACAGCACTTTTGTTAGCCTTGATGCTGTTTTTAAATGTGCTATATAAATAAAAGAACATGAACTTGAACTTGAACATGAACATGTTGGAAGTTCACTTGTTTATTGTCCCTGTGTTCCAAACTGAATAAATCACACTCTGAAGGGCACTTAGAAGGGAGAACAATAATTATAGTCATTTTCGAGGATAACTTCAAACAGAATTTCTGATAATAAAGGCTTAAAAGTGAGTTCCGAAATTGTATTTTATTTTATAATTTTTTTTGAGCCCCCCACATCTTAGACCTCCAAATCTCACAGTTGATGGTATGGGCATGGAACGATCACTAAATGGAACACATCCTAAAGGGGCTGCACCTTAGGGTAATCAGGCTGACAGGAATTGCCTGTGTGGGAGAAACGGATTGAAATGCTTTAGTGCGTTGGAATAATGTTTTAATTAAATTGTTAATCTTTTGATTCCATCGTGTTAAATTGTTTTAAAAGAGCTTGTAATAGAGTTGCAAAAGTGGCATGAAACCAGAGCAAATAGCGGGGTCGAAAATAGGATGAGAGGACCAGTGTACAGCCTTAGGGGGTTGAACGACAGGTTTAAAGCCAAGCAGTGGCCTGTGTGGATGCAGCCTCAACACCATGTCTGCGTCAGTGAGGAAAGATCAGAATAAAAGAAAGAGTGCAAAAACAATGGTTAAATTGGTAGCCAGAGGTGCCGCGAAATACAGAATGCATAGTGGCTGCTGTGGCAGCTTGGTGAATAACGAAACGATTGTGACGGAATAGCTTATCTGATGAGAGCAAATGCTTTGCGCATAGTGTGTCATCCAAAAACTCTGCATGGATCTGTAGTACGTAAGTGGGCGGAGCCAAATGCTGGAGGAATTGTTACAGCATGGATGTAAGCAGCTGTTTAAATACGCTTAATCTGGCTATGTGATTGGTCGGATTAAATGAACATGCTCCTCCCGAACTTTGTTATGAAACTCCATTTCATTATCGTATAGATGTTTGCCAGGGACTGTTTTTCTTATTATTATTTGTAGGTCACAAAAGGAGATGTTTTAATTAATTTTGTGGGCCGTCTTTTCAATATAATGGTAGTGGAAAATAGCTAATTTTAAAGTTTAAAAATAGAACCAAAAGTATCATAAAATTAGTCCATGCAACTTTTGCATAAATTTCCAAATCTTCTGAAGGCATACCATAGATTTTAGTGAGAAACAACATGTAATTTAAGTAATTTTGTAGTAAAAAACATCTGTTATGCATTCATGACCGCTTTGAGAGAAGCTTCTTCACAGTATCTCATGTGTTCACGTTAGTAGCTTGTGTGTTCACAACGATGTGTCCCAAATCGCAAACGTCTGTACTATTCTACGTCATTTTGTAGGGTGAGTAGTGTGAGTAGTATATTCACACTAAAACTGCAAAGAAAAGTAGAGTACTTAGTATCTAGATGATGTACTTCTTATAAAAGGAGTGTGGAATTTTGGACACTTCAACACGCAACAGTTGCACTCGCCTATGTAGTAGAAGGGGTGGAGTTACCTGGCAGTGATGATTGCCTGACAAAACAATTGTATATAATTACATAACTACCAAAGCTTCTTTGAAGACAATCCCTTACAAATGTGAGTTGAATGATTTACCATCTCCCCACGCAGTGTAAATGTGCATTATTTGAGATATTAAACTTTATAATTAGATTATATAATTATATAGATTACATAATTAAATTAGAGTGTTAAACTAAGTTTGGCCAACACGCTAAAGCTAACGGCAACCCATCTCATGCATTTGAAACATCACTTCCATCAGTTAAAACCGCAAATGCATCCATGTAGTAAAAACCTGTAAGTGTTCCATTTGGGATGATACTAACCTATGAAAATAAAATCTATGCACTACATGGCTACGTGCACTGTGTATAGTGCATCATTTGAGACACAGCTAAAGACTGAGCATTCTTGTGATGCCACCAGAGTTATCATTATGTCACATTCCTGTGGTTCCAGAGTGATTAGTCACATGGCATATGTGACTGGCTAAAGAAAATGGGTGCAGCACTTATTTCATATCACAATGAAGTATTACAGACCTACTTAGTCCCACCAACCCCCAATCACTTGGAAAATACAGGCTAACAAATGCATTTGACTGTACAAAACAGCAGTGACCATATTGTTGACCTGTCAGACAATACAGACTCATTAAGATTTGAACTTCATTAAATCATTATCCAGGAATCTTAGCCATGTCTGGTTTGACAAAAGCAATCATGTTGACAGCCCATAGCATAGTCTGACAGTGCTCTCTGCAAACCCAACGTGTGACTGAACCAGTCAGACACTGATTATGCAGGCTTAGCACTGCTGCCAGCACCTGTCAAACCAACTGTCTGCTGTCCAGAGGTAAATAAAAGCCTCTGGTCATTTACTATTAAGATTAAATTAGGCTACACTCCCAACCATTCACATACAGCCATTTTACTGCTGGTTGACCTGCTTGCAACTGCACTAATTCAAGGCTAGTTCATTATATCGGAGTCTCATCATCATCATCTACCTTAGCTTCTTGCTGCTCTCCCATTGGTAAAAGCTATTTAAATGTGTCCCATTGGTCACTTGTCAAAAATGGGGTTCCTGAAGCCCAGTTGTACATGATTTATGGCAGACAGAAGTAGTCTAGTTGGTGCATGTGTATGTACATATTAACGTGTAATAGGAGTTTGTCCATCTCCAACGTCCCTTTAAGGCAAATCAGATCACTCTATGGCCACCTTGGTTACACTTCCAGTCAGCTTTTTTCTATGTATGCAAATAGTCATACAAGTACAACTCCTTTCATTTTTAATGGGAAAAGATCAAAATCTCTTAAAAATGTTATACTGAGTATTCCAGGTTAAATACAAGTTAAGCTCAATCAACAGCATGTGAGGTATGATGTTAGTTACCACAAAAATGTTGCTTTAAAAAAAGAAAACATCTTGATTACAGTGAGGCACTTATAATTGAAGTGAATGAGGGCAATCAAAGTTTCAAAACCATAGCCACAAAATGTAAACAAAATGCATGTTATCATTATTCTGTGTAAAGTTTTATCCAATTTTACAACTTCGTTGCGATGACAATGTAATTCCGCAAACCTTAAAATGACTGTAAAAATGACTGTTTAAACAACTTAAAACACTTCCATTTTAAGTGCCTCACTGTAACCTCGATTTATGCTTCTTCTTTTTATTTTTATTGAAATAATATTATGCCACAAATGCTGTCGATTTAGCTGAAGTTGTATTGAACCCGGAAAATTCCTTTAAAGAGTTCAACCAAAAATAAAAACTGTCATCATTTACTCATGTTGTTCCAAACTTGCATTCTTTCATGGAACACAAAAGGAAGCAGAATAACTTAATCATCATTCACTTTTGTTGTATAGAAAAAAAGATGTAATAAAAGACAATGGTGACAGAGAATAACATATTGCTAACTAGCATCTTTTGTGTTCCACATAAAAAAGAAAGTCAAATTGGTTTGGAGTAACATGAGGCTGAGTAAATGATGACAGAATTAAAATGTTCAAGTTAATGTGAAACTAAAAGAAAAGTCAATACGCTCTTTAAACTAAAAGGAAGGACTTTCATTCCTATTGCTGCCATATTGGCTTTACGATTTCTCCCATTCATTTACGAGTGGCCCATCTCCTCCTGTACTGTCCCTGCTGTCTCTCACGGGGCGGGGGGTCATTGGAGCTGCTGCGATACGCATCAACTCATTTTCTCTTGAAACGTCCCAATCAGAGCCATCATAATAGCACACAACTTGTGTGTACAGCTTCACAGGAGACCCATCTGAGTTTTATCCTATTTGCACCCAGGGTGACAGCAATTGCACCCAGTCTGACAGTTCCATTTCTCCATCTCCCTATGCTCCTGCTCTCGGTGCAGCAGGGCACAGAGGCATCTGAGGTGGGTGCAAGCCTCCAGATTGCCTGGAGTAAGGTTTGTAATTAGCAACTTGCTCTGTGGGGGTGATAGAGGACAGAAGGGGGGGCTTGCTCACTTGAGTGTGTGTTAGAGCATGTGTTTAATGTTAGGCATGTGTGACAGAGGGTGACAGCCTGGTTTTGTGAGGCGAGAGGAGAGATCGAGTATGCTTGTGATAGTGCCTGGTGTGTCACACCTCTGTTGGTGAGAATGGCGCCCCGGGCTTGCTGGTGATTGCTTTGATGTGAAATGATTTCGCTGTCCCCGCCAGTGGAGTTCACAAACCGCGGGCGCATTTCTATGCCACCATGACCTTACTCAAATAGGATTGCTAATGTTATCCCGCCTACCTTATGCACACATACACCTCTGCAACACAACCTGAGCTAAGTGAGAACACAGATGCCGGTCTGTTTATCAGGTAATATAAGTTTAGAAGAGACCCAGCCCCAGCATGAGAGGTGCAAATGAAACAGAGGGAGACAGTCAAAAGGTGACGGTCATGGAGGGTATGATGAACATGCACAGGCTATGAGATCAAAGACACACTTTTCTAAAAAGATATTAACCGAAATATGCCTAGTCCCTCAAGCTTCATGACAGATCACTGGAGCAGAATGTCTGTGTTCAGGTGTGATTGTTTTCAAACCTTTATGTATTTCATGTGAGCAGCACACAATGAAACACTGAACAAATAATAAACAGAAGTGATCATAAAAACTACGCTTTGTTGGCTATCAATACTGATGAAGCCGTAAGTACTATAATTATGTGATTATGGTCAAATCACCCAGGTGTGTTTTTGTGTTTGCGTCTTAAGGGGGTTCAGTTCTCTGCCTGAACATGATATGATGTGGTTCAGAAGAATATTTTTCCAACCAAATAATTATTTTATTATTGACTTACCCTCATGTGTTCCAAACAAAGATTGCTTTCTGTCTTTCTTGGAACACAAAGGCAGATGGAACCCAAAGGAAGAAGAAAATGGTAGGGACTGACAGCCACAGTCACCGTTCACTTTCTTTGCATCTTTTTTCCATACAATGATAGTGAATGGTGAATAAGTCTGGTGAATGAGGCAGATCCCTACCATTTGGCGTAAAAACTTTTGTGTTTCACAGAGGAAATAAAGTCATGCAGGTTTGGAAAAAATGAGGGTAAGTAAAAAAATGACAACATTTTCAGTGTGAACTATTTTTTACGTGAACTATCCTTTTAAATGTGAGAGGTTGACAAGTTTAATTATAAATACATTAGAATGTGATCTGTTTGTCAGTAGATAGTAGTATATCATTAACTGTGCTGTATTTGTTTATATTTTATCACAGCCTGATCTCACGAAAATAACGTGACTGTGGCAACATGTTTGCAAAATGAAATTACATGGTTCATTACACATATCGGAGCAGTTCCGAGGTGAAATGCCCACTATGTGGCGCTAAAAGAGAGATAAATGTTCTCCCAAACAGATGGGGTGTTTAAGGTAAATGCCATATGGAGTTTAATTAACAAAACCTACCTCCCTAACCAAATTGTTTAACCTAATCAATAGTGTCATAAAAAGCAAATCAAAAAGGCAAATCACTCCCATTATAATCAGTGATGCTGTCTACACTGGATGCGTAAATCTCGTCGCACCGTGCCGATGGTTAAAGACCATTTTGTGTTAACATTAGTTTCGACGCATCTGGTTTAGAAGAACTACTTAAAAAAAGTTTGGAAAACAACCATGCAAATCACAAAACGAAAGACAAGCAAGCAATTTCTCTAAAAAGCAATTTGAAAAAATAAATCACATTTATCTTTGTACAAATGAAACGTGATGACATCTAAACACAAAACCCATTTCAGTATACTTTACTGCCCTGATAACACACGTACATCACCAAGATGTGTAATTTATGTGTCTGTATACATCTGGAAGAAATAATTTTAGACTGTTTGCTCATCTGCAATACTTTTAAAGATGTTTGAACTCGGATGTCGAAAGGACATTCAGCAAATATCTTTGAGAAGATTATGATTTAGAATGTTTGTAAATCTGACCTTTTTAAGATGTTTATCAGATGTTCATTAGAAATCAATGCTTTCCAGATAAAATTATTTTAAACAGACATCTCAGAGATGTACGTGTGCTATCTGGGTGTTAATGACAGTACAGCATTTAACTGCACTTTGTCGGTGTGCAAATGTTCACTCCAGGTGTGAACGGCTTGATAGGAATCCATGTTTCTATTCAAAATTTGAATCATGGTGAGAAATTACAGCGAAATTTTGTGTTTGGTTTGCAAAGGCCACTTCAACACCCTAGAATTACTTAACATATGAGAATATGAACCAACTAAATATTATTTTTATTATTTAAATGTTTTTGTGTACATTATTTTAAAATGTACTTAGGACTTGGTAAAAATAAATTTTCCGATGCATCGTGATCTTGAACAATCTCGATACTGATACTTAAATCCCAAGGTCGATATTTTACTTAATGCGCAACTCTCTACAATGCTAGTAGGCTTAAATCACTTGCATACGAGACAGAATTACTTGCTGTGCAATTACAAATGTCTGTGATTATCCACTAGCTGGTGAATGTTCAGATTTCATTCACCAGTGATTCAGTAGTATAGTTGTGAAGAAGTTTGACAGTGAGATCCTTCACAGCATATTGACAGTAAAATTTAGTTTTGACTTGTTTCTTCGTGTCCAAAGACAATATCAAGACAGTCTATTCATCATTGAATAATGTCTCTTTTGACAGGATAGTTCACCAGTGGTGTAGTAGTGTCTGAAGAGGTGGGCATACTGTGAATTTGTGATGTAAATGTTTGGTTTGACTCATTTCTATGTGTCCAAAGACAAGACAAACACAGTTTATTTGTCATTGAATAATGTCTCTTTTAAAGGCACAGTTAACTTAGTGTATGTAAACTTCTGACCCACTGGAATTGTGATATAGTCAATTTAAAGTGAAACAGTCTGTCTGTAAACAATTGTTGGAAAAATGACTTATGTCATACACAAAGTAAATGTCCTAAACAACTTGCCAAAACTATCATTTGCTAATATTAAATCTGTGGAGTTTTTAAAAAATGAGTTTTAATGACTTCGGCCTAAGTGTGTGTAAACTTCTGACTTCAACTGTATTTAAGTTGGTTTCTTCCCTTGGTTCAGTGTTTGGTGTTTAGGTAGCTTTTCATAGAAATAACTGTTTCACTGTTCATGTGTTTTTGCCCTGTGGATTTTTCTATGCAAATTCTCCCTATGGATTATTTCCGTGGATATATACTGTATATATATTTTTGCTCTGTGGAATACTTGTTGCCTTTGTTTGCCCTACTTCCCTTTTGGATACATATATATATTTTTTATCTTCTTGGAATTTATTAATAAAACGTATTCTTTTTTTTTACACTACTTAGTTCCTGAGTAAGCCTTTGCAATTTGGTATCTAACTCCTATTTCACCGACAAAGGTCCGAGCCTCCGGCCTTGACAGAAATACTAAGCCAGATATGCACCCAGCAAAGGCCACCAGCGCTCAAGAAATCTTCGCTGCCATTGCTCAGCATATGACCTCCATTCAAAGCCATGAAGCAGCGTTACATCTACCAGCATTCATCACCAATAGTATGTGGGAATTATACAAAATACAACACAGAGACAGTGATTTGCAATATGTTCACAATATGAAGGATAAATGACAAATGATCAGATTAGAAATCTGAATAAAAATTCTCCACCAATAAATATGTAATACAGCAGGCTTGTTGTGTCTACTCACAATTTATATGTAAAGAATTTTAGCTCAAGAAGGGAATTATTATTAATTTGGGAAATATTGAAAAAATTAAGGTGTACGTCTAATCACTTGGACATGCTGAGTTGATATGACGCATCTGATAACTTTACAGTAATACTATTCACATAGCCATTGAAAATAATATCACAAATATGTTGAAATATTATTCGAGCACAGATTGTAGGTTTTAAGAATAAATTGCTGAGATTATTTAATCAAAGGAAAAATTATCTTTGAATACAAACAAGACATTATTGCTAATATACAACATCAAACTAAACTAACACACAGACAAACATAAAAATAGATTGGTGAGTGAGCTGTAACAGAATGTGAATGGAAATGATCTGTAACAGAGTCTTTATGGAGTCTATAGACCATGCCCTGAACCATCGCTACTTTATTTAGTATACCTCGATTTGCAATCAAAGTATTAAATAAAACACCAGCAGTTTCTATCCAAAGTCTGGCGGTGTACTTCTGTTCCATTGTGTTTCATTGCGTTGCTTTGGTTCTTTGGCTGGGTCGCTAGAATACTCTGGTTGTGCTCTGTTGATGTTTTGGACTTCTTTTTAAGATTGTGGATGCCAGATAGTTCATAGTGGAATGATCTGGCGGGGCTTTGAAGCGAGGCCTCCTGCAAGGGAGATTCGTGACTCCCCGTCACGTGTGTACAAGTTGTAGAGCAGAGAAGACAGAACAGGGATTGTCCAGGCTGGTCTTTTGAACCCTTTCTGTTTAGTCACACATCGAAGAGGCTCTTAAGCTAATCAGAGGCAGCTTTTCTGAGAGCCTGTGGTCAAAGTGTCCTCCCCTCAAGATAATTAATTTATGGCCTTTGTTCTAAGGTTTGTCAGTTTTACCACTCAAAAAGTGAACACAATTTGATCCTGAATTTTATATAATTAAATCGGTGCGAGAGACATGCCATTTGTTAACATCAACATTCTCTACAAAAACAGACAAGCATTAACATATGAAATATGATGTACTTTCTATTTATGGTTATTTCACTAAACATTAACATTTGAAAATATATTAATATACATTGTATAATTGAGTATCATGTGCACAAGATCAGAATAATGCATTCTATGATTCTAACCACAGTTAGGCATTATGTGATGGATGTTAGCATATAAAACTTGGCTATGTGCATTGTGAATTGTAGAATGATGATACAATGGAGTCTTTTGATAGTGTCATAGTTCATTGTAAGGCTGTCTATACAAGGATGACAGGAAGCCAGACTTCAAGATACGGTAAGCCTTTTTAATTTCCCCTGTTTGTGCCAACAGTATTCACAGTTTTTCACAATAATTTTCACAGTCTCTTTATGTTCGAGCAGCTGAGTTCAGTAGTCCGTCTCTGACTCCCCTGTTCTGTGGCTGCTGGCTTTTTAACCGCTCTCCTCGCTCTACTGCAATTAGAGACAGGTGTTAGACATAATTTAGCCCAGGTGTGAGCCCTTACCGCTTTTCTCTCCGGACGGGCGCTTGACCACGCCCCGCTGCCACATACCCCCACCGCCCGACTCAGGCCGAGGCGTCATCCGACCTGCTTACCACTCCCCCATTTCTGGAGAGGAAGTCGGCGGCAGCCATCTGCACCCCGGTCTGTGGACCACCTTGAACTTAAAAGGCTGGAGGGCTAGATACCAGCGGGTGATCCGGGCGTTAGTATCTTTCATGTGGTGGAGCCACTGCAGTGGGGCATGGTCCGAGCAGAGGGTGAAGGCCCGCCCCAGCAGGTAGTACCGGAGGGTGAGGACCGCCCACTTGATGGCCAGACACTCCTTCTCCACGGTGCTGTACTTAGTCTCCCTTAAGGAGAGCTTCCGGCTGATGTACAGCACCGGGCTCCTCTCCCTCCACCAGCTGCAGAGTACGGCCCCCAGCCCTCTGTCTGAAGCGTCCGTCTGTAATAAAAAGGAGAGAGAAGTCAGGTGCATGCAAAAGCGGCCCCCACAAAGTGCAGCTTTAATCTGCGTAAACGCCTGTTGGCACTGCTCTGACCATTGGACCGGATCTGGAGCCCCTTTTTAGTGAGGTCAGTCAGCGGGCTGGTGGCGTCTGAATAATTAGGCACAAATCTTCTGTAATAGCCAGCCAGCCCCAGGAACTGCCTCACCCCCTTTTTGGTCTTAGGTCTAGGGCAAGTCGCATGTCGCCGTGGTCTTGTCAATTTGGGGACGCACCTGGCCATGACCCAAGTGGAACCCCAGATACCGTACCTCCACCGCCCAACCGCAGCACTTCTTGGTGTTTGCTGTGAGCCCGCCCGCCGCAGCGATCTCAGGACGGCCCTCAGATGTTGCATGTGCCGCTGCCAATCATTGCTATAAATGATAATGTCATCTAAATAGGCAGTGGCGTACGCGGTGTGCGGTCTGAGGATCCGATCCATGAGTCGCTGAAACGTGGCTGGTGCCCCAAACAAACCGAAAGGAAGCGTCACAAATTGGTGTAATCCAAGCGGCGTGGTGAAGGCGGTTTTCTCACGGGACATTGGTGTCAAGGGGATCTGCCAATAACCCTTTGTTAAATCCAAGGTCGAATAAAATCGAGCAGTACCTAACCGATCGAGCAGTTCATCAACACGGGGCATTGGGTACGCGTCAAATTTAGACACCAGCGTTGACTTTTCTGTAATCCACACAGAATCGAACAGACCCATCACTCTTGGGGACAAGAACAACCGGGCTGGACCAATCACTGTGGGATTCCTCTATTACGCCCATATCCAGCATGGCCTTTAATTCTTCCGGACTATTTTCTTTCTATGTTCGGGTAGGCGATAGAGGCGACAACGCACCACCGCGCCCGGCTCGGTCTCGATGTGGTGCTGTATGAGGTTTGTCGCGGCCTGGTAGAGGGAGAATACATCTGCAAATTCCCTTTGTAATTCGAAACCTCTGTGAGCTGCCGCGGTGAGAGTTGGTCCCCACAAGTAACCGGAGTGTCGAGATTGTAATTTTTATTTATCTCCGGTCCGAGCTCCGCCCTCTCCAGAACTACCGTGGCTAACGTCACAGAGGCCACAATTTCAGGAGGTTGAGGTGATAAATTTGACGCGCGCCCCCTCTATCGGTACGTTTAACCTCATAATCGAGATCCCCCACTCGTCGTGTGACCTCAAAGGGTCCTTGCCACCTGGCGAGTAATTTAGAGCTTGATGTTGGGAGTAATACGAGTACCTTATCTCCCGGTGCAAATTCCCTTAGCCGAGCACCCCTGTCATACAGCCGGCGTTGGCGTTCTTGAGCTTGGAGCAAATTTTCCTGTGTTAGCCGCCCCAGTGTGTGGAGTTTTGCTCTAAGATCAAGAACGAACTGAATTTCATTTTTACTATTAGAAGGTCCCTCCTCCCATGCTTCGCGGATGACGTCAAGGACACCGCGAGGCGTCGCCCGTACAGCAGCTCAAGCGGGGAGAACCCGGTGGAGGCTTGCGGGACCTCTCGTACTGCAAATAACAGGGGGTCTAGCCACTTATCCCAATTCCTAGCGTCATCGTGTATGCAATTTACTGAATCATGTTCTTGAGCGTTTTATTAAATCGTTCCACTAGGCCATCTGTCTGAGGATGGTAAACGCTAGTGCTGAATCGATTTGATGCCCAAGAGCTCGTAAAGTTCGCGCAGTGTCCGTGACATAAAAGTCGTGCCTTGATCGGTGAGGATTTCCTTGGGAATCCCCACCGGGAGATTATCTTGAAGAGTGCCCCTGCAACACTACGTGCGGAGATGTTGCTCAGAGGCACTGCTTCCGGATATCGCGTCGCGTAATCCACTAGGACTAACACGAGCGATGTCCGCGTGCTGACCGTTCTAATGGCCCGGCGAGGTCCATTCCAATTCTTTCGAAGGGGACCTCGATTAGCGGTAGAGAGCGCAATGGCGCTTTTGGGGTGGCCGGTGGGTTTACCAACTGACATTCACGGCACGCCGCACACCACCTGCAGACGTCACCGCCAATGCCCGGCCAATAGAAGCGGGCTATTAGACGGAGAAGTGTTTTCCGTTCCCCTAGGTGACCGGCCATGGGATTATGGTGAGCCGCCTGGAAAACCATTTCCGGCGGCTCCGTGGAATCAATAATTGGGTTACTTCCTCCTTTGTTTGAGCGTCCTGCGTCACCCTGTATAACCGATCTTTAATAAGTGAAAAATACGGGTATGAAACGGCGACACCGGCCGGAGATGTTGACCATCGATTACTCTCACTTGGTCAAAGGCGTGCTTAAGGGTTTCATCCCGCGACTGCTCCAAGGGAAGTCCCCTCCGAGAATTCCCGGAGAGGAGGAGCGTCCACCTCGCCCCTTCCCACGTCACTCGGAGCAGCAGAGGACGGCCCTGGCTCCGCCTCCCCCGCCAAAGCATCGCACATCACACACCCCTTTACTTTCACGCAGGACCCATCCGCACAAACTCCCTCCAATAATTTTCTAAAATTCGGCCAATCAGTCCCCAAAATTAGCGGATGGGTGAGGCGGGAACTAACCGCTGCCTCTACACTATGTCTTTCTCCCGAATTTGATCGCCAGCGTCACCACGGGATATTTGTGAACATCCCGTGCACACACCTTACCCTCACCAGTTTAGCTGAGCCCAAAGCCCGGGTTGAACCAAGCGTTGGTGGATGGTGGTCTGGTTACAGCCGGTATCCAACAAAGCTTGGTATGTACCCCTGGATTCTTACCGAATCCGATGCGCTCCAGCCCGATCGGGGCAGCCTGCGGAACATCGGAGACCCGCACCACTGCCCCTATTTCCATCAGCGGACACTGATCCGGAAGTGGTCCGGGTCTCCGCACCTCCAGCAGACCGGCCCAGGCGCTGCGGCCGCACCCGTGCTGGCGGGTGCCCCCACCTGAGGAGGAGAGCGGCTGAAGGATGGGGAAGGGCTTGGCGGGTGTTCCCAAGGCCGGGGAGCTGGGCGCCAAGCGCTCAGCGCCTGCGGGGCAGGAACGGACCCTGGGGAGAGAGCAGAGCGAGAGGGAAGAGGGAGGGAAAAAAACAGGGGAAGACACAGGGGAAGGGGAGACAGACAGAGAGGGCTCATCCGCCCTGGGAATCGCCGCCATGTGGTCCTCCGCGAGTTGGACGGCTTCCTCCAGCGACGCCGGGCGGTGGCACTGGACCCACTCGGCCGTCTTCCGGGGCAGACGCTGAACAAACTGCTCCAGTACCACCTGGTCGATTAGTTCCTCGGCGCCCACGGTCCCGCGAGCAGCCACCTCCGACAGGCATCACGGAGCCGCTGAGCTGAACGCAAACGGGCGGTCGGACTTATCGAGCTTCAGGGCCCGGAAGAGCTGGCGACTTTCCTCCGGGTTCCGACCAACCCGTTGCAGGATGGCTTTCCTCAGGTCGTGGTAGGCCAGGACGCTTGTTGCCGGCAGTTGTTGGGCCGCGAGTTGTGCTTCCCGGACAGAAGAGGGACTAGACGGGCTGCCCACTGGTCTTGGGGCCACCCCAAATTTCCGCCGTCGCGTTCGAATAGGTCGACAAACGCTTCTGGGTCATCTGCCGGCCCCATCTTCTGCAACGCGGGTGGGGGCAACGTGGCGCTGGTGTCCGGGGTCGCGGCTGCGGCTGGAGCGGCCTCCTGGCTGAGGAGGCTCGGATGGCGAGCCGGTCCTCTGCTTGAGCCAGCATGATCTCAAAGAAGCGGCGATCCTGGTCTTGCCGGAGCTCAAGCAGGGATTGTTGGTGGCTCTGATGGAGTGTAGCGAGGGACTGGAGGACTTCCGCCAGCTGGGAGGACTCTACGGGCGATTCTGTTCCATCCTTTGGAGGACCGGTGTTCCTAATAATTGTTCCGGGTTTCGGCACCAGTGTAAGGCTGTCTATACAAGGATGACAGGAAGCCAGACTTCAAGATACGGTAAGCCTTTTTAATTTCCCTGTTTGTGCCAACAGTATTCACAGTTTTTCACAATAATTTTCACAGTCTCTTTATGTTCGAGCGCTGAGTTCAGTAGTCCGTCTCTGACTCCCCCTGTTCTGTGGCTGCTGGCTTTTTAACCGCTCTCCTCGCTCTACTGCAATTAGAGACAGGTGTTAGACATAATTTAGCCCAGGTGTGAGCGCCCTTACCGCTTTTCTCTCCCGGACGGGCGCTTGACCACGCCCCCGCTGCCACATTCATAATATATGCATATGCATTGTAAAAACCTAAGAAACCTAAGAAAAGTTCATTTTGTGCCTTTGGAGATAGAAAAGGACAAGTTTTGGTTCGGCTAAAAAGAGTTTCCAAAATTTCATTCTTTTATTTTGGAAGACAGTTGACATTCAACGTAGCCACGTAGCTTTTATTTACTCTTTTCAGGCCTCTTCAGCTCCATTTCCTGGGGCTCATTATTAACCCGGGGAACATCCAGATGGATCCCCAAAATGTTCAAGCAGTTCTCTTCAACTTCAGCTCTGCGGTGGCCCTGCTCTCTGCCAAAAGTAAGAATTATGGTTTTCATTGGACCTCTGAGGCCAAGACTACTTTTAAGGAGCTTATACACCATTTTACCTCTGTTCCTATCCTTACTCTCCCTGACTCCAACCAGCCATTCGTTGCAGAGGGGGATGCATCTGATGTGGGGATTGTCGTCGTCCTCTCTCAACAACAAACGTCAACCATGTGCCTTCCTTTCCCATTGCCTAACACCTACGGAGAGAAACTATGATGTGGGGGACCGGGAGTTACTGGCCATCAAACTGGATTTTGAAGAGTGGAGGCATTGGCTTTAGGTGCTCACTGACCACAAGAATCTAGAGTACATCCAGAAGGCCAAACAACTCAACCCCTGCCAAGTACGCTGGTCCCTGTTCTTTAACTGGTTTCAGTTCATCTTGTCTTACATTCCGGGCTCCAAGAATCAAAAATATGATGCCCTATCTCGAGTATACTCACCCACCAACCTCAAGAAACCAGTCATGCCCATCATTCCTAGTTTTAAAGTGGTGGCTCCTGTTAGATGGGAAATTGAGGTGACGGTAAGACAAGCACACACACAAGAACCTGATTCGGTGGAGATGGTTCTGGTGGCCAACCATCAAGGAATACATCAAGACCTTTTAGGCAGCCTGTCCCACTTGCAACCAAGGGAATTTGCCACATTGTTCACCTCAGGGGTTGCTCCATCCAGTTTCCAACCCATGTTGGCCCTGGTCATACCTTTCTATGGACTTTTTCACTACCATCCTCATTATTTATGACAGTTTTTCTAAGGTGTGCAGATTTAGCCCTCTTCCTAAGCTACCCACAGCCAAGAAACTGCTGAATTGACCTTGCGACTAGTAACGACAGCTTGAGAAAAAGGTCATATTGTGATTTCGATTTTATTTCGATTAATTGTACAGCCCTACTTACTGGTAAGAAGTAATTTAGTGACCCTTTTACCTAAAATAATTTATTATGCATTTAAGTTTTTGTAATTGTCTCACTTATGTAATTTCTAATCCGCATGACTTTCTTCCATGTAACACAAAAGGGGATGTTAGTCTAAATGTTAGTCACTCACTTTCATGGAGAAAGAAATTAATACAAATTTAGAATGACGTGAGGGTGAGTAAATGATGACAGAATTTTAATTTCTGAATGAACTTTCCATTTAATACTGGAACAATCCCTCTGGAGCAAAACGGGGGGCAGGGGCACTGGCCTCAAACTGGTTTGTGATACAGGCCTCCAAATGGCAAATGCTGGTCCTGGGTAGGAATGTTCCTTATTATGGTCTGTTGGCATGATTAATTGTGTTCACTTTTTAATGCGTTGTGGTTTTTATAATTAATTGCACTAAATTAACACGTTAAATCGACAGCCCTACTCTGGTGTGTTCAACAGGGTCTGATTGGGAGACAACATTTTATTGGGAATTTCAGGATTTATGCAGCCCACTGAAAATGGTTTTCACTATGGAAATATAATATATATTTTATCATAAATATGTGCCCAAGCCTCTGTTATTTATTAAAAAATGTCCCTTTAGAACTAGTAATGACAGCTTGCACAGTTTCTAACAAGTTTCTGAGTTCTTAGAAAGTGTTGAATGTATATGTCTTCAACCAACTCAGAAACTTGGGAATGAGGTAGGTGACCTGGGTGTGTTTGATTACTCCATATGTTGCTACTCTCAGCTGAGATAAGCAGTAATGCTGAAGCTGTTATTCTATTTCTCAGCTATAGTGTAGTAGTAATCTTAGCAAGAGAAAATTCTGGATGACTTCAAAGAAACTCACGCACTGACTGACTATGCAGTTTGTTAACATGATGAATGTCAACCATGAACACCAGCTGAGTGATACAAACAGTAAAGCATCACACTCTTAAAAATACCTCTCATTCAATCTGATTCGAGGACTATAACTAACTGTTGTATAATGATTTATATATTGGGTTAATAGGCTATTTTGTGCACAAATTGAACAAATTGATCCATTCCCGATGACACACTAGCCGCGTTTCCACAATCAAGTCAAATGAGGGCGTGCTGGTGCGTGCCAAAGCCAGTTGCGTTCCCACTGTCACTTCTGGGGCTTCATCGTGCCTCCTCTGGGCTTTCTCGGGTCCAACTGCCAATGGCCTTTGGGCCAAACAGGTTTGGGAAAAAAATTAAATAAATGTGGGCACAGTACAAATCCATTAAAATGCCCAATGGACAAAGTGGTGCACAAAGAAGTTACTTTCCACAAAAATGTGTTTCATTATTTTGTACAATTTTTTTTTTTTTTTTTAAATAATAAAATACACACAATTTTAGAGAGAACATAAACTTCATTAATTTTAATAAACACCCAAAGTTTAAAGTATTTCCCATTATATGACACAACTGTTACTTTAGAGGCCCTTGCAATTTCAAATCCAGTATATAATTAGATCACACACAACTAATGCCATGTTTTAACTTTAAGTTGTAAATAGTCCCTCATGGAGATCATTAATTGTGATCTGGTTGATCAAGTCTTTTTTTTAGGAAATTCAGTGCATACCTCCTCTCAAATGCCACTCAGGCAATGCCAGACTAAGGAACTTATGAACTTGTAGGCAAGCCAATGTCTCAAAGTTTTTGGTTAAATAGGTTAAAAAGATCTTAATTAGTTAAAAATGTGCCTCAATACACCTGCATTCTGTTTTGATCTATTTGTTGCCTGCATCTGTCTTTTCTGTAGTGCATTCAGTGTGAATGCCCCCTTTCTTGATACTCTGTGATTCGATGACAAAGATGGGCATGTGAAACATTCAAGAATGAAGCATCAAGGGGGTAGTTTTTTATTTTCAAAATTAAATATATATGTACAGCAATCATAATGTGCATGGGCCTGCCAGCGGCCTGCCGGCTCACTGGGAAAAGTCCTGACACTTCTAATGGACAGTATGTCCCTTTCACTCATTAACACTGACTGACACATTCACTGAATGTTTTAAGGAAAGACACAGAAGACTTTATCTACTGTATCATATTACTTTTTGCCATTCAAAGCAAACAATTGGCTAAAATAAATTAAATTGATGAGTTACCTTTTCACCAATTACTGTTTGTATTCTCTATAATATCTAATAATTTCTATGAAAATTCAAATGTACAGACTATAAATATAGTACAGACTATAAATCTAGTAAAAAAAAACAACAACGTTGATTTGTATTATAGATAAAATAAAGCCTTGTCTAGACATCAGGTGACATTTTCAAAATAAAGTTTGAAATATCTAACCTCAAAAAGTCTCCTTTTTGCCATTTTGACAAATGATACCTGCCCTGCCTGTCAGATTTCACTAATTGAGCCTTTTAAAATCATTAGCTCGCAAAGCAAGCTTGAAATCCCTTATGTTTCTGAAAAAATTAGTCGAGATGTCTCCCTTACTCAACTCATGTTACCATTATGACAAGTCTTACCATACTCAGTTTGTATAACTTGATGTGAACACCTTGATATATGATTGGATGCATTTGTATTTTCAAACTTTAACTGAGGACTTTTGTGAACCAAGCAATCACATTGAGAGTATAGCACATTGCACAAAGTCTGTCTTGATTCAAGAAATAAGCCAAGATACACTTTCTTTGAAATTCTCCCTATTAAATCAAATTTCAGTTTGCATGGGCAGCTATAGCTGTTGTTTCCATAGAGAGCAAACCAAATGTAGTCCATAGAGACATAAGTGGCAGGTGATGGCTGCTGTGCTTTGATACACTGAGATGCTTCCTTTGTTGATTTAGATATGTACCCTGTAGGTGTAACATAGGCCTTTTCTAATATTTCTTTTTTTATCTTCTCTCTCAAATAATAGTAAAACTGGCATCAACATGGATTATTATTCGCCACAACCTTAAAAAGACTGATCTTCTTTCAACCAAGACCTCTCAACTAGTTTCTTTCAATCACATAGTCCTCATCTTCTAGTGTGTAAATAGCCTTGGATATGCCTCCAATGATGGTCTGACTTTCAGTGATATCATGCTGCAGTGAAAAATCTTTCTTTCCTTTACCATTATTCAAAAATGTTTAGGGTCTGTGCCCTTTAGGTGATAACATTTCTAAAAGCTTGATTATTGCAACTAGCTTGTTTGTTGACCAGCCTTGGATTTTACATTTCTTAAAAGTGTGTGATTTCTTAGCAGAAAATAATTACTTTTTTCAAACTGATTCCCTGAACACTTACCCCATCTTCAATGGGTCAAGCAAAGATATCCTACCCCAAACTCTGAGTCGGGTTGTACGGGACGCTGAAGCACACTGAGCAATGTTCTGAGTAAACACTGTGGCTACAGGGTTTCTGCACTCTTAGAAGAAAGGGTTCCATATAGAACCCTTAAAGGTTCTATCGCTTGCTTCATTTTTGGAACCTTTTTAAGGGTTCTTTGAGCCAGGTGGAAAGGTTCTTTATAGAACCATGTAGGGGTTCCCAAAATGTAACCGTAAACTTTTGTTTAGTTTTTAAATTAATTATTTGGTTTATTACAAGTAGAACATTTAATGGATATGAAAATTGTATAGTTTGTATATTATATCAATAAGAAAGTGAAATAACCATATAAAAAACATTTAAGTATTATTAGCATTTTTAATAGTTTGTATTAACAACAACACAAGCAATAGTTAACCCAATTCAGAGAATTTACTTAATAAATCCACAGGTTTGTAACAATAAGCTAAAAGTTAATTAGTAGTAATATTATTTATATAAAAAATCATAAACATTAAATAATTTATCATGAATGATAAGTTAACATTATAACCATACGTTAGATTAATTAAAAAGTAAAAAACAATAAAATTCAGAATAAATAAAAACAATTGATCTATGAAAAGCTGTTAAACAATTTTAACACTGGGGATGCAGATACAGAATCATTTTTTTGCCACTGGTCTGACAAACTGAGTGAGGTCTTTTGGATAAAACAAATCAAACAAACGATTTGCTCTGAGGGGTCTGGACACCATATGAAAGATCAGGTTGAGGATGGATGTGCTGATCCATGTATGTGAAATATTTAATAGACCCGAGGCCTGTACCATGAAGGTCACTGCACAAATTCCGGGTTTCAGGATTGGTTTCAGGTTGACAAATACTTCAATCCAATCCAATCAGGCTTAATTGGTACCATGATGCAGCTCATCAACTTTCTCTGTCAACTCAGGCTTCGATTCTGAATTTAAGATTAGATTACTCGCTCGTGCACACGAATGAGTGACGTTTGCAGCACACAACCAATCGTGTGAGAGAACGTGATTCACTTCTCGCAAGAGACTCAGCGGGATCTACCTCTCTGCTGAAAGCTGATGATCATGAAAATAAGAATTTTAATTTATTCTGCACAAGATAGTTTTAAAAATATAACCGGAAGAAGGAAACTGTGCTTCAGAATTCGTCAGAACAGCAGGTTATTAAGCATTACATACTGTAATAATGTTTGTTAATGTTACTAAAGGTTATTACATGTGTATGTATGTATGTATGTATATATATATATATATATATATATATATATATATATATATATATATATATATATATATATATATATATGGTTTAAAGTATATATTTCTAGGATCTTTTAGAACTATTGACACATCCAGTTTTAATATCAGTCAATATGACTGTGTGTCATGTATCATGTTGATGTATTCACATCCTCACACATTTAACACTTCTAAAGACAGAAAAATGTGGCACAAAAATATGTGCAAATGTGTCTTTACTGCTTAAATTATTGGCCCACATACAGTAAATAATAATATTTGACGTATTCAATAGTCAAACTGAACAGACGATTTAGATTGAAATTACTTACTCCATTTAAAATCCTGTATTGTGATCTTGTTCACATAAGATCATAGTTCCTCATATTTGATCATAGATCATATTTGGCCTCAATCTATCACAGCAGTTGTAGGTCAAATAGGTATTTGTCTGAGCAGACGTGATAGCAAAGAAAATGGTCCATGAAATATGACGTTCAAGACTTTTTCTATGTCCAAAACATCCAAAACAAGCTGACTTCAAAACAAGCCACATTATAGCTATTTAATACATATTATTACATACATTATAATACTATAATACACGTTAATCCTTTTTAATAAATTGTACACAAAAATTGAGCAATGCAACAATACTCAAACTCTTCCATTATAACGACTGAAGCTGTCAATCACTGTTTGAACACTGCAGTTCAGCACGAGGTCACAGACACAGAGTTCTGCACTCACAAATGCTCACATAAAAAATATAGCTGTTTAAACAACAAAATCAGAGATTAAATATACTGTAAGCAAGCACCCGGACGTCAGACTTTTTGAAACTTGCGCATAAGGATTGATTGACATGACTGACTGTACTGTAGACTCACTACATCTCTGATTGGCCATTGTCATTTCGTTGCTCAACGCACATGTCTGGGATTGGTTAGAAACTCAACCACTGCAAAAACACATTCTAAATAAAAACCATTAATGCAACAGTGGACTTAAATTGAATAATCATCAGTTTTCACGATTCATTTTTAGATTAATTGTGTTGCCCTAGCTTGAATGTATTTAACATATAAAAGCTTTGTCATTCAAATCTATTTCAAATAAATATAGGCTACTATTGATTACAAAACAAATATTTATATATAAAGATGAATATTCTCCTTAAGTTTATTTTCCTTTTTCAAAATCTACCAGTTAGTATGTCAAAAAGTGTTCTCTTACGAGAGGTTCTCTCGTATTGCGTAAGCTAGCTTACGCTACGGGAAAGATTCATCTTTTCTGAAATATTGAAGCCAAAAAATTATGCTTAATTTTGTATCCATTGTCAACGCAGTGCAGCAGCTGCATACCTTGAGCGGGCTAGCTAGCGAGCTCATTGGTTGCTCTGCGGCAACTGCTGCAGCCTATAGACGAACTTGAGTGAACTCGCGTCCAATGACAGGCGCCCGCGCCATCACTGTATCAAAGCCCGCCAGAATGGGCGTGGCTAGAGTGCATATAAGCGTAAGTTCGTAGGCTGGAACCCTGATTTTCATCTATTCAGCGAAGCTCTTCGCATCTCTGAACTGCAGAAGCCGCGTCGCCGTTCGAGGGGCATCTAGCAATCTTGGACAGCGCTCGAAGAAGCTGGCCGTCTTCGCCACCTTCAGCCATCCTGCGAGCTACGCCATCCGGCGACGTATCCTTTTTAGAGCAAGCTAGTTCCTCAGCAAACTTCACAAAAAGAGCAACGAGCGTCTTTTTAAAGATGCCTCGCACCACCTGCGCCTCATGCCGCGCCCCTCTCAGCGCCGGAGACCGCCACCTCATCTGTGCTGTCTGCCTGGGACTGGAACATGCAGAGCTCGCCCTCGCTAACGGCGGATGCGACCTCTGCGAGGAGCTTCCGATGTCGACCCTGCGGGCTCGACTCGAAGCACTCAAAACCGAAGCCGCCGCGCCGCCTTTCGTTTCGCCGCGCAGAAAGAAGCGCCGCTCCCAAAGGCTGCCGGAACCGGTGTTAGAAGCGACTACCTCGCCGGAGCCTCTCCCTCGAGCCTCGCTTTCACCCCCGGGACGCGCAGTTGCCGCCAAGCGGCCGCACTGTTGCCATCTCGGATGACGAGGTGGAGGATAAGGGCTGCTGTTCCATCATGGCTTCGGACAGCGAGGAGTGGTCAGGCTCCCAAGCCTCCTCCTCGGCCCAGGAATCCAGCAGGACTCGCGCCGGAGTCGAAGAAGAACTAACGCGCCTCCTCACACAGGCCGTCGACCGCCTCGGGCTCGAGTGGTCACCGCCCTCTGAGCAGGCTCCCAACAGACTCGACGGCTGCTTTCTTCAGAGCTGTCGCTGCGCGGCGCCCGCGGCCCGGGTCGCTCCCTTCCTGCCGGAACTCCACACCGAGCTCTCTAAATCGTGGAACGCGCCTCTCTCGGCCAGGAACCGATCCCATGTCTCCACCTCTCTCGCTTCGGTGGACGGCGCCACCGAGAGGGGCTACACTTCCATCCCCCCGGTCGAGGATTCAGTAGCAGCACACCTTTTCCCGCCCTCCGCGAGATGGCGGTCTAAGCCAGTGCTCCCGTCTAAGGCCTGCAGAACTAATTCCGCCTGTGTTGGCCGCGCCTATGCCGCCTCCGGCCAAGCCGCATGTGCTCTGCATTCCATGGCCATTTTACAGATCCTCCAAGCGGACCTTCTTCGAGAGTGGGATGAGAAAGGCAGGCACCCAGAGGCTGTTTCAGATCTAAGGAGCGCGACGGATCTCGCCCTTCGCGCCACCAAAGCTGCAGCTCAAGCCCTAGGGAAGTGCATGGCCGCGCTGACTGTGACCGAGAGACACCTATGGCTAATGCTAGCCGACATGAGAGAAGCTGAACGCTCCACATTCCTCAACGCGCCGCTCTCTCCGTCCGGTCTCTTCGGTTCCGCGGTGAGTGGCATTGTTGACCGTTTCTCGGAAGTCCAGAAAGCCACCCAAGCCATGAATCTCTTCCTGCCTCGTCGTGCTAGCTCCTCTGCAGGCCGCCCACGTGACCAGCCTCCTGCACGAGCCTCTTCACAGCGCCCAGCTCAGCAAAGCCAGACTTCTCAGCGTCGACAGTGCGGCCGCCCTAGAACGCGCTCAGACAGCCGCCGCAGACCGCCGCAGACCGCCGCCCCCCCGCGGGCCTCGGCCTAAGATTGCGCTGAAGCCTGAGCAACCGAAGTCCTCCTAGCTTTGTTGAGGAAACGACGGCTCAGTCCCGCCGCGGCCGGACCACCATCAAAGCTTCGCCCCCTGTCAGTCCCCTTCTCTCAGGCTACTGCAGTGGTGGATTCAGCAGCCAACAAGCCGGTGATACTGCCCGCTTGCCTGCACTCAAATGCCGTTTTCACGGCGACCCAAAGAAATCTTGTAAAAAGCAAACATGCCTTATGTGTAGAAAATGTGCCCACAATCCAGTGTTCACCCCTACACACAAGCATTACACTTCCCGTGTCCCTATCAGAGCCCACTCACATAAAGCGGGCACAGCCAGCTCGAGTGTTAGAGTCAATAAACGCGCCCACAAATCCATGCGCGCGCCCCTTCTCTGCCCGCTCTGTCACACGGCCAGCAAACACCTCTCTGTATGTAAGTCCCATGCCCGTGACTATGCTCGCGCATCACTTAACAGATGTGACTCTTTCCCCATTCACCTCAATCGGGAAGTCACTCACAGAACAGTCTGTCCCTGCTGTCTGCGAGCAGTCATGCATAAGCACAGTAAGCGCGCTCACACATTCTGTTCAGCTCGCTGTGTGCGGCAATCAGGGCTACTTGGCCATTCACCCTCTAGCGTTATGCTTCAAAGCGTGGAAAGCTATCCCAGGGATATCCAAATGGGTGTTAAGCACAATAAAACAGGGCTATTTGCTACAGTTCGCTCGCCACCCTCCCCGCTTCAGAGCGCGGCTCGAAACTACTGTGAACACGGAAGCAGCCTGCATGCTTCGTTCAGAAATAGCAAACCTTCTGTGCAAAAGGGCCATAGAGAGAGTGCCACCTTCTCTGAGCGAGTCGGGGTTTTACAGCTGTTATGTTCTTGTCCCCAAGAAAGACGGCGGCCTCAGACCAATATTAGATCTCAGGGTTTTGAACAAGGTGGTCGCAAAAAGACCGTTCAAAATGCTTACAATCAGGAAACTCCTCGTGCATGTGCACCAGGGGGACTGGTTTATTTCTCTCGATCTGAAAGATGCCTACTTTCAGATTCAGATAAATCCCCGTCACAGGCCATTCTTGAGATTCAGCCCGATGGCCAGGTTTATCAATACACCGTCCTTCCGTTCGGCCTGTCTTTAGCACCCCGTACTTTCACGAAGTGCATGGATGCGGCGCTCGCACCCCTGCGGAGTCAGGGCTTGCGAATTCTGAACTATTTGGAAGATTGGCTGATTTTGGCACAGTCACATACGGAGCTTCTGTCTCACAGGACAGTTTTCCTCAGTCATCTGAACAGTTTGGGTCTTGCAGTCAATTGGACCAAGAGCTCACTACAGCCCAGTCAGGCAATTTCCTTCCTTGGAATAGAACTAGACTCCATGGCGATGACGGCTCGCTTATCTACACAGCGCGCGCCGTGTTCAGCGACTAGCCGCGTCCTTTCAGATGAACAGCCTCACGCCTCTGAAAAAATTTCAGAGAATGATAGGTTACATGGCCTCAGCCACAGCAGTACTTCAGCTGGGTTTATTGCGCATGCGCCCGCTTCAGCATTGGCTAAACACCCGCGCGTCTCGCCGGGCTTGGGCCACGGGCGCCAGCCGATCAGAGTGACTCAGACCTGTATCTCAGCTCTGCAGCCCTGGGCAGTGGCCGAATGGTATCAGCGGGGAGTGACGATGGGAGCTGTATCTCGCCGAAAAGTCATCTCGACAGGCAGCGTCCAACACGGGTTGGGGCGCGGTCTCGCGAGGGCTCTCCGGTTTTTGGCCTATGGTCAGTTCAGGAAAAGCTCCTTCACATAAATTGTCTGGAAATGATAGCGGTCGAGTACGCGCTCGTGCGCTTCCTCCCGGTCATTCAGGGTCACCACGTCCTGGTCCGTTCGGACAACAGATCTGTGGTATCCTATCTAAACCGTCAGGGCGGTGTCAGATCCAGGAACCTCTTCCATCTGACAAAACGCATACTGAGTTGGTCCCAGTGCCACCTGCACTCGCTGAGGGCGACGCACGTGCCAGGCCACCTGAATGACGGCCCAGACAGACTGTCCAGAGACAATATTTCCCCAGGGGAATGGTCCCTGCACGCTCAAACAGTCCAGAAGTTATGGAGCATATTCGGCAGAGCAGAGATAGACCTCTTTGCGTCAGAAGAGAACTCTCACTGCCCAGTATTTTTCTTGAAAAGCGAGGACGCGCTGGCCCAGGACTGGCCCAACCGCCCGCTTTACGCCTTCCCTCCCGTCTCGCTATTGCCACAGGTAATGCAGAGGATCAGGGAAACGCGTCACTCGGTGCTCCTCATAGCCCGGCTGGGAGAATCAGACATGGTTCCCGGAGCTTACGCAGCTGTCACTGACAGCCCCGTGGCCCATTCCAGTGAGAGCAGATCTCCTCTCTCAAGCTCGCGGCACGATCTGGCATCCCCACCCAGAGCTCTGGGCGCTGCACGCATGGGTGATCAACGACTACCCGTCGCTTTGCCAGAAGGAGTAATAAACACTATCATACATGCTAGAGCCCCTTCCACGAGAAGACTCTATGCGTCCAAATGGTCTGTGTTTTCAAAATGGTGCACCGACAGAGACCTGGACCCACGGACATGTGGGGTGTCGTCGCTGCTCGTGTTTTTACAAGAGCTGCTGGATAAGGGCAGATCCCCATCCACGCTCAAAGTGTACGTGGCGGCCATCGCGGCATTCGCTGAACCCCTGCATGGCCAGTCACTGGGAAAAAACGAGCTGGTCATCCGCTTCCTCAGGGGAGCTAGAAGGATGAACCCCCCGCGCCCCCCATCGATTCCTATCTGGGATCTTTCTGTAGTTCTCGAAGCTATGAAAGCCCCCACTTTCGAACCGCTTCAATCCATGGATTTCAAATACCTTTCACTCAAAACCGTTTTTCTAACTGCCCTGTCATCAGTTAAACGTGTGGGAGACCTTCACGCGCTGTCTGTCAGCGCTGCGTGTCTTGAGTTTGGACCAAGTGACTCCAAGGTCATTTTAAAGCCTAGACACGGCTATGTCCCCAAGGTGATCGGTACTCCTTTCAGAGCACAAATCATTTCCCTATCGGCGCTGCCAGCATCCGATAGCGAACGCGACGCCAATCTCCTTTGCCCAGTCAGAGCACTGAGATTGTATACTGCGCGCTCCGCCTCTTTCAGACGCTCTGAGCAGCTTTTCGTTTCGATGCGAGGGCGCACCAAAGGTTTCGCCGCCTCGAAACAGACACTGTCTAGATGGATAGTGGACGCTATTGCTGCCGCGTGCGGCGTCAAAAGACCTACCATGCCCGTTAGGCATTAGGGCTCACTCCACTAGAGGCATGGCCTCCTCGTGGGCATGGTCCAGCGGGATTTCCATTCACAACATATGTGTGGCAGCGGGCTGGGCTTCCCCCTCCACCTTTGTCAGATTTTACAATCTGGAAGTGCCCGCCCTGCAGGCAAAACTACTAGCGGTTTAATACGCTACAGCTCCCCTGGTGAGCTGCACTGACGGGACACATTCCACACAGACCGGCACCGCCGCTCTGTATTTCCCTTCCGACTATGTGCTTATGTATTACACACACACTGGCCCGCACTCTTGCCGGCCAAATATTATTCCCCCACTCACAAGGGCTCCCCCGGGTCCCCCCACCCCCGGGGCTCATGCAGTGGATGCTTGGCGCGCACGGCGTTGAGAATGGGTTCCCGTAAGAGAGAACCTCTCGTAAGAGAACGAATCGGTTACCTAACGTAACCTCGGTGCTCTCTAGATGAGGGAACGAGTATTGCGTAGCCGGCCGTGCTCGCGCCACGAGCGACTTTCGCTTCATTCAATGAAAACCAGGGTTCCAGCCTACGAACTTACGCTTATATGCACTCTAGCCACGCCCATTCTGGTGGGCTTTGATACAGTGACGGCACGGGCGCCTGTCATTGGACGCGAGTTCACTCAAGTTCGTCTATAGGCTGCAGCAGTTGCCGCAGAGCAACCAATGAGCTCGCTAGCTAGCCCGCTCAAGGCATGCAGCTGCTGCACTGCGTTGACAATGGATACAAAATTAAGGATCATTTTTTGGCTTCAATATCTCAGAAAAGATTAATCTTTCCCGTAGCGTAAGCTAGCTTACGCAATACTCGTTCCCTCATCTAGAGAAAACCGAGGTTACGTTAGGTAACCGATTCGTTTTAGACGATGGAAAAATTACTTTGTAAATATATATGGGATAATAGGAAAAGTCTTGTAGAAATGTAGAAAGTCTTAAAATTCCCAAATTTAATACATTATTATAAAGCTGTCCAAATTAAACCTATATTGATTTGGATGAACAAAGAATCTGAAGTGAAATGGAAGATGGAAGAAGATGGAAATTTAGCAAATGGGGGAACTATTTCCTACCTAATGTAATGTTTAGTTAGTGGAATGGAAGAGAGGCAGGGATATCTTTCAAGTCTTTAATAAGGAAGCATGCTAGAGAGGAACACATTTCAGAGAATAATCAAGGAAACTCGCTGGAGTGGAACAAAATCTAATGCTAAACATCAAATAAACTAAACGTTACAATACAACAAACCATTAAACGTAACACTTCAGGGACTGAACAATCGAATAAACAAAACTAGAGGGTATTTATACACAAGGAGCTAAATGAGGGAATGGAATACAGGTGAGGATGATGAGGAGCAGATTGAAGAGATGAGGGCAGTGAACTATGGGAGATGTAGTCCTAGGAAAATTTTAGGGAGAAGGACTGTAACACCCAAACAAAGCAACAAATTTAAATCAATAAATAATATTTGTATTAAGAGTACTTTTAGAATTTGGTTAGAAAAAATACAAACGATAAAATGAAGAAAGATATGAGATATTGCTAAAGATTCTGATTTCATGCCAAATAGATTAGATAATACATTTAATTTTGGGCAGATAGAGGTCTGAAAATATATCACTAACCGTTCACTGAGAAAGGAATGGGTACCTTTTCAAACCTAGCAAAAATGAATATATATATATATATATATATATATATATATATATATATATATATATATATATATATATATATATTTGTTATTATTATTTACAGGTAAGAAGATATTTATTAACAGAAGTTAATTAAATTAAAATGGAAATGCATCCATTAATAAATTATATAATTGGTACATGCAACTAATCTAATACAAATTTTTGGAATTTTAAAGAGTGCACTTGAAAGAGATATACAGGACACTCTGACTAAAATTATATGTAGATGGGAGGATGAACTAAACATTTTAATTAGTCTGCAAGACAAGGAAGAAATATCATATAATACATTCCATATTACTCAATCCAGTGTTTGGAAGGTATATGCTTGGAAGATACAAATTCGATTTTTATTTAACACTTGTTATTCAAAATAAACACAATATCATGGTAAAAGGGATTTGTTGGAGAAATTATGGAAGGGGAAAAAAGTCCAAATCTAAATGAGTGCTCTAATTTGACAACATATTGGAATGAAGTGATTAGACAGGCTAATTTAATATTTGACTGCACAATAGAAATACATCCAGAAAAACGTATTTAGTATAAAATGCCATTGTACTTAAGAGATAAAACTGAACAAAATATATTTACGGTAATCAGATTAGCAGCTTTGAAACAGATGACAAAAATTGGGCTTAAACTAGAACCCACTCAATCTCAAAGATGGAGAAAAACATTTTTGGAAATATAAAATAATGGAGAAAGTAACATTTAAAATTTATAATTAAAGTCTGGGATGTGAAGATAAATGTGATTTTCTTAAAAATATTATACATTAAATTAGATTATTTCCTTCAGATTCTTGATTTTTTTTTTACAAAATAAGTTAAAATATGATGTCCTATCTCATTTCATATTTAAAAAAATTAGGTGATGCCTTAAATTACTTTCCACTTTATTTGAAATCAAATATAACATGTAAATAAATGAATTACATTATTTATAGAAAATGCTGTGATTGGTTATTTGATACGTTTATTCTAAATTACATCGTGTTTTTTGGTATTTCTCTTTCTTGATGTACAATTTTACATTGTCTTTAGTAAAAAAGCATGCAAAAATAAAAAAGCATAAAAAAGGCTACTATTTATTCATTAAAAAGTGAACACTTGGAATACTGTATGCAAACAATGGCATGCAATAATAAGATGTATTTGTTTTTTTTTATAAAATGTATTTTGTGTACTGCGTATATTACTTATCTTATTATAACTTCAAGTAAAATAATGTATGTTCATCTCAAGTCCATGAAAGAAAGAAGGGGCTTGGGTGGCATTCACCCCTTTCCATAGCAATCTTAAGCTATTAATATTTTTAAAACAATATTTTTTTGCAGTTATCATATTAATCAATTTTACTGGCTGTTTTATAGTTAGACTAATATATTATGTTTATGTATTCAAAGATATGTTTTGTATGTATGGCTAAAGAGGGTAAATTAAATCAATTAAATTTATAATAAAATACAACACTCTATCTGCTGAAAATCTACATTTAGATTCTCAAATAAAAAAAATTATCATGAAGAGTCAATTTTGTGGATTTCTAAGATTTTATTTGTAAAGTGTGCTTTAAGAGACACGGGGGAGTGACTTGATAGCGTCATAGATGTCATTATACTCACAACTGATTGGTTCAGCATATGTTAGCGATCTGTAATCTGGAACGAACCTGCATAGTGCAAGTTGCTATGGCGATGAACACAGCTAAAAGCAGACCGACTTTCATGGTGCCTAAAACCTGGGGTTGAGGCAAACTAAACTAAAATTGACCTGGCTAGCCACAAAACCGGCTTCATGGTAAAGGCCTCTGCTGTCAGTATACAGAGTAATTAAAAACAAAGAAATTTGTATCTCTCTAAATTTTATCAGATGTACAAGATGTAATATAAGTCTCAGGTGTCCCCAGAATGTGTCTGAAGTTTCAGCTCAAAATACCCCACGGAGCATTTATTGTACCATGTTATAAATGCCTCTGTTTGGGTGGAATCAAAAACACGCTTATTTTGTGTGTGTCTCTTTAAATGCAAATGAGCTGCTTCTCCTGCCCCCTTTCCGGATGAGGGCTGTGCCTTTACAACTCCTGCTATGGATACTACAGCAACAACAAATCAGATCCAATATGACTGACAGTGTAAATGCTGGAATATATGTATGTATGTATGTATGTATGTATGTATGTATGGGGCAGTGGGGCAGTGGTGGCTCAGTGGTTGAGGCTCAGGGTTACTGACCAGAAGGTTGGGAGTTCAATCCCCAGCACCACCAAGATGCCACTGTTGGGCCCTTGAGCAAGGCACTTAACTCCAGGTTGCTCGGGGGGATTGTCCCTGTAATAAGTGCACTGTAAGTTGCTTTGGATAAGAGCGTCTGCCAAATGCATAAATGTAAATGTATATCTGGTCTCTGTGAATACAATCAGGGACAATGGTAACTGACAGTAAGCGTTTTCGGGTTAAAATTAAAAATAACAACATAGCTCTGGTCTCTTACAATCATAGACAATGGTAACTTAAGCTGCATTAGCCGTGGAATCAGACAACAAGTACATTTGGAAAGGCGATTTGCAAACATTCACAAAATATAAAGTGTGATACTTACATCTTCATGTTATAAAGCTGGAACATGAACAGTTGGTACTGATCCATGCTTGAGAATAAAAACAATTGAAAATCCTGCTTTATATTGACACTCATTCACAAAGCAGTTTCGGTGTAAAATGATTTGCACAAACATACACTAATTTTTGTATGTTTTGGGGAACATTTCCTTCAAAAACAAAACTTGTCCACTGCATCTTCAGTGGTTCTGATGTTGGGATTGCATGAAGACAATTCTTCTCACTGTAGCTGCTCAAGCGTGGAAAAAAAATGTCAAACTGTGTGTAGATCACTCAGGGGAGGATCTATGATAAGAGGGTGGAATCCGTCACCAGTCGTAGGCGAGGCCTGCTCTAACGTGATGTCACTTTAGAGCAGAAATGAAAACCATTAATTTTGACACACAGCTTTTTTTTTTTTTTTTTTGGCCCACCTTCCACCCCCCTCTTTGGAGGACAACTTTATTTTTATTTAAATCAAACAGATTGGAGGTATATGTAGTGGAAAGACGGGTATATGTTAGAACACACAGGACAATAACATGTTTCAAACCAGACAATCGTTAGGGAAAAGATGAAAAATAAAATAACAAATAAACAAATTAGTACATATGTATGTATGTATGCATGTGTGCATAAGATTTGGGTGTGGATGTTAACAATTTAAAGAGAGAGAAAAAAAAAGGGGGAAAAGGGAAAAACAAAATGAAACAACAACATTGCTAATACAAATAATAAGCAAAGAGATATATAAAGAGAGTAATAGAGAAGGAAGGGGAAATTATTTGTCTGTGAATGTGCTTATTGAGTATGATGTATTATATTATTTTGGAATTGGATGTTATAGCTGGGGTATGTGGATATGTATGTGGCCTTGGTCTTGGGGTGGATTTGATTTGAAAGAGGTTAAAATATATCCCATGTTTCATTAAAGGCTGATATATTGCTTGTTTTGTAAGCAGTTATTTTTTCTATTGAGATATAATAGAAAAATCTACTGTGTGTAGATTAATCCAGTGAGTGATGTGACAAGAATTCTTGGATTTCCAGTTTTGAAAGATTACGTTTTTAGTGACAGTTAGAGAAATTAGTAGCTGGTTTTTATATTTATTTGGTAGAGTAATTTTGTAGTATCACCCAGTAGACATGTAGACAATGGAATTCTGCAGCCCAAGATCTGAGAAAGTTTTTTAGTTACTGCTGTCCAGAGGGTGTGAACTGGTTGGCAGGTCCATGACACACTGTTTTTGATTAATAGAAATATAAAAAAGAGGAGTGGGTGGACTTTTAACATTGTAGGGTGGTTGAGTACAGTCACTTCTATGTACAAACACCATGTAAAAGTGCATTTAGCATAATAGGTCCCCTTTAAACCCAGTACATGAATAGGGGTGTTGTGCTTAATCTATATGAAGATGGTCAAACTAGTAATGCCGCACTCCAGAGCCACTGCAAACAGAAATTAACAATTATTTAGTATCATAAAAATGCAATTCAAAATAATGAGAAATAACAGAAAAGTATGTACCTTTTATGACATTGTTTATTTCATTGCTTTGAAGTCAAAGGTCCCCATTGAATTTCACTTCTCATGGCTCTGATGATTTTGGTGGCCAGAACTTCTGAAGTGCACTCCGAGTTAGGTGAAGGCCTTTGCTATAACCTGTGTTAAATTATTATGGCATATTCAGTAAAAAAAATACTTAATTATCATATTTTTGTACATGAAAATAAAACGTCTAGGTTACTATTGTAACCCCCGGTCCCTGATGGAGGGAACGAGATGTTGTGTCAATTGAAGTGACACTAGGTGTCTCTCTTGAGAGCCTTGGTTGACACTGAACTTGAGAAAAGGCCAATGAAAAATTGGCGAACAGAATTTGCATGCCCCTCCGCCGTACACACGGGTATAAAGGAGGGCGCAATATGGCTGTTCATTCAGGTTTTACCTGAGGAGCCGAGAATAAGGTTCGGCCGTAACAGCGGGTGGTGCAGTGTTGTGGCAAGAGGGACACAATATCTCGTTCCCTCTATCAGGGAACTGGAGTTACAACAGTAACCTAGACATTCCTCTTCTGTCACTCACTTGACGTTGTGTCGATGTAGTGACACTAGGGGTCCCTATCCAATAACGCCACAACACTGAATCGTGTTACGTGAACTACTGATGCAGGTGTAAGCAAGCTGTTGCGTGCCAAAGGAGCAGACCACGTCAGGCTGCATGTAACCTTCTCCAACGCCCTATAAGACGGCATATACATTTTAGGTTCCCGGCATCCCTGAGGGGGGAATAAGCGACGTGACAAGCATGGGAGTGGGTCGCGCCAGCATCAGCCTTTTCTCTCTCTATGTTTTATTTCCATATAGTGTTAGATGCGGCTGGGGCAATCTAACACTATAACATGCATCGGGGAAGGTGTTCTTTTCCAATCCTATTCTTTCGGGGGGAAAGGACCCGTGCGGAGACCACATCCTGCCCAGGCTGGTGAGGTCAAAATGTGGCAAATATGTCACATGGGCTTACAAGCCACTCACGGAAGTGGTGCAGTGGTAGGTCCTGCCCGGTGAGGGAGGAGCTGTACAAACACAGCGACCGGGGTAAGAGGGAACTGCTCAAGGGAGACGCGAGTGGAAAATATGACACAGGGGGTTACAGTGATAAGCCGGGGACTGCCTAAGGAAAACACGGGTCCACTTTTGTAAGGGGAATGTACCACGGAAAATACACACAGGGGGAGTCCGCGTAGGAGTCCTTAACCTGTGGAGCACCTATTCCAGTACAGGGTAGATTAAGTACCCGCAGTGGATTGGGTCAGCGAGTTCCTCTGCTGAAATGCAGACTCACAAGGGCTAGGGAGGAATCATCCAGGGATCCGAGGAGTGGGATCTCCTGGGAGAAAAAAATCACAATTTTACCATAAGCGTGTTATCGAGGTCTACTGGCTCAGACCTGAGAAAACATGGGATGATACTGACTCAATCCTGAGACTGTGAAATCTCGCAAAGGTATTGGGTGTCGCCCAACCCGCTGCTCTACATATGTCTACCAGGAACCTGGCCAGTGCCCATGAGGACGCAACACTCCTTGTTGAGTGAGCTTGGACCCACAAGGGGGTGGCACGGCCTGGGTGAAATGGCGTCCACTACCCAGTGGGAAAGTCTCTGTTTGGAGACAGCGTTCCCTTTCCACTGTCCCCCAAAGCAGACAAAGAGCTGCTCAGAACATCTAAAGCTCAACGTGCGGTCCAGGTAGGTAGGCAAAGCACGTACCGGACACAGCAACGAAGGGGCTGGGCAGCACTTGCAGGTTCACTACCTGGTCTCTAAAGGGCATGGTAGGAACCTTGGGCACGTAGCCCGGTCGCGGTCTTAGGATCACGTACATGTCTGCCGGACCGAACTCCAGGACAGTGTTTATTGCTGGCAGAGAATGCTTGCAGGTCCCCGACCCTCTTGATGGAGGTGAGCGCGATCAGCAGGGCAGTCTTAAGAGAGAGGGCCCTGAGTCCAACTGATTCTAGCGGCTCGAAGGGAGGTCTCTGGAGGCCAGCGAGGTCTACCGAGAGGGCCCAGGAGGGAAACAGGCTTGGCTGGGAGGGATTTAACCTCCGGGCACCTCTTAGGAACCTGATGATTAAGTCATGCTTACCCAAGGACTTGCCGTCTACTGCGTCGTGGTGGGCCACGTTAGCAGCAACATACACCTTTAGGGTGGAAAGGGACAGCCTCCCCTCCAGCCTCTCTAGCAGGAATAAGAGCACTGACCTAACTGCACACCACTGTGGGTCTCTGGCTCGGGAAGAACACCAATTTGCGAACAAGCACCACTTCAGGGCGTAGAGATGCCTGGTAGAAGGGGCTCTGGCTTGGTTGATCGTGTCTACGACGGTAGGTGGTAGGCTAGATCTTCCGCGTTCAGTCCAGGGGCCAGACGTGGAGGTTCGAAAGGTCTGGGTGCGGATGCCAGAGTGTGCCCTGCCCCTGAGAAAGAAGGTCCTTCCTCAGGGGAATTTGCCAGGGAGGGGCTGTCGTGAGGAGTACGAGGTCCAAGAATCAGACCCGGGTGGGCCAATAGGGAGCCACTAGTGTGACTTGTTCCTCGTCCTCCCTGACCTTGCACAGCACCTGTGCTAGAAGGCTCACTGGGGGAAATGCATATTTGCGCAGCCCCGCCGGCCAGCTGTGTGCCAGTGCGTCTGCCCCGAGGGGAGCCTCTGTTTGGGCATATCAGAGCAGGCAGTGGGAGGTCTCTCAGGAGACAAACAGATCTACCTGGGCCTCGCCGAATCGTTCCCAAATCAGCTGGACCGACTGGGGGTGAAGCCTCCACTCTCCGCTGGTCAAGCGTTGTCATGACAGCACATCCGCTATCACATTGAGTTTGCCGGGGATGTGAGTGGCGACCTGAGTCGCTGCTGGCTCCAAAGTAGGAGACGACAGGCGAGTCGTGACATGTGGTGGGAGTGTATGCTGCCTTGGCCAATTATGTACGCTACCGTGGAGGTGCTGTCTGACCTGACTAGGACATGTTTGTCCCGAACTAACGGGACGAACTTCTGCAAGGCAAAGAAAACAGTCAGCAACTCTAGGCAATTGATGTGCCAGCACAGTGGGGCCCCTCTCCAATGGCCCGCAGCTGCGTGCCTGTTCCACATGGCCCCCCAACCCAGTCTGGAGGCGTCGGTCATGACCAGGACGCATCGGGACACCTGCTGCAAGGGCACACCTGCCCGTAGAAAGCAGAGGTTGTCCAGGGTTTGAATGTCTGGCGGCAGGCGGGGGTGATCGTCACACGGTGCGTGCCGTGGCGCCATGATCGTCTCGGGACTCGAGTCTGAAGCCAGTGCTGAAGCGGACTCATTTGCATCAACCCCAGTGGCGCAACCGCCACGGAGGATGCTATATGCCCCAGGAGCCTCTGGAAGAGTTTTAAAGGGATCGTTGTGCCTGGCCTGAACTTGGCGAGGCATTTCAGCACTGACTGCACATGCTCATTGGTGAGACGTGCTGACATTGAGACTGAGTCTAACTCCATACCGAGGAAAGAGATGCTCTGAGCCGGGGTGAGCTTGTTCTTTTCTTGGTTGACCTGAAGCCCCGGGCGGCTGAGGTGCCTGAACACCTGGTCACTTTGAGCGCATAGTAACTCTCGGAAGTGGGCCAGTATGAGCCAGTCATCGAGGTAATTGAGTATGCGGATGCCGGCTTCTCGGAGCGAGGCAAGAGCTGCCTCTGCGACCTTCGTGAAGAAGCAGGGGACAGAGACATGCCGAAGGGGAGGACTTTGTACTGGTATGTCTGGCCGTCGAACGCGAACCATAGAAAGCGTCAATATCGAAGCAAAATTGAGACATGGAAGTACGCGTCCTTCGGGTCTACCGCTGCAAACCAATCTAGATGCCGGATGCAAGTTAAGATGTGCTTTTGCGTGAGCATTTTGACCGGGAGTTTGAGCAAAGCCCGGTTGAAAACTCGTAAGTCCAAGATCGGTCGTAAGCCGCCGCCTTTCTTGGGTACAATGACATAAGGGCTGTAGAAACCCTTCTTCATTTCAGTCGGAGGGACAGGCTCTATCGCGTCTTTGAGTAAAAGAGTAGCGATTTCTGCGCGCTAGGGATTTGGCATGTTTGCCAAATTTTTTTGGTGGGGTTTAGTTAATTTTGTTTATAAAGTTTTCCAAAATGTTTTGTGCAGGTGTTTGGGTGACAGATGGGAATTTGTTCTTCTTTTTTGGACTTATTTAAATTCTTCCATAAATCCCAGAATTAATTTTGATTAACTGCTTCTATTTTGTTGAGCTTTGTTGTCATATTTTCGGCTTTTGCTGTTTTAGCAGTGCCTTGAAGTTTTTAAGCATTTGTTGATAGATGGTATGTGTTAGTTAATTTGTGGAGTTCTTTCCTTAACATGTGGTGGCGCACAGGGAAGTGTCCTCATCTGAACAAATAGTTCCTTATTCATTTTCATATTGTGGAGCGGAGGGGGGCAGGGCCGGGCTAGAATGTCGCATGCCCGGTCCCCAATTGGCCTGATGGGGCACAAAAAAACTAAATCACAAACATAAACACACACATGACGGACATGCCCGTAATTCTCTCTCTCTCGAACCATCTTCCCCGGCCGCCTTTATCCCTCGTGCGCCTCATCAGGCCGATTGGGGACCGGGCATGCAACATTCTAGCCAGGCCCCGCCCCCCTCCGCTCCACACATATAAAAATGTGTTCTCCCTTTTTTAACAGTCTGAATGTAATGCAAAAGATGTTCTTTAAACCAAACAATAATTCCTCCTGAATCTCACTGAGAATTTCACTGATGGTCTATGTTATTCTCTGTAGTTTAAAGGGTGTAGATTTTTTTACTCTAATGGACTAATAGACATGTCTCTTGTAAAATTATGATATCTGAACTATATACACTATTTACAAAATCAGGGTTCTTGTTTTTTTTCTCCAAAAGCAGCAGAAAATATTCCCTGAATGTTGTAGTTTGTGATTTTAAGTGATGACATTGTGATTTTTACCAGAAATAAGAATATATGATTCCTGACCCAACCATATTATGAAATATACAGAATTAAATGAAGTACCTTAGAATATCAACTGTAAAACAAAAATAGAAGATACAGTACAATATATATATATATATATATATATATCAACTAATACATGTTCACATATAAGTTTCAGGATTTGTTTTTCTGTCTGAGTTCTCTTGTGCACTACCTCTTCCTGCCACAACAGCAGCATAGCTGTCTGTCTGCCGGTCGGCATGCTGTCTCACCCTGTTTCAGAGCTTTTCAGTGTTACATCCTTGATTGTTTTAGCAAATATTCTCATGCCCTCTCGACGAATGTGGAGACGATCATGAAGATGCTCATGAGTGATACGCTGATGATTTGCTATGTGTACATTTGGCATAAGGGCACACAAATCATCTATCTCTGCATTAATGGCATTGATGACGTTTTGTGGAATCTCTGCGAGGCAGCAGTGTGGAGATAATGACTTTGGCACTGTGTAGATTCCTCTTGCTGTTTAAGAGCTTTGGCAACATCCAATCTCCTGGTGCTGTGGTCGTTTGTCCAGTGTGCAATATAATGTGTGATGGTGTTCCCAAAACATCCTCTCTCAGCAGCTTTAAAGCAGAGTGAGAGGTGGGACACCAGAATTTCCACACATTTCTCCCTGGAAACAGTCATCTCTGGTCAAGGTGGTTGCTGTTAGTCACAGAAGATGATGATGTTGTTTCTTCTGTTCTCTGTTGGATGTTGTAGTGGTCTGTGGATATCTCTGTCTGATGCTGATGTCTTTTCTTTTGGAGTTCTGAGAAACTTGAGAAAGCTGCAGGGTTGCAGGGGATGAGATGGTGTGTGTTTGTGTGTTGACACACTGCTGGTGTTGTGTTTGTGATGTGTTCAGGAGTAGAGGTGTTGAGTGTTTGTGTCCTGGCACACTGTTGCTGTTGTTCTGTGGTTGTGATGTGTTCAGAGTATGTGTGTTACTGTTGTGACATCTCCTCTAGTTGTTTCTCCAGCATATTGCAGTATTGATCTCTCTTGATCAGCTCCTCTTTCACCCACCTCTTTCACCCAACTTCTCATTTCGCAGCTCCTGGTTGTTCTCCTCCAGCTGTCTGACAGCAGAGCAGAGCTGAAGAAGTTGTAATGTGCTGAGGTGGCTGGTCTTGTTTTAGAGCTGGCAGAGGTTGTTGGTAGTTTCCTCTTTAAACAGGATGTAGTCCTGCTTCAGCTCAGCGATGTTATCTCTCAAGGCCTTGATCTTTGGAGATGCAGGAGAAACAGTGTGTCTATGTGCTACACTGTAAATAAAATCCTGTTTTTACAAAAAAAAAAAAATAAATAAATAAGAAGAATAATAATTATGCCAGAATAATTATGTAAAAAAATACTATAAAAATGTAAACAACTTTACAGTTTCAAATTTTACAGTTTAAAACTGTTGTAATTTACACGACCATGCTGGAACTGTAAAAAAACAAAAATTCTGTTAACTTTACAGTAAAAAACCATCATAAACTTGATACTAACTATCTGAAACTGTAATAATCTGCTTTTTACTTTAAACAGTATTGTTAATCACTGTAAAAATGACTGAAGAGCACATGATAACAGGAAGTTAACCAATAGTGGCTTGTCTAGGAGAAATGTCTGATAAACATGAAAAGACAGTGCTCAGTTACACTCACACAAACACTAAACACCATCAGGGTAACATGTGAAATTTAAATAATTCAGTAAACATGAACTAAACTACATTAAATATAAAACAGATCACCCCAATGTACGTAACTGATTTAAAAAAATAGGAAGAAACATAACTATTCCCATAAAATATAATGCGATATGATGGGTCATGCAGGGAATTGTGGGAACGCCCGATTATAGTTTTTTTTTTACTGTTATTTAATAATTATTTATTATAAAAAGTACATGTACTCTCACGTTAAGCATAATGTAAATTTTTACCATTAATTATACAGAGAAATCATACTTTTTGTAAATTCTATTTGACAAACGACTGTATTGTCTTTTAAAATATATATAAAAAATGTTACTGTATAGTTTACAGTTAATAATCATTAATCAATTAAAAAAAAATTCTGTAGCATTTTTACAGTCTTTTACCATTAAAATAACAGACATTTTTTACAGTGTACTGGATGCTTGAGCTGAGGGATCCATATGTGACTATTGTGTAGCAGGGGCCAGATTCTTAAGAAACAGAATTAAGTTTAGAGAGTTCTTAGGATAAATTATAAGAAGTTCGTCAGAACGTTCCAAAGTGCAATTCTTGAAAAATTCTTAAGGTCTCAAATATTTTCTTAAGAACATCTTAATTTTTTTCTTTAGAATAAAAAGGCTTTGACATTGTCTGATCAGCCTGCTAATGGTGTTGCCTTGTGTAATAGCCTACAATAAATTCAGTACTTCATCACTGGTAAATCGTAATGATAAATGTATCTAGTAACCTTTTTTTTTTTTTTTAAAGTAGCAAGCACTTTGCAGAATTTTTTTTTTTTATGTATAGTGCGTGTGCTAGTTTAATGACATTAACTGTCATGGGAGAATTTACTTGCTGCTAACTATTTGATAACTTTTAATTTGACATGGAGGAAAATAAAATAAAAATAAAATTCATTAGACAAGAGCTGGTTGTTCTTGTTGAGGAAATTACTGCAAGGAAGACGTTCTTCTTAGGAAGCTTGATAATAATATCATGTTGTAAGTATGAGGTGGGTAAATGGGAAAAGGTGGCAGAGGCTGTCTCCGCTGTGCCCAACTCTGATAGGGATGTGAATGGGGAGAGAAAAAGAAAGACTCAGCTGTCTAATGTTATAGTTATTATGTTTCTATGAGCTCATAACACTCTCTGTGATTTAATGTCGCACATCCATTAGTATGATCATTCACCACATTAAGCTTTAAAACAACATTTATTGTTTGAATTTGGTGATAATATTTACATGGCTTACAAGCTGAAAATAAAAATATAATTAAACACAAAAACACGCTGAAAGAGAGGACTGCCCTGACACCATTGGTGGAGGCATCCACTTCGACCACAAACGGTTGATTAGGGTTAGGATGTACAAGGACAGGAGCGGAGGTGAAAGCATCCCTGAGCCGTTGAAAGGCAATGACAGCAGTCGTGGGCCAGGACATAGTCTTGGGCTTGGAATGAAGAAGTGAGCTGAGGCACCTGGAAGCAAGTCTATTGCACAGTCCCATGGCTGGTGAGGAGGAAGTTGAGTGGCAAGTTGTGGACTGAAGACAGCATGGAATTTGGCATATTTATGTGGAATGTCAAACTGGTGATCAGATAGAGGGCTCTCGATTGAGGTAGAGCAAATATGGGCAGGTGGTGACTTAATGGAGGGAACAAAGTTCCTTTGCACCCAATGAGAGAGAATCAAACATTTATGGAAATAGTCTGCATCCCACAACAGCACCACAACAGGCGAATGTTGTACCAGCCAGAGGTTGAACTGTCTAACACGAGGAAAGAAATATCTTCAAAATGAGTAACACCGATGCGCAGGATGGGAGCAGTCTGGTAGGTAATATGTCCTTTTCCCAATGGCTGGCCTACCACGGAGTGGATCAGGCGCACGCTGGGGTGAGAAATTGGGTGAAGGTAGAGCTGTCGGTAGAGCCTCCTTGAGATGAAGTTCACTGTGGAACCAGGATCAAGAAGGGTAGAGACTGTGAGGGGGATGGATACAGAAGAAACAGTCACGGTGGTGCTCATGGGTGAATGGATGTTTGGTGAGCCGGTGACAGAACTCACCGTGAGTCTGGGTGGTCTGACTAGGCATTCGGCGATGTGGTGGCCAGCAGCCCTGCTGTACAGGCAGAGGTTTTGAATTCAGCATTGTTGCTCAGAATGGGTTAGTCGAGACACATCTACCAGTATAGGTCCCTCTGTAGATTCAGAATGATGGATTGGAGATGTCAACTTGGGAGGTGAAACAGTTACGGCAGCACTTTCAGCCAGACAGGACTTTATTCGGCTAGCCACACTTATGGAGAGTTAAATGAATCATTCTAGCCCCATGGTGTCTGAAAGTTGTAATCTGAGGGCCGGTTCCAGCCCCTGATGGTAGGTGGTGAGGAGAGCCTGAACATTCCGTAATCGGAAACAGATCGGTTTCCCTGGTGAATACGATACAACTGCTCATGAACTTCTGAGTCACCAATTGGGCAGCTGAACACCTCCTTAAAATGCTTGACTGGAGTACTGTATGACTAAAGTACTGTATTACTGGATAACTGGACCATCTTGTTCCCATGTAGCCTTTGCCCACTGTAAAGCTCAACCTGTAAGCAGAGAAATGACATATGCCACTTTTGCACGATATGTGGTGAATCTGTCAGACTGCATCTCCATAGAGAGTGAACACTGAAGTAAAAATCCATTGCAGTCCTCCACCGCACCGGAAAAAGCCGCTGGTGTTGCCACGGGACTGGGCATGCACGCCGATGAAGACGATGCGGAAGCAACACAGACACAAATGGATCGTTGAACCCAATATCGTTGAGCTTTATTGAAAATGGTAAAACACTCAGGTGAGTTAACAGCAGATGGATGATTAGATGACTTGCGGTGACTGAGTTCGTGTTTATTTACATTTACATTTACGCATTTGCCAGACGCTTTTATCCAAAGTGACTTACAGTGCACTTACTGTACAAGTGAGTACATGAAAATCCCCCTGGAGCAACCTGGAGTTAAGTGCCTTGGTCAAGAACACAATGGCGTTGGCTGTGGGGATTGAACCAGCGATCTTCTGATTAACCTCTTCCCAATCCTGTAAAATTAGCCTAAAACGCCTAATCAAGGCATACCCAAAGTAAATTTAAAGCTGTTCTTGAACCGTTTGGAGTACATGCATGGTTTTGGTCACATTTGAAAGGGGACACTCTGAAGTTTTTTCTCCAGCAGTCAGAATTACTGTAAGTGCTACTGATTTTGAGTAATAGAAGTTTGAACACAATGAAATAGAATTTTCTTTTTCCGCCTGAAATTTTTTTTTGCATACAGATGCCTGCAGATGACTATAACTTGTAGCTATTAGCTTGAGAACACAATGGGATCACAGCATGAATCCTTACCTAGTCCAGGTTCAAATGTTATAACAATATCATAAAAAAATGAATATTTTACACGTTTTTCTAAGGGTACACCCAGGCGTTTTACAAAAGTGCCTTTTGGATACTCCAAAAGGTCACTTTGGAAACCTAGGACAAAAAGGCTGCAACTTTTGAACGCTTCAACGTACAGTCATAATTGTGGGCTCTAATGAAAGATGACACTTAGAGCTATCATATTCCATATCCAGATCCACTATTAGTTTTGCTGACACAGAGTAACTGATGCATAAACACATTAGAGTGCCTTTTCCCTTCTTGAAACTAAATGTTGTGCATATAAAAGAGTCAAAACTAGTGCTATGGTGGACAATTTGTTTATATAAAAAATACACAACAAACTATTTACATTAATTTTTACATAAAGTATTTACAAACCATAATAAATTGTACATGTTTCTAGCAACATGCCAGTCATTGTAGCAGTCACATTTGTGTACAAAGCACATAGGCACAACACAGGAGAGTACTTCACTGGTGTCTTTGCATGACACTGCCTGCACTTCAGACGACCAGCGGTGCAAGATTTGGTGATGTGCAACAGCCTGTGATGTGCTCTTCGTGGAGCAGGAGATACGGGTCTGGCTGTGGATTGAGACCCCAACTCTGCCATGCTCCTCAGCAAGGGTCTCTCTGAAAGCCCTCCTCTCTTGATGAGGTGCTGTCCTGCTGCTCCACTTTATGTGGCCGCTTGCTGAGTGGGGGAGAATAAATAAATGTAATTTACAAAGCTAGACACAACTTCTCCATCTTTTCTGTATTCTATATATATATATATATATATATATATATATATATATATATATATATATATATATATTAGTTTTTCTTTTCGAGTGTGTAAAAATGTATTATTGTATGTATATTTACTGTAAATACTGTATACTTTGCCAATGTACTATGGAACAAAGAGATGGGCCTACACCTCCCCATGAATTCAGCACTGTAACAAATAGATGGCCCTACACCTCCCCCACCTCCCCGCATTGTAACAAATAGACTCTCAAACACAACATATATTCTTATTTTCAACTTATATTTATTGATTTATTTACTATATATATATATATATATATATATATATATATATATATATATATATATATTTTACAGTAAATATACAAAACATCTATATATCATGTCAATAGATCTGAAACAAACAATGAACTAAAAACACGCACAAACGGTTCAAACACTCACTGAGGAAACACAGGACAAAGGGTAATTACAAAATGTGTATTCATTATTCAAACTAAAGCTTATTTATGCGAATATACAGTAATATATGTTATAAACACAAGAAAACACTTACTTGTCCAGAGCCGTGTCTCATCTCTCCATCTGCCTCTGAATCATCTGTATTGTTTTCAGAAATTTCATCTCCAAACTCAGAATTTTGACAATGAATGCCTTCTTATATCACATCCTGGGGTGAAAATCCTGTTTTTCAGCGTCCGTTTCACCATATTTAAATCGCCAAATGTGTAAACAGTTCCAAAGCAGCTCTGCATGCATTTACGCACGGAGGCTACAGCAGGGGTAAACTCGAGGAAACTTTATGCACAGGAATAACAGAGCCGTCATCTAATAGTTCCACTAAAGCCGCATATCACTGTTTTCAGAATTTCATTGGCTATACGATCGCCAGTCATTTCCACTCTTCAATGTAATTGGTTTGATCAGTAAACAAAGGAAAGTGGGTATGCCCTTACACTCGACACAGATGGTGGTTGGGTATTGAAGGCTGTGGACAGGACATGGAAGCTCCTATTGGGTCAAATGAGGTGTCAATCGAAAGGCCAGAGTGCGTGCTTCCATTTTGATACCGGATATAGGAAATGTTTACATCTGAACTGAAGTTATTACCGGTAATATGTGAAAGATTAGGCACAGCTGCCAGGTGCTTTGAAATGATGCAACAAGAGTCTGTGGATATTTATTGATGTAATACTGTGATTTGGACTAAACATTTTACTTGATTTGATCATTTGGACATCATTTGACAATGAAACAACACCGTTTTTGTCGGGAAGTTATGGCTCAGTGTACAACTATGAGGCATCATAGGTGAGTTGCCTAAATTTTGTTATTGGTTGTTTATATGTTGGTGGTCTGACAAAGATATAGATTGTACCTGCTGTTGTGATTGTATCTTAAAATGGTTTATATCAATAGAAAATCAAGAAATGTAGCTTTCCAAAGATATGTGGCATGTGTACCAATGTAACACACAGCTGTTTTGTTTATCGCATACTTTTATTTTGTACATTTAAGGGCCCGTCCGCGGGCCTAGATTTCCATGGTGTTAACAGTTATGTGCTATAGCCCACTACACCACCACCACTCCTACATAGGAGAACTGCAGATAGAGGGCCACTCAGAAGAGCTGAAGCAAGAAGAAGAGCACTTGAGGAGATCGGGGAGAAGGTATTGAGGATTTGGACGAAGATCAACATGAGTATAGCCACAAATAGATAGCAGGTAAGTCCAAGCGTTCCATGCGGAGACTTGGCAACGACTGAATGGCAGGGGTAAGTATATATGGAGTGAATGTGATTGATATCAGGTGTGTGTGATTAATAGTCTGGGGAGAGAGAACGGAGTGTGGAGTGAGGGAGTCCGGTGTAGATGTGACACTCTCAGGATCATCCCTTTTCTTCTTATCTTTGTTTGATTTAACTATCTCCAGCTCCTCTTCAGTTTTGAAAGATGCTACTGCCTTAGGCAGGCCCAAGCTGTGATCAACAGTTTTAACTGCCAAGGAATGTTATCCTGGATAGCTGTTAGCTTGATGTTTTAGTTATATGTATTTTTTATGCGATCTTCAAGCTTCATAGAAGTCTTACCTTAAAAATCTTCTGCCTCTTTTGATCTTAGTTTAGTGTCCAATCATTTAAGTAGTGTTTGAGCCATAAAAACCTTCATTATCTGGCAGCAGTTACATTCAAGTTACAGCAGGAGCTGATATTTTTTTCTGCAAACTGCCATCAGAACTCTCTCTCTCTCTCTGTCACCAACATGGTTGATCCCTGAGTTTGTTCTCAGCTATGCAGAGTGAGAAATACTGATATCAGTGTCAGGTATTTTTACTCCCATTCTTTTTATAGTATTTTTCAATAAATAATTTAGGCCAACTTCATGAGACTAAATGAGAGGGAATTCTTCATCAGGGCTTTTAGACTGCATGAATGTTCACAAATTATTAAAGAGCAATTCACTTAGGGAAGTCTGTCTGGCTATTTTAATCAGTAGAGTGTTTGTATGCTGTTTACAGTCTCTGATGTAAAAGTAATTTCTTAATTTTTACAAATCTACTACTCTAAATATTGTCATTATAATTTACACAGTAATGCATAAAACACAATTGCGTTTTTCATAATTGATTCCTTTTTTACACTTAATCAACAGAAAAGTGTTGTGGGAGTGGAGCTGATCTATTTGAAACAAGTGTAATTTAAGTGCTAATCATCCAGGCAACCTTAGATGTTGTGTTATATTAGTGTTGCTAATTAACAGTTACTTACGCTTAGGTGACAGCATACAGCACTTTGTTTGCATGACTTCAAGTCAAACCATGACCTTGGACCTTAGAGGTGCAGTTCTAAAATAACTCAAACATAACCTCAAACAGGTACATTAACAAGGCATAAGAAATACAATACCTTCTGAGTTCTAAATTAAGATATCTTTAGTACAATACAGGGAACCTGATGAAACTGTAAATTAACCTGTCATACAAACTGATGGGACACAAACAAATATGTTGTTTTCCAATCTATTCCAGGAGTTAAGTTTACTTTTCTTATGACTAACAAGTTTTATTAACATGGATATCACTAATGGTTATGTCAGATTTAAGTATGTGGATATGGACAATGTTTTTTAAGCAAGTTTGGAAAGCTCAGGGGCCACAAAGCTGAATCCCAGTAGTCTCAAGTGTCACACTCTTAATTATTAGATTTGTATTGTAAACATTTATTATAGTAAAAATTATTAATTTATAGTAATTATTTTATACATTGTGTATACAGCCTATAAATTAGTGATTTAAAAGTAAATTATTCTCATGGTTTTATCTTTCTTTGCAATATAGAAAACAGATATGATCAGTTATTTTGTCACTGTCAAAGACACTGTCAACCTATAAACACCATGAGTGTTTAACATCATGTACACCAGAGATGCATTCAGAAACGTCTCGGTTACTGTCGTAACCTCCATTGCCTGATGGAGGGAACGAGATGTTGTATCGATGTAGTGATGTCGGTTTGAGAAAAGGCCAATGAGAATTAGGGAGGAAGGACAGGGACGGTTTGAGAAAAGGCCAATGAGAATTAGGGAGGAAGGACATCCAGGTTCCATGACTTGTGGACTTGACTGGGGGAGTAGAGCGCACGTCTTCGCCTCAGGAGAGGGGTAAGGCGTTATGCACAAGCGATACACCTGGCAAGCTATTCCATATTTCCGAATTCTAGGTGTTTGGGCCTGTCAAAACACGAGACGAGACCGGCTCAACCCGGAGATTAAAAAATCTCACAAAGGTATTGGGTGTTGCCCAGCACGCTTCTCTGCAGATGTCTGCTAGAGGGGTGCCATTGGCCAGTGCCCACGAGGATGCCACACTCCTCGTAGCATGTGCTCAAACACGCAAGGGGGCGGGCATGGCCTGGGTCTGGTAGGCCAACGCAATGGCATCCAAGATCCAGTGGGCAAGCCTCTGTTTGGAGACAGCATTCCCTTTCCACTGTCCACCAAATTTATAAAGCTCTGCGTGTGATCTAAATAGGTGCTCAAAGCATGCACCGGACACAGCAACGCTTAGGGTGCATCTGCCTCCTCCCGGGGCAGCGCTTGCAGGTTCATTACCTGATCCCTGAAAGGGGTCGTAGGAACCTTTGGCACGTAGCTCGGTCGGGGTCTTAGGATGATGTGAGAGTCTGCTGGACCGAACTCCAGGAAGTGTTGCTGACAGAGTACACCTGCAGGTCCTCAACATAAAGAACTACTGTAGAGGGAGCTCTGGATTGAGTGATCGTGTCTACGATGGCTAGTGGTAGACCGTTTAGATCTTCCGCATCCCGTCCAAGGGCCAGATGTGGAGGTTCCAGAGGTCTGTGTGCGGATGCCAGAGTGTGCCACATCCCTGAGAAAGAAAGTTCTTCCTCAGGGGTATTCACCATGGAGGTACTGCCGCGAGGAGTCAGAGTGGGCCAGTAGGGGTCCATGAGAGTGACTTGTTCCTCATCCTCCCTGAACTGGGTGGATGAGTGTGAGACTCCTGGCCTGAAATTATGTCTCAGTCTGGCTCTGTTGATGAGCATTTATCTCTGTTGAGCTATTCAAACAGGTTTTACACAGATTTGCACTATGATGAGTGACTCTAGTGAGATTGAGAGCGCGCATGTTTGAGTGATAGACTGCGCGTGTGCACAACTACTGTTTCTATGAATGCCCGTGCAGACTGACTGCCGCACACATGCAACTTCAGCCATGCTCAGATATTCTTTGTTGTTTATTCTATTATATTTTGTTGCAGTTTATTTCCCTCTCTAACTGCTGTGATTCAGCAACACAGAGAACTATTTTGAATACTCATGATAATGGGCATTACACATTTTATATGTCGTGGGGCAGCGGTGGCTCAGTGGTTGAGGCTCATGGTTACTGACCAGAAGGTTGGGGGTTCAAAGCCCCAGCCCACCAAGATGCCACTGTTGGGCCCTTGAGCAAGGCCCTTAATCCTATCTGCTCCAGGGGTGCTGTATCATGGCTGACCCTGCACTCTGACCCCAACTTAGATGGGATATGTGAAAACTAACAAAATTCACTGTATATATGCAAAAAACTGTGTGTATAATGTGTGATCAAAATAAAGGATTCTATTTGCTCTGGCATGCTGAATATCAGCTTCTGGGTCAAATCCTGACTGATGGCGATCCATTCTTGACTTATTAGTGCTCGGAGTTGATCACTATTTGTGGGCTTCTGCTTGTCCACTCACCTTTTGAGGATTGACCACAGGTTCTCTATGGGATTAAGATCTGGAGAGTTGCCTGGCCACAGATCCAAAATTTCAATGTAATGATCAACGAGCCACTTCATTTTCACTCTTTCCTTGTGACATGGTGCTCCATCATGCTGGAAAATGCACGGCTCATCATCAAATATGTACTGGATCATCAGGAGAAGTTGCTCTTGCAGGACATTTTGATACCATTCTTTATTTGTGGCAGGGTTTTTTGTGCAGAATTGTGAGAGAACCCACTCCCTTGGATGAAAAGCAACCCCACACATGGATGGTCTCAAGATGCTTCACTGTTGGCACGACACAGGACTCATGGTAGCTTTCACCTTTTCTTCTATGGACTATCGATGCTATCGAGAAGACCAGTCTTCTGCTGTCCAATCCTTGTACTTTCTGCAGAATTTCAGTCTGTCATTTATGTTTTTCTTGGAGAGAAGTGCCCTTTTTTACAATAGGCCATTGTCTAAAATTCTTCGCCTCACAGTGCATGCAGATGTACTCACACCAACCTGCTGCCAATATTGAGCAAGCTCTGCACTGTAGGTGACACGATTCCGTAGCTGACTCCTCAGGAGGAGACGGTCTTGGTGCTTGCTGGACACTCTGGGAAAGAAATGATTCTTTCAGGTGCAATATTCTTTGCAGCAATTTCCATGCATGTGAGGACATTTTGATGTAAAGCGATGATGGCAGCACGTCTTTCTTTAGAGATAACCATTACGAACAAGAACAAAATGATTGGAAGCACTTCTTCCCTCCTTTAATAGCAATCAGTCTGTTCTTTTAATCCAATCAGAATGAAGTTATTTCACCTGACTAGTACTCGTTCACTCTTTCCCAGGTGCTGCTGATATGATTAGTAAAATTATGTTAGCTGGTCATTTTGTGCCAGGGCCAAAAACAGTGAAATTTGGGTTTTTGTGATAAAGTTTTTTAATTAAAAATAATTTTTTAAAGCTTTTTGCAATTATTTAAACTGCATCTATTCACTGTGCACAATAATCTAGAAACAATGTGAATCAACACCACAACAACTGAAGCAGAAAACTTCACGAAACACAAAATGTATGTCACTGACAATACTTTTGGCCACGGCTGTAGGTTCATATAAATCTGCCTTTAGGCTATTGATAAATATATTTTTGATGGTGAAATCATCACACGGGCCGCAAAAAGACGGCTTGAGAGCCACATGCGGCCCACAGGCTACATTTATAGGGATATATTATCAACTCACCCTCATGTCAGCCTAATGAAATACATAATTTTTCTTCCAAAAGGAGATATTTTGCAGAATGTTGTTGCAGCTCTTTTCCTTTTAAGGTTGTCAAGATCAAAAATGTATAACAAAATTACCATAAATCTAGTCCATGCACATATATTCCAAGTGTTCCAAAGCCATATAATAGTTTATGCTGGAAACAAACTGCACCACAAAACTGTCCAAAATCTATGATTATTATGTTGTAATATGTAATATATGTAATATAATTAAGAGAGCTCGAAAGATTAAGGTCTATTGCAAATAATGTTAACATCTCACAACACAGAGCAAGGAAGTTCCCTATGATGTCTGCAAAAGAATTCTCATCATTTGTTTTCATGGTTTGTGAGAAAGCACTGGCTGGGTAACTACAAATGCCAGAAAATGGAATTAAATAATCACAAAGCTGATTCCAATACTGGTCACAGCTGAAGGTTTTTAATACCATTTTTAAACTATACTCCAGTTTGAGACATTTATTTTGAGAAAATGGAAGAGAGACAACAACAGCAACATAAAAAAGATGAATTAAAAGATTAAATGAAACTTGCTCCTTTGCCAAAAGCCCCATTTGTTGTATGTGATGTTTTTATTCTTTCTACAGTCTCCTACAGTTCTATTGTGCCAATGTTGTCTTTGCCAAAGCAATTGGTCTCAATGATACATTTAAAGTTTGCAATAAATATTTAGCTTTTTAAACCCCAGAAATGCAGTTAAATCTACTTCAAGCTGGAGTAACAAACTGTTTAGATAGTCCTTGAATCTTCTTAAATAAATCAAGCTGTGTGTGGTTTTAATTTGTGTATCTCCCACACAAGCTTAAGATATTTTTTCATTGTTTGATGATAAAACATGAGCCCTGCAGAGACATGTATAATTCTCTAAACTCACGAAACTGTAATAATTAAAAAAGCTATTATGCGAAATCGTGGTGAGACACATGTTTGTGTGATCTCCCCAATTAAACTGACAATTCAGAGCTCTCACTAAGTTTGTTTTAAAAAATATGTTAAAGAAAAAGAAGCACAATCTGTTCTGAAACCTAGTGAGCAGCTTTTTCTGTGAATTGTTCAAATGGGTTAGCAAAATGGTTCGATTAATTCGGATGTCTCACTTACTGAATCTTTTTGAGCATTGGATGACATAGATATTTACCTACAATAAATTGAAGCAAAAGGCAACCTTTTTGAGCGGTAACTTTGAGAATGTTCTACTAGTATTATGTCATGTAAATAAGGGGCTGTTCACACCAAACAAGTTTTTGCATCTGTCCACGCTATTTTTCAAGTGTAAGCACGTGTAAAGCAGATGTCTTTGAACATTGCGCCGCTTCCCCTGATTTCAGAGTAAGAAAATGTTGGGTCTCAATGGCCTCTTAAGTCTTTTAAAAGTGTTTTTGCTAATAGTTACATGAATTCTACACATACTCAAAACTAAAAATGCTTCTCTAAATGTCACCAGTATTAAACACTTTGATGTTGTATTTGCCAAATAAATCCCACAGGGGACCATGCTCCCAGAGAAAAGGAGTACAGTTTTTTACTTGGTAAGGTTTCTGTGCATACCCACAGATTAAATCTGTGCCTCATTTCAAAGCTTAAAAAAGTACCCCAAAGTATCATAAAAGTAGACCATGTGATTTCTTTCAGTAAAATTTTTGTCCAAAGCCTTGTTCGTCGTGGCATGCTAAACAATGCAAGTTCTTGCATGAACACATACGCCACTGTGAACAAGATTCTCTCACTGTGCTCAAGAATGTGTGTGTGCTGTGTATTCCTTATGCCTGTTGTTATGTTGTTAACCTGAAGAGCATTACAAATCAGTCTCTTATGCCAAATGTACACTACACAACTTGTTTTCCATTAACACTTCATAACTGAACGCTGATTGGGTGCATCAACAACACAACCTTTTATCCCAAACTGAGCCCTTGTGTATACCTGGTATTAAGTTATATTTAGGGTGACTTGATCACAACAAGTGTACAAGCAAGAAACATCTCCGTTACACCTGATCATCTCTTTTTACCACTTGTGTTTGGATATTCTAGGGGAGAGATGTACATGAAGATATACATAAATTATTACGTCTGTGTATTACTGCATGACAATAAAGCAGGGGCAGAGCTAGGGTGGCCCCATTGGCCATCCCACTCACAATTACCTTGTGGTCATTTTTAGTCTTGGGCACAATTTATTCTTTCTACACCAACAACTTTTATGGGTGAACTTTTATTTAATTTACTAATTATTGTTGTCTCCTGCTTCCCAATACTTTGCTCTTCTCTTACGCTTTCTCTATGTCTCATTGGCTGTGGCTCATTGTCAGTCTCTCGCTCCACTGTACAGCGTGCACACCTGACGACAAGACGTCTAGATATCTCAAAACATCAAAGGAGACGAGCTTGAGTTGTGTAGTGTACACTAGGCTTTATTAGGTGCCATTTCAGTAGGCAGAGGACTGGAAGGTAGCGCTCTACATTTTGGCACATAGACTAAATCTGACAAAAGAATACATGTACAAGCCAAGTTAAATGTCTTTTGTATTTGACCCATAGTGACCTTTCATTACCTATTTAAGCAGCTGCAATAAATTGCCCCTGCATTTAGCCATAGGACCTGTGCAGTCTTCTCATATTAGAAAGGCAGTGGGGAAAACAAGGATAGAGAAAGACAGAGAGAGAGAAGGAGAAACGGTGCAAGAGGCCACGGGGAAAGGAGCAATTTAGAACAAGAGTCATCTGAAACTGTACCAGCAGGGATATTTGGTAATAGACAATAAGGAACCAAACTTTGTGACATGAGCGATGCTTATGTGCTGGTGTGACCATGACTGCAAGCCTTGACACAGAGACCATGGCATAAACATTTTCTTCTGAAGTGTGTTTACATCCATGTTAGTATTCCTCTACAATGCATGTACTCTTAATCGCATAATATGTAACATAAAGGCAACTTGACATTAAAATGTATCCTAGTTCCTGATCATATTGTGCATAATCTATCTGTCAATGTTATTCCTAATTGTGGCAGGGTGGAGGGTGGGGCCGGGTCGTGATGCTACACACCCGGTCCCGTATTAGGCTAATTATGCCTACGTGAGGTTTAAAGGCTGACTGCAGAGGGCCGTGCGGGAGAGAGAGATCGTTAGCGGACATGTCCGTCATGTGTGTTTATGTTGTCTTTTAAGTTTATCATTAAACCTATCATTTATATTGAAAAGCCGGTTCTCGCCTCCTCCTTGCCCATCCTTTAACTGTTTTACATTGGTGCCGAAACCCGGGAAGGAGGAGGGTTACGCCGTAGTAGAGTTCTCGCCACTACCGTCCACCCCAATGGAGCAGCCGCGGCCATCTGCCGGGGGACGAGGAGCCCAGCCGCCTGAACAAGGACGATGGCCGCCGACCACGAGGAGAAAAGGGGCTCCTAGCCGACCGCCTGGAGCGGTAAGGGCCGCTGCCAGGGGCGGAGGAGTCGCCTACCGGCCGCTGAAATGCGTCAGGGTTTAAGACCGCTGACCGCGAACGGGGAGGGGCTCACTGCCGACCGCCTGGAGCGAGGGAAACGCTGCCAGGGGCGGGGGAGACTCCTTCTGTTCCCCGAGAACGCGACGGGGTGTTCCGTCCACCAGGGGCTGGAGGACTGCCTCGGATCTGCCCGGAGAGGCGCGGCTGTTGTCCGATAGAGGGTGGAGGAGTGGCCGAGGAACAAGCTGCGGCGTATCGGAGAACTGGCGAGTAAGAGTTTTTTTTTTTTTTCATCTCGCTCTCCTCTCTCTCTCACTGTCGCTCTGCGTTGGCCTTTATCCTCTTTTAAATTTTACAGTTGTTTGGGGGGTACTACACTGTTACAGGAAGTACCCCCCATTTTAATTATTTCTGTTTCCCTCCCCTTGTCCCCTCCCTCGTCCAGGTAGATGGGGATGACCTGCCGGCAGACAGCGCAGAAGGTGCGCCCTCCCCCAGGGAAAGAGAGGGGGGATGTACATCAGGCCGGGGGTCCCCAGCCTGAGAGAACGAGGGAGGAATGTGGCAGGGCGGAGGGCGGGGCCGGGTCGTGATACTACACACCCGGTCCCGTATTAGGCTAATTATGCCTACGTGATGTTTAAAGGCTGACTGCAGAGGGCTGTGCGGGAGAGAGAGATCGTTAGCGGACATGTGCGTTTATGTTGTCTTTTAAGTTTATCATTAAACCTATCATTTATATTGAAAAGCCGGTTCTCGCCTCCTCCTTGCCCATCCTTTAACTGTTTTACACTAATTAAATAGTTTTTTTCCTCGTAATCTTTTATAAATATGTAATAACTTGCTTTGTAAAAATGTAATCTCTAAAACAACTTTTCAACTTACTTTTTCAACCCCTTCCCTCCCACTAACTGGCTCCATTCTAGTATGTAATGTTCAATTTGTACCATATAGAAAATCACATCCTATATTAATCTTATATTATTAATAGTTTGTGAATATAATTTCATGTTCACTTTAGTAAAACATTGTGTTCCATTTGGAGGATTCCAAATAGTTCTTTATAATCTTAAGCAGGATAATTTTGTTACAAATAAAATCATTTTAAAACAATAGATATCATCATTTCAATATTATTCCATCACCCCTTGCATGTGAATATCATATGCTGAATTCTTATTCCAAATATAGTTCTCACTTATGGATGGGACAACTTTCAGGCAGGGTGTCAAATGGGAATGTAAATAGCTTATAATGAATCTCAATGTATGAATAATGTGTGGGAATTTGTTGTGCATAAAGTGTCAATGGATTCACAGAGAATTTTAGTGGTGCCACTGCTGTCTGAACTGTTAAATGGATAATTGCCGGCTGCTTTATGCAACTGATTTTTAAGTCCAATTAGAGTTAAAAGCAGTGCTTAATATAATTGGCTAAAAGGCACTTCACTTGTAGCCTTCACTTTCTGTCATGTGATTTTGCAGATGCTTTAGGGCAGTGGTTCCCAAACTTGAGGTGACGGAGGAGGTATGGATCAAAATGCTGAGATACTGTTCATTTAATTTGTATCACTAAATAACATTAAAATTGAATTAATGTTTTTCTCAAAGCCAAAAAAATAAACTTGTGTCCCCTCTATTGTACAAACAGCGCAATTGCAATGTTATAAAGGTCAAATACATGACATCCAATCAAATGATCCTATCTTTCGTGCTCAAAACTGCATCCACTCAACAGTCATGCATCAGTGCGCATCTTACCGAATGTCATTTATCGCCAGCACACAGCTATGTGATGAAGAAAAGTAATAGCTTGTTACATTAAAATGGAGAAGTGGCTACAAAGAACTCAGCCTGCAACCACAGCAAGCACCTCTACTTCCAGTGCCGCTGATCCACAGTCCTCTGACAGCAGTAGTTCAGGTCCCTCTAACAGTGCATCCGTAGCAAGCGTAAGTTTGCCTGCTGCTACTAGGTCAGTTCACGCTGATACAGACAGCGATGTATCCGAAGTTGAAATGCCACCTCTTCATCACCAGCAATTCACAGAAAAAACATCAAAGAGGCGCAAATATGATGAGAAATATATTTCTTTAGGATTTACATTGGCAGTAATGAAAATCCTTGGATTGCAAGGAATTTGTACAACCATATTCAGGACAAAATTTAGGCCATGATTTGGAAGTTGACTCTCTTGTCTAACTGCATTAATGAAACAAACACAAAGACCTTTTCATCATTACATGAATTTTTATTAGCAAATGAGCTCACCCTTACTGACAGAGTCAAGTGTGACATAATCAAACACCTTTCTGAGCTGGCCGCGCAATTGAGCAGATACTTCCCTGAGAGAGACAATGCAAAAAACTGTATTCACCATCCATTCTCTGCCACCCCTACAGGACACTTGCCCATTTCTGTGTGAGAAAGTCTCATTGAAATCCCAAAAAGTGGCTCTTTGAAAATTTACTTTGCACAAAAGTCACTGCCAGATTTCTGGACAGCCTTGCATGCAGAGCATCCAGCCATGGCAAATCGCTCTGTAAAGACATTTATGCCATTCGCGACAACATACTTTTGTGAAAGTGGGTTATCAGCACTTACTAGCATGAAGAAAGAATATAGACACAGACTGATTTAAGACTTATGAAGAGTTATGCAAGTCATATCAAGCACACCCATCTCATTAATTGGTGTCATTTTATTCCAAATATATATATATATATGTTTTATGATGTTACATTTTTAAATGTATGATGTTACATGTGCATGTTTAAAATACATGTTTTATGATGCATGTTTTATGATGTTACATGTGCATGTTTAAAATACATTGTGTAATTGTAGTGTAAGTGTGAGAGAGGGTACGCAAAAGGATGTAAAATACATGGGGGGTACGACAGTGTAAAAAGTTTGGGAACCACTGCTTTAGGGATATAAGTAGTCACTGGTCCAAGCCCCTAGAAAAGTACTTATAAGGTTTATTCCTATTTAAACATAACCATTTCGTGACTCGTGTACACCTGCGTTAAATCAATATTGTATTGCATTAATGTTAAGATGTTTTAAGTGTTTTCATGTAACATACTTTATACAGTACATGCTGCATTTTCATTGCATCTTAAACGTTTCAGGATGTAAGTTGGGGAAAAAACAAACGCACTAGCCATCCCTGGTGGAAATCTGGTCATCTGGTGAAGCCTGCCTAGTCTGCCCATCTGACAAAAGCCCCAAACCTTTCTAAAACCAGCATATCAGACCAGCCTAACTAGCTTATGCTGGCTTACACTGGTTTTCTTTTTTTTTTTCAGCAGGTAATGCAATGTTTTAATCACTTTTGCATTGCAAGTGGGAAGATATTTGGATGTGAGATCAAGACAATGGTGATCCTCTGTAGACAGCTCTTTAAACTGCTGAAGCACTCATCTTAGTATTCACAAATTCTGCCTGGCATATTGTTTGTGCTTGAAAGTGCAACTACTTTATTGTATTATGGGTTTCTTTGCACAGACCTCATTTTCTGTTTCTTAATTAAGCAGCATGTAGTGCATTCAATGGAGACTTATCAGACTGAAACTACATTCTATTTTTTTTTTTTTCAAAACTTATTTTGGACATTTCTTAACATGTCCAGGTGCATTGTATTGTTGTGAGGCATTCTTTACACATTATAAGAGAGCTTTGACACAATTTAGTTTTTACCTAATTGTGAGGCTCAGACTTTTTATAATAATGAAGATGATGTTGTCCACACTGCTAATGAAAACGCATCCTTGGGTGAATGCTATAATAGCAAACCAGAACATTCTGACAGTTGTGCCTTTTGTATATAAATTTGCCAATTAACAAAATTCTTTCTTGTTTCATATTTCATCTTATTTGCATTATAAGAAAAATTGCTGAGAGAAAAAAATAAACGTCTCTAGAGATTTAATTTTATCATAGGGTTTTCACAGAGCAGGTGCCATTTTGAAAACCCCATCCAATTCCTTTAACAAAATCTAGAACCACTCAGGTGTTCATAACCAGGGCCCTGAGGGTACAGAGGCAAGCAAGAGTCATGGGGCTAGGCCCACCCTTTGATATAACTGAAAATCACACTTCAGTTACTTTTAATATCCCAATCGCATCCTACCCAGATGGACATAATTACGGACTGGTTTATTTTAACAGAATCCTGCCTTGCTATTTCTCTGTGTGCAGTGCTGAGATAAATGATAAAGGATTTCCCCTTGTGCTGTGGTGGCCCAGTGACCCGTCAGCAATTTCAGATTGCCTTAATGTGAAAATCTCCTCATCTGCTTTAATTACCACCTTTCAGTGGGACGTCTACAATTACTTCTGTAATCATATAGGGGTCTAGAGGGGCTTACACCCTGCCTTTTGACTGAGAAACTCTGTCTAACTGCGTTGCTTACCTGGCTTAAGCATTTAAAGTTTAATTAGGTTACTGTGTGCCTTGAGAATATAACACAGTGTTTTAAAAGCTAAAGGTGTATTTTAAATATTTATATGTATTCAGAATCTTTGTGAGTATTATTTGTGTTTTAGTGTAGTCTTGTGTACCTGTACCTCACAACCCATAATAAAAGCATACAGTATATCCAAAATGTTTTTCCCAGACTGGGTACAGACATTACATACAGCTGTGCATGGGATTATAGCAAATTATCTTCTAATTGTGCAAGCAAGAAATGGCCACCTTAAAGACCATTAAAACGTATTTAATTGTGCAGGTTTTGCTAGAGAGCGTTGAAAGTTTCTCAGAAACACAAGACACCCCCCCCCCCCTTCTTTCTTTGTTACACAGTTAACCTGTCATCTGCTATCAAACAAAGCAATAATTTAGCCACTGACTGCGGACACACCCACCTCAATTTCCACCAAATTGCAATAGCTTCTTACTGTGCCTTTGTTTAATTGGGGGTTTGGAACAGCCCAGTTCTTGTTAGAATTACCATGCGAGATCTGATCTGGTAACAAATTACACACATGCAAAAGCAATGAATTTCAATCACCTTTCCTGTCGGCTTTCCAGATTGGCTGCATGTCAGACTGCTGCAACGGCCGTCCATACATTTCAAATGATGTGAATGTTCATGGGAGGACATTATTCATGAGTCCTTCTTTACTCAATCTTTAAATAAATAATGAAATAAAAACCAAGCCCAAAAGCACAGTATTTCTTCCATAATGGTGAAGAGAGAAAGAGCAGTAGCGGTGTTAACAACCACCACGCAAACGGTGCAATTGCTTGGGGTCCCGAATCTCTGGGGGCCCCGAACGAACGACAGAACACTTAAGGGGTGACGTGCTGTTCTACGTTCATGCATGGATATGCTGTTTTCAGCAGTTGCGGAAAGGTTCACGTTCACGTGAAGTTCTGCAGGTTCACCCATTCATGCAATTCCAAACATTCCAAATGAAAAAAAAGTTATTACACAATTTAAAAACGTGACACAGTATCACAGAAATGGAGGAGGTGTCTGCATTTCACTAGATTTGTAATGAGGAAGATTGTAAACTGTGAAATACTTACTGACACTGAATTGCACTTCATTCAAAATAAAAGCCCCAGCTGAAGATGAATTCAATATGACAGAAATACTGTATATTACTATTGTATAATTCAAGCCCTCAAAATTAAAATACCAAGTCAAACTCATATTATAATATTAAACTAGAATAATATTCAGCTAGGTTCCAAAATATAAGTGTGTGAAGTTGCACACCCTGTTCATTAACACAAATGTTTTGTTAAAATATATGTAGTTAAAAATACAATTTGTATTACTGTATTGTTGTATTGGTGCATACAAATTATATTTTTTATAATACAAATTAAGTAACATTATTCCTCCCACTTTTTTTTCATTAAAAATGTTGAACCTACTTGGCTACAATGGCTGTAAGGATGAATAAAAAATATGATTTAAAATCGCTTTAATGTTATTTCTGAGCAAATAAACAATTGTCAAGATTTGTTTCGAATATTGAACAGCCTGAAAAATATTGAGATATTGTTTATTGAGCCATATAGTCTCACCCCGGGGGCCCCTGGTTGGACAGTTGCAATGGGGCCTTGAAAATCATAACCATGAGAAAGAGAGATAGTGTGAAAGAGATTTCAGCAGCCATATTTAAAGGGATAGTTAACCTAAATAAAATGTCTGTTATTATTTACTCACCCTCATGTTGTTCCACATATGTATAACTTCCTTTCTTAACCTTTTTGCATGTGAGTTTCTCCTGTACTGATGGATTCCCCAGAGTGAGATCTTTAAAAATCACTGTAATTTAAAAACAAAGCACCTTACATTACACTTACAGCAGATGCACTGCAGGACAGATTATATCACAGCAGGTGCACTGAAGGAAAGACTATATATTATCAAACATATAATACAAACATATAATGTTTATAATGATTTATTATGATAGATAAGTTTGCAAATGCACTTGTCGGCTATGCATGCTGCTATATTGTTTACATGCAACATGGGATTCTGAGTTTGTGATAGAAGCATTTATAAAAACCTAGGCCTTCCACTTTCCCAGCACTTTAAGTGGTTAGAATGAGTGACGGACTGAATGGGAGAAGGTTTCTTTGTTTGACGTCAGAAAACATGGCTGCATCGCTGTATAAATTCTGTTTGAAAGAGTGTCTCCTCCTAAAAGAGTTATTTCCCCTTCTGTCGCTCTCTCCACATTGTGTCGGAGAAGCGACACTAGGGGTCTCTCTTGAGTGCCGATATCCACCTCTGATCTATGAAATAAGGCCAATGAGAGTTGGCAGCCGGTATTTGCATGTCCCGCCCCCGGACATACGGGTATTTAAGCGGCGCAAATACGGGAGTTCATTCAGAAAATTTCTTCAGAGCCGATGGTCTGTCTGCAGTTTGCTGTGAGTTACACACCACTATAAACGTTCCTGTTTCCTCTGACGATCTGCATGCTGTTGGATCTTGACGGCGCACAACAGCGGCTTTCTCCTTCACATTGCACGCCGTGCATTGTTGCCCCTGAGCGCTTCGACAGCGCAGACACACACACACATTGTGTATTTAAAAGAGCAAATTTCTATTAAAAGAGTAATTTCTCTAAAAAAGCAAAACACAGCGGCGTTGAACGTCCTTTTCAGGACGCGTCTTTTTCAAGATGCCCTTCCGCCCCTGTGTTGTTCCTGGATACGGTAGAAGCCTCTCCGCTTCAGACGGCCACAGGTGCTGTCTCGTGTGTTTGGGCCGCGATCACACCAAGGCGGCGTTTGTGGATGGTTCATGTTCTCACTGCGAGAACATGACCATGACCACGTTGCGGTCGCGGCTTGCTTTCAACAGAAAGCAAGCCACCCCAGCTGCACCCCGCATTGCTCCTTCTTCCCACGGGATTGAGGACGATGCGGTTAGTGCTGGGGGCGATTTGGGGGCGGCAGCGGGTGCAGTTTCGCCGGGTAGCCCCCCGCGAACCTCCCGTTCCCCGACACGCTCGCTGGTCCCCGTCCATGCTCGCGGCGATAGCGGCTCGCCTCACGGCCTGGCTGTCTATCCTCCCGAGCCCGAAGCAGATGAGCTCGCCGCTGCATCGGAGAGTGTGATGTCTGATGCCGAGGACTCCCCTGGACTGCCGCCTTCGGGCCAGCAGGCCCAGGCTGAGGCCGGCGCTCAGATGTCTGACATGCTTTCCCGGGCCACCGTGAGTGTGGGGTTGGATTGGAACCCTCCATCCTCCCCACAGCCTTCACGGTTGGATGACTGGTTCCTGGGGCAGCGCGCGTTCGCGGCCTCGCATCCCCCGGTCCCGTTTTTCCCGGAGGTGCATGACGAGCTGACGTCTACGTGGAGAGCCCCGCTCTCCGCCCGTCTAGGTGCCACCCGCTCCACTCTCACCACCCTCGACGGCGGAGAGCGCCACAAATACGGGGCGATTCCCCAGGTCGATAGGGCAGTTGCGTACCATCTATGCCCCGGTAGCCCTACCTCCTGGCGTGGCCGCCCCGTACTCCCATCCAAGCCCTGTAGGACAACATCCTCACTCAACGCGAAGGCCTACAGTGCGGCTGGACGCGCTGCCTCCGCCCTGCATGCGATGGCCCTCCTGCAAGTCCACCAGGCCAAAGCACTCAGAAACATGCACAGGGGTGGACCTGATCCTGATGTGCTGCAGGAACTGCGCTCAGCGACCGACCTCGCCCTGAGAGCGACGAAGGCCACAGCGCAGGCACTCGGACATGCGATGGCCACCCTAGTGGTCCAGGAACGCCATCTCTGGCTCAATCTGGTCGAGATGCGTGAGGCCGACAAGAACCGCTTCCTGGACGCGCCTGTCTCCCAGATTGGCCTTTTCGGCGACACTGTCGAGGACTTCGCCCAACAGTTCTCCGCGGTGAAGAAGCAGACGGAGGCCATCTCTCACATCATGCCCCGCCGCACACCTGCCGCTACGGGCCCTGCCCCATCTGCTCGCCGAAGGCGTCCCCCTGCGGTGAAGAAACCAGCTCCTGCTCCGCCCCAACCCGGGCCCAGCTCTCAGCCCCAGTGTCGAGCACCCCGCAGGCGGCGTACGCCCCCTGTCTCACGAACCCCCTCTAGGACCCGGAAGGCTCCCAAGCGTTCCTGAGACAGTCGACCCAGAGCCGAAGACGTTAGCTCCGGAGGTGGTAAGACCACTCCGTCCCCTGGTGGAGGGCTGGGTGGAGAATCCTTTGTTTTTTCATTTGCCACACCCCCTGACGGGGGGCTGTGGTACCCACATTCTCAATAAAAGAGCTATTTCCTTTGCCTCTGGGTCACCTGGCCCGCAAATGCCGTTCTCACGGCAATGTGCTTTCAGATTACGACAGTCCCGGTACACCGGACACGCCGATCCCGCCTTCCGCCTGCCCACGACTGTCCCCCGGCTGGCCGGTTCAGACAAGTCCAGATGACGCCAACATCAGACCTCCTCCTCATTCACGAACCCGCCCCCTGCCGGGCGCGCGGAGCAAGGTAAGTGCTTTGAGTCTATTCTCAGCACCTCAGCCTCAGGCCGCAACGAAGCCGCCCGACGCTGCATTACCTGTTCCGCCCCGCTGCGAGGCCCCGCTGGGTACGTCCAAAATACTCGTCCCTTTGGTGCCCCTAGCGCAGAGCTGGGAAGCATGGCTTTCGCTTCCCAACGCATCACGCTGGCTGCACCAGACCATTCGACTCGGTTACGCAATTCAGTTTGCCCGGCTCCCGCCCCCCCTTCAGGGGCGACCGCTTTTCCGCAGTACACGGCGAGCATGCCAGTTCCCTGTGCACAGAAATCGCGACCCTCTTAGCCAAGGGCGTGGTAGAGCCCGTCCCTCCAACTGAAATGAGGAAGGGTTTCTACAGCCCTTACTTCATCGTACCCAAGAAAAGCGGCGGGTTGTGACCAATCTTGGACCTGTGAGTTCTCAACCGAGCTTTGTACAGACTTCTGTTCAAAATGCTCACGCAGAAACAGATACTCACCTGCGTTCGACAGCCAGATTGGTTCGCGGCGGTAAACCTGAAGGACGCATACTTCCACGTATGCATTCTGCCACAACACCGACTCTACTTACGGTTCACGTTCGATGGCCAGGCATATCAGTACAATGTCCTCCCCTTCGGCCGATCCCTGTCCCCTTGCATCTTCACAAAGGTCGCAGAGGCCGCTCTTGCCCCCCCTAAGGGAAGTGGGCATCCGCATACTCAGCTACCTCGACGACTGGCTCATCCTGGCCTACTCTTGAGAGATGCTGTGTGCCCACAGGGACCAGGTGCTCAGGCAAATCAGCCATCTAGGGCTTCAGGTCAACTGGGAAAAGAGCAAGCCCGACCTGGTTCAGAGCATCTCTTTTCTTGGCATGGAGTTAGACTCAGTCTCATTGATAGCGCAGCTCACCAGGTGCCTCTCTCGCTTTGAGTCCGGCACAGCGGTTCCTCTAAAACAATTCCAGAGGCTCCTGGGGCATAAGGCATCCTCAGCCGCAGTCACGCCGCTCGGGTTGATGCATATGAGACCGCTACAGCACTGGCTACAGACTCGAGTCCCTAGATGGGCATGGCGCCACGGCACACACCGTGTGACAATCACCCCTTCCTGCCGTAAAACTTTCAACCCTTGGTCAGATGCCCCCTACTGGCCCACCCGCACCTGGTTCTAGGATCTCACGCTCCTCGTGACAGCCCCTCCCTAGAAAATACCCCTGAGGAAGGACCTTCTTTCTCAGGGATGGGGCACCCTCTGGCATCTGCACCCAGACCTCTGGAACCTCCACGTCTGGCCCCTGGATGGGATGTGGAAGATCTAGTGTATCTACCACTGGCTGTCGTAGACACGATCAACCAAGCCAGAGCTCCCTCCACCAGGCAACTTTACTCCTAAAGTGGCGCTTGTTCTCGAATTGGTGTTCTTTTCGAGCCGAAGACGCGCAGTGATGCGCAGTTCGGTCAGAGCTTCTATTCCTGCAGGGGAGGCTGGAGTGGAGGCTGTCCTGCAAGTGTTCTCTGTCAGCGACACCTGCCTGGAATTCAGTCCGGCGCTTTCTCCTCCTGCAAGCACTGCCTCGGGAGGAGGCAAACCCAGCCCTTTCGTTGCTGTGTCCGGTGCGTGCTTTGCATACCTATTTGGACCGCACGCAGAGCTTTAGATGTTCTGAGCAGCTCTTTGTCTGCTTTGGCGGACGGCGGAAAGGGAACGCCGTCTCCAAACAGAGGTTAGCCCACTGGGTTGTTGATGCTATTACCTTAGCCTATCACATCCAGGCCATGCCCGCCCCCATGCGGGTTCGTTCACACTCTACTAGAAGGGTTGTATCATCACTCATATCCCTGGCAACTGATACACATGCGACTCTTATTTTGAAATGTGTGCGCTCCCTGTTGTGCACTCACTGATGGCTTATTCGCTGAGAAAGTGACTCTGATTAAACTGTTAACCTGAGCTCCTGTGCTCATCAGTTCTTTTCGGGTGATTCATGAAAAAGATCCGGTTCAAAAGAGCCATTTGTTCACGATTCTCTCACGCTGGGTTTGTTGTTGCATGCAGTGCAGCAAGCGCATCAGAAACAGAATGATTGAAAAGTGGTGCAAGACACACTGGTTGTGCACGTTCTAAAAATATTTTCATTAACTCAAAAGATATCTGACGAATCCGCATATGAATGCACACAACCCAACTGCCGCCAGTGGCGACTAGATTTTAAATTATTGTCACAATTATTGTTATTGTAATATGTGTAATGTACTGTAGTGTGTTGTTTACAAACTGTTTATGTGTTTTGCTGAGCTCTCTGAGACAACATATTTTGACATTCTCCACAGAAAATGAGAGAGAGTAAGAGAATGCACCCTTCAAGTGAAAGATGTAGAATTTGAAGGGGTAGTTTACCCCAAAATGAAAATGTTATCATAATTTACTCTCTCTCAAGTTGTTTCAGACTTGACTTTCTTTCTTCCATGGACCACAAAAGGCCTCAGTCAGCATTCACTTTTATAGTATGGAATAAAAATATGCAATGAAGGTGAATGGTGACTGAGAATAACACACACTGCCTAACATTTCCTTTTATGCTCCACGAAAGAAAGAAATTAAGAGGGATTGGAACAACATAGGGATTTTTTTTTTTTTTTCTTTAAAATGTTCTTTACAATCCATGCCCTGTGAGCAAGCCATTATTTTACTGGTGAGAACACAGACTTTTTATTTATTCATGTCATGATGAGTGGATTTTGCAGCTTGTGCCACTTTGCATTTCTTACACCATTTCATGTTGATGCGCCTCAGCAAAGACGAACCCCAAAATGAGGCTTAATGCTCCCTTTCTCTCGCTGTCAGACCCCTTAGTACCTCATCACAGCCAGTTACCACTGTGTTAAAGCTGCCTCTAAGGTTTTAATATATTTCTCTCTGTTTGCGGCTCCGGGTCTAATGGCTGACCCATGCTGCACTGTTGGGACCAAAGCTCGGAGGAAATCCGCTGCTCCGCTTTTAATGAGAGCAGATCAGATCAATCGCCTCTGCTTTCCTCTCTTTCAGCTTGACAACGCGTCTCAATAGAGATTAGCTTCTCTGCAGTGTCGCCAGTCTTGTTTACCCTGGCTGTCTTTTTTTCTTTCCTATATTTTCTTCAAGATTTTTTTCACTATTGCATTCAGTGTCTTTGCAGACATATTGAATAAGCCTCCACTCTCTGGTCTTGCTTCAGATGAGAATGTCAACCGGGACTGTGTTTAGTTAAACATGCTCCTGCTTGGGGTTTTTGTTCATGCTTGGACTTTAGGAATGTATTCTGATGCCAACCCTTTCAAAAAGACCAACATTGCTGGTTATGTTGGTGTCTTTTCCAGGCTTCTTAAAGGGACAGTTCACTTCAAAATGAAAATTAAATAATCATTTACTCATCCTCATGTAGGGCTGAGAGATAAAACAATATAAATATTTATATAAATAAAAAGTCGAATCGAAGTCGAACTTTTGAATAATTTTCGATATTTAGCCTATGTTCTGCAACTAGACGTACATCTCGCTAAAAACGTGAGCAATTTGGAAATGTTATACACAACTAGCTACTTGAATCACAGTCATGAAGTCAGCCTGTTGGGAAATATTAGCTGGCTAGTGGCTACCTAATCCTGCTGTCTTGGAAACTGTAATGAGGCTTGGTAGAGGCAAGCTTGCTCTCCAGCTAATATGATATTGTTGTGTCCCCAAATAAGACAACACTGACAATGCAATACAGCTATCGACTGAACGAAGTCACACACATCTTATGTAGGTAGCTTACCTCTGGGGTTTACTTGTAAACAAACAAGTTATGTTTACATTCATTCTTGAGGTCTAAAAAACATTTGGAATGCATTTCTTCCCCATTAATGGAATGAAATGTGTATCATGAAAAATATAGATATTGAACAATATAAAACAAATATTGTGACATTATTTTTGGCAATATTGCCCAGCCCCACCCTCATATTGTTTCTGAAATCCATATGGGTTTCTTTCTTTCAGGAAATATAAAAAGAGATGGTAAGTAGAATGACAAGCTCAGTCACCAATCACTTTCAAAGCATCTTTTTCCATACAATTCAACTGAATGATGACTGAGACTATCATTGTGGTAGAAATATGTTGGAAAAAAGTCATATTGGTTTGGAACAAGATGAAAAATTATGAAAAGAGTTTTCTTTTTTGGGTGAACTATACCTTTAAAAAGGCTTAACCAGCAAGCCTCCCTTGGTCAACCAACTTTAACTGAAAAAAAAAACAAAACATACTGTTAGACCAGCACCAAATTAACCAGTTTGGATCAGTATGGAAGTTCATACTGATCTAAACTAGTTGTGAAGTGGCTGAGTGATATGAATATATCTATGATTGATTGTGCTCTCTTTCTTCACCACATTCCTCGTTTGCTTAATTCTTCTGCCCTTCTTCTCATCGAACTTTCTCCCTTGGTGTAATCAGAATGAATCAATGAATCATTCAACGAGGTCAATACTAGTAAGGTTTGGCTGTAAAGGCTGTCTCTGTGGCCCAAGTCTTAAAAATGAAGGGTGTACTAATTTCTGAGCCACTAGCATCACCAAACGGATTTGAAAAAGTAGGTTTTCAAACAGGTTTTCTGAGCAGTCAACCTGTCTTCCATTGGTCAATTATATATTAAGATGGGAAAGGAGAGAATACTTTGACAAGAAAATTACACACTTCAGCGTGTTTTCCCACTTTTTGTATACATAACACGTCTTGTGTGAAGAGTGCATGGATCAGACTCTGTTTTGTCATGTTGTAGGCTCTTTAAAGTAAATCTCAACAATTCTATTTACATTTCATCTATTTCTAAATTCCCTGGTGCATGCAAAACCCATTTGCTTGTATGTGCATCCTTTAATCGGATGTATATCTTCCTCAGCAGCTTTGGGAGGTTAAATATAGGCATGCAAGATTCAGCCTATAACCTGCGTCCCACAAATGATTTGTGAGTGTATTTTAGCAGCCTTGGAATTATTAAGCTCTGTGTATGTTAGGCAGAGGTGGCATAACCATTTTCTTTCATAGCCAAACATTAAAAAATACATCACACTTATGCAGGGTGACTTTATAAAATTTGCAAATTGCAAACATTCAGATAAACAATCTGTACCTTACCTCATTAAATTCAATTAATTGATTTTTTTGTGCGTGTATGTTCTCTGTCTGCAGGGAATAGAATTTAAGTAGACTGAATTAATTTGCAATTACAGAGAAGTCGGTGCACTTCAAGAGTTCAAAAAATTGTGTCCTCTTTATCAAACCATCAAAGGCATGATAAGTCTCACTTTTTAAGCTGAATTATGATGTCATGGTGCATCTCTTTAGACACGATTGGTGGGTCTCTTCAAAGAGAATGTTTGGATTTTTTTTCTGTCTGTCCTCTTTTGCTGGAAGCTTGTATTTTGTTACAGCTAAGATCTCTCACATTTGAAATTGGGTTACATTGTGTTTTTCTAAACATAGTTGCTGTACCATTCCTTGTTCAGTACAGGTTTTCTCAGATACAAGTTCAAACCTATCTGCATATAATATGAATCAGAATCAGAATCAGAATCAGCTTTATTGCCAAGTATGCTTACACATACAAGGAATTTGTCTAGGTGACAGGAGCTTCCAGTCTACAACAATACAAACAATACCAAAAACAGCAGCAAGACATAGGTAATTAAAAACAAAAAGAACACAAAATAAATAATTATACATATATGTACATACACTCACCTTCATACATACCCACATACACACACGTAGTGCAAAATCTAATACAATCTGTTATATAAAGAACAAAAAACTGTCAAAGTAATTTGATGACATTAGAATGACATTCATTCTACAACAGCCATTAACCTTCATTTTGATTGACACCACAGTATGTATGGCCAACAGAACGACTCTTGTGTTAATTATTCATCAATGGTGTAAATTAAAACAGCTAATTTGCATCAAATTAAAGAGAAAAAAATACTTTAATGGATTGATCATTTATTCACCCTCATGTTGTTTCAAACCTGTATAATTTTCTTTCTTTTGTGGAACACAAAAGTTAGGCCAACCTCAGTCCCCATTCACTTTCATTGCATCTTTTTCCCCATGCAATGAAAATGAATGGTGAATAAGACAGTCATTCTGCCTGATATCTCCACTGTGTTCCATGGAAGAAAGTCAAACAGGTTTGTAACAATATTAAGGTGAGTAAATGATGGCATCATTTTCATTTTTGAGTAAAATATCTCTTTAAACTGCAACTCAAAATACATGCTTTTGGACAATTAAGGGAGAATGTTTTATTAAATCAGCTGTCAAAAGTTTAATTGGATAGAAAAAAAACATATGGTTGTATAAATGGGGCATAGCAAAAGATATGGTCTATTTCACCCTACTCTAGAATTTTTTTTCACTGTCTGTTTGTGCAAAAAGACCTGGACAATGACAACGCTGAATCCACAAGGCCAAATTAATAAACAACCAATTTTTTAAGGGAAACAATAGTGACAGGTTTTGAGTTGGGCTTTTTTGCATTTCAGATGATCAAAGTATGGTTGAAAGAGGTTTGAGCTCAAGAGGGGATTACAGGACATAGTAAACTATGTAGAAGATGGTATGAAATCTCTATAAATCCTGTCGGGCTGTGATACTGTTGGTTGTGATCTCATTTTAGGCTTTCTGTTCTGATGCCTGGCTTGGAATGTCACATTAAAAAGTGTGTGTTGAGTTTACAGTCATGTATGTACACATGTACTTATAGTGTTTGTGCTCAATGGACTGTTAAACATAATCTAAAGGTTTTGTTTGTCATTCACAAAAATGTTTGTGGTTGGTAGATGGCAGAATAATTACATAATGATGCATCTATGCATTGTGTGTTTGTGTGCACATTCTCATTTTGTGGGACATAATTATCCCAAAAACAAGCTAAATCTGACAAAACATGCCCTTGGGGCCATTTTGGGACATCCTCATATGTATGATTTATACATCCTCAAAATGTATAAATTAAGTTAAAATAATGTTTTTTGTTGTTGTTGTTTTTTTTTTATGAAATTCTTTTTTTTTTTTTAGGGTTAGGGTTACTCCATAGTAATTATAATTTGATTTATATATATATATATATATAAAAATAGAAATCTATGGTATTTTTTTCAGGTTTTCCTGCCTCCAGTTAACACAATAAATAATGTCTTAATAAAAGTCTAAAAATTGCAGATATTTTTGTTTTCAACCTGGTCTCATAACCAGTTGTATTAATAGTACAAGAAGCAGAAATTGAACGAGCTGACTCGTAAAAAAAACTTTTTTTACTCACATAAATAAACATGAATGAACTAGCGAAAAGGTTTATTGGGATTTTTCCTGATTTTAATCCCTAACCAAAACCTAAAACTAACCATAAAGTTTAACCCCAAACCCTAACCCTCACACAAAAAATACAGTCTCAAGACAACTCGTAATTGTAAGATATCATACAACATTGCTGGTACGAAAAGGTAATGCTTTTGTTCACATAGAGACCCATCAATAATCAAACAGAATTTCAAATTGATACAAAATAGACATAACATTTTAGCTAGACCCCAGTCTAACAATTTATTTCATTAAAGGAGATGTCCGTGAACAAATTTACTCATTCCATTTTTATTTGTAAAAATGACCGATGTATGTCAATAACCTGTAATAAGCTTCCATCCCCAAATGTTTTCTTTCCTTTGTTTTACACAAAAGTTATTTTCTTATTAAAAGAATGGTTCAGTTTAGAGATATAGGTAAGGATAGTGGATATAAACTATCATTAGATCAGTGTTAAAGCAAAAGAAGTCAATGGCAAGTCCCCACCACATTTGAAAAAGAAACTTGTGTGTGTGTGTTAGTGATGGCACTGTCTCTCGTATTGTCACTGCTGTAGTCTGCGAGTCTACTTTATTTACCGGTACTGACCCCCCTTTCCTTCAACAAACAGCTCTTTAATTACCCTGCCCCATCGATTGCCACTATCTGCCTCCTCCCTGTGTCGTGCCGTCTGCTGTAATGAACATTCCTCATCTCCCTTCTGCCCCTGGGGGATCAGTGCAACAAAGAAGAGAGTCAAGATGTTGTTACCTTGCACTGTCAACAGCACGTAACAATTGACTGTCCATAGCTGGACTAATGGACTGTATGGCAGCGAATTTGCATGTTCACCATGATATACTGTAGATAGATAGATAGATAGATAGATAGATAGATAGACAGATAGATAGATAGATAGATAGATAGATAGATAGATAGATAGATAGATAGATAGATAGATAGATAGATAGATAGATAGATAGATAGATAGATAGATCTGATTATGTCGATACTGGATAGAACAACAACAACATGCTTACTGCAAGCTAGAAGGTCACACTCAGGCCATATTTGTTTTTTGTATTTTGCTGTTCATCCAAAATAAAGTTCCTGTCATTATTTACTCACCCTCATTTTGTTCCAATCCCATATGGCATACTTTCTTATGTGGAACACAAAAGGAGATCTTTGACAAAATGAAAGCCTCAGTCACCTTTTTGAGAAAAGATGCAATGAAAGTGAATTGTGACTGAGACTAACATAGGCTACTGTCTTACCTTTCCTTTTGTGTTCCACAAAAAAACTTTACTCATATTGTTTGGAACAATGTGGGTAATATAAATAATGACAGAATTCTCAATTCTGGATGATCATCCCCTTAATATTAATTGCAAAACTTGATTTTTGGCATCACAATCTTATATTTGTCCTGTTTACACAATATTATTTGAGCATGCTGAGTCTTTACTTACCTCTAGGGACAGTTGATCCTACTTATTTGCTTTTCGATCTGATACCAAGTACTATCATGGACAATATCTCTGATATCATTACCAATACTGATGCTTCTGATAAATAGAAAGTTTCCAAAGGTTCCCCGTCTGTCTCTCACTTCGACGTTGTGTCGAAGAAGCGACACTAGGACACTCTCTTGAGTCTTTTGCATCTCTGATCTATGAGTAAAGGCCAATAAGAAATTGGCAGACAGAATTTGCATGTAACAGCGCGGTCACTCTCGTGGTTCAGGAATGACATCTGTGGCTGAACATGGTTGAGATGCACGAAGTGGACAAAACACGCTTTCTCGACGCACCTGTCTCCCAGTTCGGCCTTTTCAGCGACATTGTAGAGGACTACAATTCTCAGCGGTGAAAAAGCAGATGGGGGTCATATCTCACATCATGCCCCGCCGCACCTTCAGCGCGGGCCATGCCCCGTCTGCCCGCCGTCCGCGTCCCCCTGCGGCGCCTAAAAACACACAGCTCCACCTCAACCCGGGCCCAGCTCTCAGCCCCAGCGTCGAGCACTCCGCAGGAGGCGCACGCCGTCTAACAAACCCTTTCAAGGGGTCCCAAGCGTTCCTGAGACGGACGATCCAGGGACCAAGATGTTTGCTCTGGAGCTGTTAAGCAGACCACTCTACTTTACCTCAGTACACGGCGAAGATGCCAAATCCCTGCGCGCGGAAATCGCTACTCTCTTACTCAAGAACGCGATAGAGCCTGTCCCTCCAACTGAGATGAAGAAGGGTTTCTAAAGCCCTTACTACATTGTACCCAAGAATGACAAACACGTCTTGATTCGATCACACAGCACCACCACGGTAGCTCATGTCACATGTCACAGCTCGCCCGTCGTCTTCTCCTTTGGAGCCAGCAGCAACTCAAGTTTCTGCATGCCACTCACATCCTGGGCAACCTCAACGTGGTAGCGGATTCACTATCATGACAACGCTTGCCCAGTGGAAAGTGGAGGCTTCACCCCCAGTCGGTTCAGCTGATTTGGAAACGGTTCGGCGGTTCGGCCAGGTAGATCTGTTTGCCTCCCGAGAAACCTTCCACTGCCGACTCTGCAGACGCGCTGGCACACAGCTGGCCCGCGGGGTTGCGCAAGTACACATTCCCACCAGTGAGCCTACTTGCACAGGTGCAAGGTCAGTGAGGACGGGGGACAAGTCATTCTAGTGGCTCCCTATTGGCCCACTCAGACTTGGTTCTCGGATCTCGTACTCCTCGCGACAGCCCCTCCCTGGTAAATCCCCCTGAGGAAGGACCTTCTTTATCAGGGACAGGGCACGCTCTGGCATCAGCACCCAGGCCTCTGGAACCTCCACGTCTGGCCCCTGGACGGTATGCGGAAGATCTAGCTGATCTACCACCTGCTGTTGTAGACACGATCAACCAAGCCAGAGCCCCTTCTACCAGGTAACTTTACACCCTGAAGTGGCGCTTGTTCACAAATTGGTGTTCCCGGGCTGAAGACCCACAGAGGTGCGCAGTTAGGTCAGTGCTTTCATTCCTGCAGGAGAGGTTGGAGTGGAGGCTGTCCCCCTCCACCTTGAAGGTGTATGTAGCTGCTATCGCAGCCCACCAGGACACATTAGATGGAAAATCTTTGGGTAAGCACGACTTTTGTAAGCACTACTAAGCACGAGGTTAAAACCCTCCCGGCCGAGCCTGTTCTCCTCCTGGGATCTCTCAGTGGTCCTCTAGGGCCTTCAGAGACCCCCCTTTGAGCTGCTAGAATCAGTCCGACTCAGGGCCCTCTCCTTGAAGATGGCCCTCCTGATCGCGCTCGCTTCCATCAAAAGGGTCGGGGACCTGCAAGCGTTCTCTGTCAGCAACACCTGCCTAGAGTTTGGTCCGGCAGACACTCACGTGATCCTAAGACCGCGACCGGGCTATGTGCCCAAGGTTCCTACCACATCCTTCAGGGACCAGGTAGTGAACCTGCAAGCGCTGCCCCGGGAGGAGGCAGGCCAAGCCCCTTCATTGCTGTGTCCGGTACGTGCTCTGTGTATCTACTTGGACCGCACGCAGAGCTTTAGACATTCTGAGCAGCTCTTTGTCTGCTTTGGTGGACATCGGAAAGGGAACGCTGTCTCCAAACAGAGGCTTTCCCCAAACAGAGGCTTTCCCACTGGGTAGTGGACGCCATTACATTGGCCTATCGCACCCAAGCCATGTTCCCCCCCTTGCAGGTCCAAGCACACTCAACAAGAAGTGTTGCGTCCTCATGGGCACTGGCCAGGGGCACCTCCCTAGCAGACATATGCAGAGCAGCGGGTTGGGCAGCACCCAATACCTTTGCAAGATTTTACAATCTCAGGGTTGAGTCGGTTTCGTCCCGTGTTTTCTCAGGTCCGAGCCGGTAGAACTCGGTACACGCTGACAAACTGACTGGGTGGACCGCTTGCACATAGCGCCCTTTTCCTCCACTGAGGTAATACAGTGCGCCTTTACCCCAGGAGATCCCACAAACTCAGCTCCCTGGATGACTCCTCCCTTGCCATCTGGTCCACGAATTCAGCGGAGGAATTCGCCGACCAAGACCAATGCCCTGTACTGGAATAGGTGCTCCCCTTGCGAGCGGACCCGCGTCTCCCTTGGGCAGTCCTCACGGACCCCCGGTCTCTGTGTTTGTAGCAACTCCTCCCTTTGACGATTTTATGGGGCATTGGAGAAGGGTACGTGCTGCCTGGCACAGCTGGTCACTTTGGCACGAAAAATACCTGCCCACTCCTGTGTCAGCAGTACACATACACAGCTCACCACATGGCCTGATTTAAATTGGACCCCTAGTGTCGCTTCTTCGACACAACATCGAAGTGAGCGACAGACGGGGAACGTCTACGTTATGGATGTAACCTCCATTCCCTGATGGAGGGAACGACACGTTGTGTCCTCCCAGCCACGTCGCTGAACCGAGCCAATGTTGTGGCCGAACCTCATTCTCGGCTCCTCAGAAAAATCCTGAATGAAACAGACGCATTTCCCTCCCTTTATACCCGTATGTCCGGGGGCGGGACATGCAAATTCTGTCAGCCAATTTCTCATTGGCCATTTCTCATAGATCAGAGATGCAAAAGGCTCTCAAGAGAGACCCCTAGTGTTGCTTCTTTGACACAATGTCTCGTTCCCTCCATCAGGGAACAGAGGTTACATCCGTAACCTAGACGTTCCTATCCTACACAACACATTAAAATCAGTAGTTAAAAAGCAGTTTGGATCTATTTTATTTATGTGAGGATCAATCCTCTTGCTACAAGTATCGAAAGTATACTGTAGATGCTTCAGTATTGATTCACCCTTCCCTAATTTCCTCAATTGCACCAAGCAGCCCTTTGGTGAAGCTTCAGTGAAGATGCTTTCCTTTGCTCTCTTTATCTCTCTTTTCAACATTTGTGACATATCTGAGACCCTCTTTCTTTTTTTTTTTTCTGGCGAGACACTTACCCCACCCCAATTGCCTGTGACTTAACTCAGAAATTCATCATGTTACTTCACAGAATTAAATGTGAGTGAGGGAGTAGAATGAAAGGAAAAGAGAAGCTTTCCTGATTTTAATGAGCAGGTCTGATGAAGGAAAGGACCCAAAACTCTTTGAAGCAGTATGGGGCTGGGGCAGGGGACAAGCAAGCTCAAGGTTTGTCTGTCTGTGTTCATAATTTTTGTCTTCTGAAGCTATACATTAGCTTTGAATGATTTTTTAAGTTGTCCATTGAACATCTTGACATCCATCATAGCTCACCTTGGAATGTTTGTGAGAGAAGTGATGATGTCCAGTTCATGAATGAATCATTCTGATGAGTCAGATCTTATCAATTAATCAGTTGATCTGGTTCAGAAGACTTTGAATATGGGGCACAAGTCACATGGACCACTTTTATGATACTTTTATGCTGCTTCTGAGTCCTTTTCGAAGCTTCAAAGCTTCAGTTCTAGTTCATTTTAATTGCATTGACAAGAACAACCAGTACATTATTAGACATTTCCATTTTGTGTTCCACGAAAGAACGAAAGTTACAATATATGTATTTGAAACTAATTGATGATAAATAAATAATGACAGAATTTTAAGTTTTGGGTGAACCATTCCTTTTACATCCCATTCCCGTTCATTTTTTGTCATGTTCTTACCGTCGATGTGTTCATACCTTTCCCTGTTTTCAGCTTAGTGGTTGCCTCAGAATCTGTACTGATTTTCTTCTTGGACAGCACCAAGGGAGAAATGAGGAAGCATTTATTTGGAGTTGTCTTTACACAGCAGTCCTGAGGGGCCAATGCAGAGATGAAGGAATGAATAATTAATATATCAGATGAGAAAAAGATGAGGGAAAGAGGGCAAAAACATTATTAAGGGATATCCCAGACTGAACATTTATCCCCATAGCCTCCTGTTTAGACATGTCTAGGCAGTAGCGGATCCTTGAATAGGTTATATAGGCAGGAGCCTAGGGCGGCAACACTCTCTACACAACAGGGTACCTGCCAGGCCACCCCTGCACAGAGCTTGCAAGATAGCGATGGGAGAAAGATACCCCAAATTGTGCCACCCCGCCCCTGCACTGAGCTCCCAAGATCGCAATAGGAGATAGGTGCCCCAAATCCTGCCACCCTGCCCCCACACAGCTTGCAATATCGAAATGGGAGAATGGTGCCCCGACAGGCTACTCAGCTTTAAAGGCTCTGTATGGTTAGGATTATGGATGTTCATAATGTATTCTTATGGTGGTGGGTGGTGCCACGTCCGATCTCGCCTAGGGCACTAAGTAAGCCAGAATTGCCACTATGTCTAGGAGTCAGAGCAAAATTAAGGGTGTTCTCACATGACTGAGTAGTGTCTTTCTCTATTTCACTTTCCCTCTGTAACTGTTCAAGGATTGGCAAGGAGAAGGCAGGAACCAGCTGACCAGTCAACATAAAGGTTTAATGATATAAATGATCTTAAAACAACATAAAACATAAGACAAACACAGACACACATAAAACGTGGCCGCGTGTGTCTCTCTCTCTCTCTCACTCAAACTGTCGTCTTTGGCTCCCCTTTATCCTCACGGCCCGGCCACGCTCTTCTCCTCGTCACACTCTCTCTCTAAGAACATGCTTGACATTTACTATTGTTGTTGTTTACTGTTGTAAATATAAGTAACATGACCTTGTCTTCACAAACTCCTTATAATATCAGAGTGAGCACAAGGCTTTTCATAACAAATTGTGAATGTTTCAGGTGAAAAACTAAGCCTGAATCCAAGTGAGCTGCCTTGCTATCTATTGCCTACATAGACAACTGCTTTCTAAGGTAGCATCCTAACTGAAATGGAAACATAAGAGACGCTGTACATAGGCACACCACACAAATGTAACCTTAATAGGGATGCACCGAAATTTCGGCCGCCGAAAATTTTCGGCCGAAAATGGCACTTTCGGCACTTTCGGTTTTCGGCCGAAAGAGAAAAATGGCCGAAGATATGAGCCGAAAATATATACCTCCTCGCCCAGCCCCTCAGTGCTCAGATTTCACTCTGGATCGATCTAGCCCTTATCACAGCGCTACCAAACAAAGGCCGATCATGTCAGCGGTGTGGAAATTCTTCAAAGTTTCTGATAAGGACATCAAATTTGCGATCTGCAGTGTTTATTCAGCAGAACTTTCAAGATATATATATACAGAGTACAGCAAGAGATTCTACAGGAAAATGCCACAACTAGCGCAGCTACACCACAACTTGAGACGTATTTATCTGAACTACGCCAGAAGCGACAATCCCCTTGACTACGGGCGCATAAACAAAGACCGCTTTCCTTTGCTTGCGCGGATTGCGCACAGGTATTTATCTGCCCAAGCACCAGCACAGAGAGTGAGAGTGTATTCAGTGCAGCATCTCATGTTCTTGATGAGCTTTCTGACAGGAGAGACTGTCAGAAAGTTTAGCAACTTTTGTTCTTGAAGAGAAACCTGTCACTTGTACTTAAATAGAAAGCGGTCCAATATGATGTGTAAAGCAATTACATTACACTTGTTCTTCACTTGAGGATACATCTGTCGTTTACAGTTGCCTTTGGATTTAGTTCAATTACTGCTGTTTTGCACAATAATGTTCACTTAAAGTGTGCATACGTTTACATAAACAGAATAGAGCACTGATCTATATATATAATTATATATTATAGTTATATATAGATCAGTGGAATAGAGGCCCTCTGCCATTCTGTGTTCTGCCTTTTGTTTTAATTAAAATTACTGTTGCATATTTAAACTTTTTGAAAGATGCTAGCTAAGTTCATTACTTGACTGTTGTTTTGCATATAATAGTTTTCTAAAACTTTACATTATTTGGATAATTGTTAATAAAATCTGTAAAATTTGATTTTTACAGAACTGAAAGAATAATATTTAATATAGTTTTAATATATTTTTTGTCCAATTTTGGTGTTACTTTCAATAAAAGTGTGATTATTTTATTGGTTTGTAGTTTTTCAATTCAGATTAATTAATTTTTATTGATTAATTTTTTTTTTTAAATAGGTAAAAGTTTCGGTTTCGGTTTTCGGCCAAGTGCATCCTGGATTTTCGGTTTCGGTTTCGGCCCAGAATTTTCATTTCGGTGCATCCCTAAACCTTAACATTTATTCCAAATATAGGGACAAATAAATATTGGATTAAACATTGGATTGGATTAATTGGATTGAGCTATTTTTCAGTACTTCAGAGATTTTTCCATATTAAATAAAATAGAAGTATTTTAGATTTCTCTTATCCGCCTTCTTGGGAAAAACCTAGTCCCAATTGACTCGTCCATCCTTTTCTTAAAAAGAAAGCAAAATCAATGTCTCAGTGAGTCACTTTCAATGGAAGTGAATGGGAACAGTTTTTGGAGGGTTTAAAGAAAGAAATTTGAAGCTTATAATTGTATAAAAGCACTTACATTAATTCTTCTGTTAAAACGTCTCGGGTTACATGTGTAACCCTTGTTCCCTGAAAAAAGCGGAACGAGATATTGCGCTGCTAAGCACTACGGGGAACAGCTTTAGCTGTGAGCCGAGCTGAATAATGTGTGGAACATGTCAATGAACATTGACCAGAATTTATAGCCTCGGCTGATGTAATCATTAGATGCACCTGAGGCCAGGCTATAAATGGATATGTCACCAGGTGTCGTCAGATACTTCTTTTTGAAGAGCAGTCCTGGGACGTCCCAGTGCGGCAAAGCAGCGCAACATCTCGTTCCGCTTTTTTCAGGGAACAAGGGTTACACATATAACCCGAGACCTTCCCTTTACAAAAAGCTTCACTACGATGTTGCGCTGCTAAGCGCTACTGGGAACGCAATACCCACGCCGCCACGCTTGGGGCTGTCCGGACCCCTACGGTTGTGCAGTGTACTCACAAAAACGCGAGAGGTCTCAGACATGAGCTTCAGATGTCGACTCAAGGGCATAAGAGCCCGGAGTAGCATAAACATCTAAACCATTCAATTTTGATGAATGTGTGCGAAGAGAACCCTATCGCCACACAAACTTGTCATAGAAACTGATGAATGTGAGCGGAGAGGACCAGCCTGCCGCATCACAAACTTGTTTAGGCATGGGCTGAGATGTCGACTCAAGGGCATAAGAGCCCGGAGTGCAGAACATCCAAACTAAAAAAAGTCAAATGAATGTGTGCGGAGAGGACAACCTGCCGCATCACAAACTTGTTTAGGCATGGGCTGAGATGTCGACTCAAGGACATAAAAGTCCGGAGTAGCAAAGCATCTAGCCCATAAAGTTCGATGAATGTGTGCGAAGAGAACCCTATCGCACCACAAACTTGTCATAAAAACTGATGAATGTGAGTGGAGAAGACAACCTGCCGCATCACAAACTTGCTGCAGAGGGAGACCTCTAGCCAAGGTTTTAGAGGAGGAGAGCCCTCTGGTAGAGTGCGCCCTGAAACCTACTGGCGAAGCTTGACCATGCAGCCTCGTAGGCCGGGCAATAATGAGGATGCCTCTTTGAGGGCACCCGCCCACCAAGCCGTGGCAAACCGCAGTGGCCACACAGAACCTGGCAGTGGCGAGGCAAGTGCCCGCTGACAGTTCTTTCTACAGAAAATCCAGAACTGAAACAAACTGGCAGTTAGCTGGTTCTGTAATAAGAACTTTAGTAGAAGGAAGCGTATGCAGGCGCATTTGCATTACTACGTTCAGCCCCTCCCAAGGGGAGGGGGACTAGGCGACTCGGGGAGAAGTAGAGGAGACATTGCGCTATCAACAGAGGCGAAGAGGTCCTCTTCTGCCCTGTAAAATCTACCCAGATCAGTTCCAAGTGGAGGAGCCCTAGCACTTGAAATGGTCTCGATAATCTCAGAGAAAACCCTGTGAACCTCATTTGGTACCCTTAGGGGCCAGACATGAAAGGTTTCACAATTTGGGCCAAGGATGAGAAGGTCCTCCCTGTTCGGAATCGCCCAAGGCGAGCCGTCGAGGAGAGGAATTAGCTCTGAGAAACATATCCTGTTCGGCCAGTGCGGCGCCATTAATAGGAGGCAAGACCCTTGCTGGTGAACATCGCCAAGACGCCCGGGAGCAGAGAAACCGGGGAAAGAAATACATACAGACGCATTCTGGGTCATGTATGTGTCTTAACGTCCAGACCCAAGGGGGCTGGGTGATTTCAGGGAGAATTAGAGGAGACATTGCGCTATCCATAGAGGCGAAGCGGTCCTCTTCTGCCCTAAGATCTCACCCAAACTTGTTCCAAGTGGAAAAAGCCTGGCATTTAAAAAGGTCTCGATAACCTCAGGAGAAAGCCCTGTGTCCCTCAGTTGGTACCCTTAGGGGCCAAACATGAAAGATTCCACAATTCGGGGCAGGGATGAAATATTGCCCTGTGCCTGAGATAGAAGATCCTTCCTGTTGGAATCGCCCAAGGCGAGTCGTCGAGGAAGAGATTAGCTCCGAGAACCAAGCCCTGTTAGGCCAGCGGTGCTATCAGTAAGAGACAAAAACCCTTGCTGGCGAACTCTGGGCAACTACTACCTTAGGGTGGAGTTCTTAACTCCCTGTTGGTATTTCCTGTCTGGACCGTAAATCTGCTCCCGTATCACGGGCATCCAGGGATATAACTGACCTGAGTGACAGGAGCTTACCCTGGGACCTAAGGAGAATCCGGCGTGTCAGAAATACAGCTGACAAGAACGTGGGTCTCCTTGAAGATTTATGTAAAGGCTACCGCTGTATTGTCCACCAGCACCAAGACATGGCAGCCCCAGGAGGAGGTATTTCAGGGCCAGAAATACAGCCATCAACCCGAGACAGTGACTGTGACAACCGAGCTGGCGACCCTCCTATCCCCTTAAGCTGGGCGACCACTTAAGGCCGCTACCCGCCCGTCAGGGAGGCGTCTGTCGTTAGCAGTCTGCGACAACAAGGCGCACCTAGAGTGGGACCCAAGGCAGAAAACCGGGGTCTGAACCACATAGAAAGGAGCGAAGCCTGAGGTGCGTAACCCTATTTAGCCCAGGGGTTTTGGCCCTTGGAAGAAATCCCCTGGCTTTTGGCCACAACAAAAACGGTCTCATGAGCAGAAGGTCCAGAGGGATTACCGTGGACGCGTTCGCCCTGAGACCTGGAAATTGTTGATACTGATAGCAGTGCAACCATAACCTAGCCTGACTTTGCTCAGGGTGATCTGAATGGACTCAATCCTAGCGGGAGACAGTTGTGCCCACATTGTGATTGAACTCCATATGATGCCCCGATAGACAGTGTTCTGAGTGGGAGAGGGCGCTTTTCTTGGCGTTGAGCCTCAACCCCAGAGAAACAGATGAGCTAAGGCGATGTCCCTGTGCTGAACTGCCAGTTCCTGGAACTGTGCTAGGATCAGCCAGTCGATCTACGTAATTCAGAATGCAGATGCCCCGAGTCGCAAGGAGCCAGCTACATCATGCATTGTGAATGTGCGGGTAAAAAGGGCTAGGCTGAGTGAAAGAACCTGACCCTGGAAGACTTCAGCCCCGAAGTGAACCTCAGGAACTTTCCATGTTGTGGCAGAACTTCTAAATGAAGTATAGAAGTGCGTCATAAGATCGATGGTGACCAGCCAAGCGAGTTGTAGGGCTTGAGACACAGCCGTCTTGACAGACATCATCTTGGACTTGAACACCCACGGGTAGTTCAAGCTTTAAGATCTAAGCCAGACGCCACCCCTCACCCTCCATGGGAAGCGGGAAGTATTTAGTGTAATAACCTAACTCTCTCTCTGGAAGGGAACACATACCATGGCCCTTTAACCAGGAGATTGAGTTTTTATTTATTTTTTTACAAAAAAATGAAATCCGGTTCTGGTAGTGAGAACACGCCGTTGAAACACGGAAAGCGGCGAGAGAATTAAATCCTGGCGCCCTTATAAGACCCACAGAAAAGAATATATCCGGCAGAAGTTTCCACGCTGCCAGGATCTCTGAGATGGGTATTATATTTTAACACTTCCTGTTGAGGGTTGTCGGTGTTTAGCGTCCTGAATAAAATGCAGGAACAGCGAAAACACCCAATTTTGACGAAGCCTCTGCAACCCGAAACACCAAGAGGTGGTGGGAATGGAGGGGCTTCGAGGGGTACCGGGAGGGGTGAAGTGAAGCACGCGCCCGTCCCGAGGGAGCTACCCCTAATCTAGGTGCAAGACCGTCAGGGTTTTCTCTTACTAGAATTTATAGTCCTGAGGTCTTGCTTCGGGGGCTGGCGAGGGCGGCGAGACTGTCCCCAATCCCTGGGAGGAGGAGCACGACTCGCCACGTTTTGCTTTTGAGCCTCCCTTCAGTCAGGACCGAGGTGGGTCTGAGGCTTGCTCGTCAAGCGCAGAACCCACACTCAGGTCGTCCAGGAGGTCAGCCTGGTACGCCTGAAAAACAGCATAGTGTGCAGAGCAGCTCCAGCCTGACCTGCTGCTTGATAAGCCCTTCCCACTAAAGTGGAGGTTGTCCTACAAGGCTTTGAGGGAGAGAGGGCTTCTTAAGTGGCGATGCCGAGCCCGGAGAGATAGCCCATAGCGTCTCTTCGACCGGCGGCATCACTGAATACCCCGTGCCTCAGCACCCACGATAGTCGAATATAATGGCGTCGAGGGTATGTGAACACGGGAAGAAAATATATATATATATATATATATATATATATATATATATATATATATATATATATATATATATATGTTTTTTTTTTTTTTAGGGGTTCTCCATGAGCGAAAAAGCTCTTCATGGAGGTTATCAAAGAAAGGGAAGGGACCCATGAGGCATTCCCTTTCTTAGACTGGAAGATAAAATCTATCCCCTAATTTGGAGCGTTTGGGGGTCTCTTTTTCGAGTGGCCAGTCCAATCTGGCAACCGCACGAGTAACAACATCGAGCAATTCCTCCATAGATTTTTTATCGCGGACGGAAAGCTCGGAGGCGGGAAGAGAGTTGCGATCCACCTCATGATCCAAGAAGCATCGGAGCAGCCGAGATCATGTGAAGGACCAGCTAGGTTTGGGGAGAGAGTGAGAGAAGGGGTCAACCCGTCTCTTGCTCCTCAGCAAAATCCATGCACGAGCCCCACGAACGATCTTTTACGTGAGTGCTGACTCCGAAGCAAGCGAGGCGAGCACGACGCACTCTGCCTGTTAAAGCAAATCGCAGTGCTCGCACCCGCCCTGCTGCAGCGAGAGCAGCGTGCTCTTACCCCAAACAAACAGCAAAAACTGATGTGTGCCGTCTTCAGCTATAGAGCGAGAAGAGGGAACACGCACCGTTCATGACTTTCAGTCATTCTCTCTTTTTTTTTTTTTTATATATATATATATATATATATATATATATATATATAATATTTTCTAAACAGAAGAGAAAAATAGAACAACGTTCACTGCACACTGCCTAACTGATTCTATCTCCTAACAGAGGAAAGAAAGTTTTGACAGGGTGTGTGAAACACACAGAAACAGAATCGCTCTGAAAAAAGAGTTTCTGACGACACCTGGTGACATATCCATTTATAGCCTGGCCTCAGGTGCATAATGATTACATCAGCCAAGGCTATAAATTCCGGTCAATGTTCATTGACGTGTTCCACACATTATTCAGCTCGGCTCACAGCTAAAGCTGTTCCCCGTAGCGCTTAGCAGCGCAACATCGTAGTGAAGCTTTTTGTAAAGGGAACTCCAGATTTAAAACTAAATCCTCATTTTCACAGTTGTTTCAGGGTTTTACGGTTTGTTGACATTACACCGTCATGTCAATGAGGTTGTAAAATGGCTGTAACTTTACACAGGAAAGGTTAGTAAGCGATTTCATCAGACTAAAATCTTGTTATCAGGTATATTGTTTATGTCTTGTGGCTATACTTTTGAAGCAGTGAGTTTTTTACATTTACGGATTGGCCCCTTTCTCTTTCATTGTAAGTGCCTCACTGTAACACAGATTGTGCTTGTTTTAAAGAAAAAGAGGGGTGAGTCTAAATGTATTTTTGTGGTAATCAATATTATGCCACAAATGCTGTCGATTAAGATCAACTTGTATTGAACCCAGGATATTCCTTTAAGGCGCAGTCACATTTACCTTTGCACGGCAAAATACCACAGGCGAAGAAGGCGTGGATAGAAATTGAGTGTGTGTGAAACCAGCAAAACAATTAGTGCCAAGGAGCCTCTTTTTATGGCTACACTTTATTCTCTTAGAGAGTGAGGTTAAAAAGAAACTTGCTGCTAAATTTATATCCTTGTCATTTGTGAATATTCAGCCTTGCTGTGAAAGGAGCACCGCCCACACAGAGGTCACTACCAAACCGAGAAACTTCTTATTGGTTAACACAGCAAATTTGCCTTTCCAAGTTCAACAAACTTGAACTCCACACGAAATCCACAAGGGGAAATTCTTTGCCACCGGAAGATGGACGGATTATGGTCCTGCGAGGCCCTGGGGCACCTGCTTCCTGGAGGCCCTCACTCCCTCAACTACCTCAGCGTATGCACCTTGCATGGAACAAAATTTTCAGTAATTCCAGAAATTCTATGATTGCTGCGTTTTTGTGTTGCATATACTGGTATTTCTGCATTATGTTATTATTGCAAAAGAACTCGGACCAGCTCATTGAACCGCACCACAGATCCACAGCTCCTGAAAAGCGGGTGAAGAATAACCACCTCTGAAGTGCTACAAAGTGTGTGCTCTGGTTTCACTGTAATTTAAGGTTTGTGTAATGGCAAATGTTCTTGGCCAATGCGGGTTCATTCACGCAGTGCAAATAACATGTAGTGACACAGAAGAGGAGATTCCCGCTTACTCTACTACTGTGGAGATGATTGAAGGAAATGTTTTTTTGGAAATTGTCTGAAAACAGCAGTGGCTAAAAACACAACAACAGCAGTGGATAAAGCTGATCAAAAAGGAGACATGTTAAGTATTTGGACATTTTGTAATATTACAAAATTTGTATATTTCATGTAATTGTACCTGTGCAAGATTTTTTTAATTTTTAAAGCCTTAAAGGTAATCATATATCCCAATTTTAAATGATTCCAAGTCAAATATTACTACTGTAAATTACTTATTAAGGAGTATGTGTATTAAGCACACATATACCTTAAGAAGTATGACAAATTGTCATTATATAACAAATAATCGTAATGTGCTGGTAATGACTCAGGGTTTCCCCACAGGGGCAGAGGCTTGTGCCTGCATATGGCTTGATTAGCATCACCCGTTCCTTGTTGGAAGTTAATTTCTCCCTTTACATAACTCCCTCTTGTGTTCTGTATTTTCTGTATCTTCAGCAAAATTAGCTGTGCCTATTCTGGTCGGTCGGGTGGTTTCTTTGCTCTCTTGTTGCTGTTGTCTGTTTTCTGCCATCCCAGGCATTCCTCCCCACACCCAGTCACCAGTTCTCACAGTGTTCCACTCTGATTTCTCCTGTGTGATACTTACCCTTTTCTACCAGCCTGGAAACTACTGTCACTGTCCACCTCTGAGTAAGTGGTTGCAGACATATTCGACTATCACCATACCAGACTGCACTCCTAAAGTCCTCCAGGGTCTTCTCCTCAATGTGGGTCCAGTGGTTTCCCCTCAGCCACAGCCCTCCATCTCCACTCTCCAGACCACACAATCTCTGATCTCATCCTTCACATTTCCAATTGCCCTTTGTGGCATTGCTGTGGATTCTGTCCTGATTCCAGCTCATATATAACCAGTCTGCTTTGTGGTTTATCCAGTAATTCTTCAATACATTTAAGTCACGTCAAGTCATTATATATTTGTATAGCACTTTTCACAACACATATTTTTTCAAAGCAGCCTTACAGAAAATCATTCATTAACAGAAAATGAAACTGTAATATCTATAAAGCCTTAGAGTCATCATTGTGCAGTTTCATTAAATATGATTGTTAATTGTGTCTAAAAATAAATTATTAAATTATAATTGTATTTAGAACCCAAATGAGCAAGCCAAAGGTGACTGTGACAAGGAACACAAAACTCCATAAGATGTTGTTTAATGGAAAAAAATAACCTTGGGAGAAACCAGGCTCACTGTGTGGGCTAGTTCCCCTCTGGCTAAACAGCATGAATTTAATGCCAATATTAATTATTTGGGAGAAGTGAAAGTCATGGTTTAAAATTAGTAAACTTAGTAAGTGTTAAGGGCCAGTATTTAAACAAAGATTTTGTATGAACTGAAAGATTAATGTCTAATGTCTTTGAAATTCACTGTAAATAGACAGCACTTTTAAATTTGATCTGAGGTCAGACGCCCGAGCCCCCGAAATGCATTTAAAAAAATAGTGCTGGTGTCTCTATTTCTATATTCCTTACAATAGAATCTCCTATAACATGGCGCTTTCAACATGATTCTCAGTGAGTGCATCACAAGAGTGGAGAGAATCGATTGGAATCCCTAACAGGAACGGGAAAGTGGTGTTGCTTTGCTGAGCGAGTATACCGCCGAGACGTCACGCAAACACCCTGCTGCAGGGGCTTTACACCCGGAACCAAAGTGTGTGTTGCTCGCTGTTCTACCTGCATCCAAAACAGTATCTACCGGCTTCACTTTCTCACTGATCTCCACTAGAGTTTGGATGCGCGCTTCTGACTCATTAACCTTCTCCATTAGTCTGACTAATTCCTTACATTTAGCACATGTAAATCCCTCACTGCTGACAGAAGCTATAGTAAACATGCAGCATGCAATGCAGGAAGTAATAACATGAACCACATTCATGTTTGTTGTTGTTATGGTTGTTCTTGAGTGGTGAGGATTTGAGATCAATGTGAATCCCTCATACAATTTTTTGCTGTTGTTGTGTTGGTTCCTGATCAGCAGATGATTGAGTCAAAGTAATCCACACGACTTCAGTCGATCAAGAAAAGTCTTCTGAAGTTAATCACTACGTTTGTGTGGAAAAACATTTTTAACTTTAAGTCTACGCTTCTGCCAGCTCTCTGTAGCTGTTTGAATTGACCTAACTCTCATGTTAAGTACGTTCCTCTGTGGTAAACAAAGTGGAACTTCTGAATTCTCATGTGAATGCACAAACGTGACGACGTCACGAGACAGCGAGGGGAAGCATTGAGTGTTTACAGGAAGTGATTTTTTAGTTTATAAAGTTTTAATTAGTAATTCGATTTTCAAACACACACATATCGATCAATTACTTGGTCGCTGGAGACGTGTGAATTACTTTGATGCTGAGTGTCCATTCACTTGCATTGGTTGAAGCTAAAAACCTGGGATATGTTCCTAAAACCTTAAATCTTGTTATGATGACGAAAGAAAGTCATATACATCTTGGATGGCCTGAGAGTGAGTAAATTATAAGCAAATTTAAATTTTTGGGTGAACTAATTCTTTAACACAAAATTAAATGGATAACATTTAATATGCATATATATATAAAGCATATATTATACTGTAAATTAACTACAGCATAATCAGCACAAATTATCAAAAACAGATTTTTGCATCCAACTGTCTCTTAAAAAAACAAATAATAAGAAGAAAAAAAAAAGAAAGAAAAAAGTGCCCCATTTGAATCTTTTTGGATTTCCTTCTGGATACATCACTACTCCAGCTACTTTTATTAAATGGAAAAATTATTCCATTTACTATACACTTTAAAGAATTCTATCGCTCAATTAAAATTTGGAATCCCTATATAGGACATATAGAATTCTTTTTAAGGGTTCTTTGTGCGAGGTGGAAACATTTGTTTTTTGTTTAGTTTTTAAATAAATGTTTTGTTTTAGTACCAGAAAAACATTTAATGGATATGGAAATTAAATAGTTCATATACTGTATCACTAAGATAGTGATATAACAATATAAAAGACATTTAAGTATTATTAAGTAAAGCATTTTAATAGTTTGTATTTACAACAACACAAACAATATTTAACACAATTCATAATGCAATAGTTATGAGAATTTACTTGATAAATCCACAGGTTTGTAATAAAATGGTAAAAGTTAATTAGTAGTAATATTATTTATATAAAATTCATAAACATTATATAATTTAACATGAACTGTTAGCATTATAACCATAAGTATGATTAATATACAAGTAAAAACTAAGTAAAAATAAATAAAACAATTAAACTATTTACATTTTTAACAATTTTTAAACAATTTTAGCGCTTGGGCATATACAAAATCATTTTGTTGCCACTGATCTGACAAACTGAGTGAGGTCTTTTGGATACAACAAATCAAACAAAACTTTTTCAGCCATTTCCATATCATCAGTTTGATATCGACTCACTGTTCTGAGGGGTCTGGACACAATATTAAAAATCAGATTGAGGATGGATGTGCTGATTCATGTTTGCAAAACATTTAATAGACCTGCTATCAGTATGCAGAGTAATTAAAAACAAATAAATTGGTCTCTTTAAATTACATCTTAAAACGTACATGAATAGGAGTGTTGTGTTTTATCTGGATGAAGATGGTCAAACTAGAAATGCCGCCCTCCAGAGCCACTGTAAACAGAAATGAACCATTATTTAGTATCATAAAAACCTTGATGCACTGCAAAATAATGAGAAATAATAGAAAAATATGTGCCATTAATGACATGGCTCTGATGATGTTGGCATCCAGAACTTCTGAAATGCTCTCTGAGTTAGGTGAAGGCCTTTGCTAAAACCCATGTTAAATTATTATGGCACATCCAATAAATAAATACATAATTTTCATATTTTTATACATGAAAATAAAACTACAAAGACAAAATACTCACAAGTTGAGAAATTAAAACATTTCCATCACTTCCTCTCTTTGACTTTGGACGTTTTACATATTCACACTCAAAGAGCTTGAATAATCTCTTTATATCAGTGCAGCCTGCTTAATTCAATGCTGTGATGTGCTCCTGGAAACTTGTTTTGTTTTTTCCCATGTGTTCTAGATGCAAAGAAAATGTAATAATAACATAACCTGGTATCAAGATTACTAGTCCATCCACAACAGATATTGTAGTGATTCAAATTTGAAATGATTTACCTCCCGGTGGAGAATATTGCAGGCCTGGACGAAAAAGTTTTGTCGACACTTATTCTTGGTGCTTGCTGAAATTAACGTACAAGTCATAAATGATAAGGAGAGTTAGGTCAAAATAAATAAAAATAACAAAATGTTATCAAATTAATCTATTTATCTTACTTACCAGGGTAACGTTGCCCTCAAGCTTTCAGCTCAAACAACTTTCTGAGAACATTAAAATTTGAAACAAGATTCTCGCGCACTTTGATCACTTGTGCGAGTTGCGCATCTGCAAGCATGCAGCTTAAATTAACATTTATCCTTTTCTAATCAAACCCAAAACTGTAGAAGTACATTGTAAAAGTTAAAAAAACATTCTTCAGTATGAAATACAAATGCAAAATTATGTAGTGTGTACTGTTCAAAACTATTTATAAACAAAACTTTTAATAATGGAATTTATGCATAAACACACACCTACCTACATACATACATACATATATACTCACATTTAGCAATTGTCAACCCAAAGAACCCTTTTGTGCAATAAAAGGTTATTTTTTATGGGATTACTTTTGTATGAATTGTTTTGAATGTAACTTTTCGAAAAACAAAAAACAAATATAAACAGAGAATGAAGAAATCCAAACAGAAACTGAAAAAAATAAATAAATTCAAATGCAAAATTTACACATAGTCTTCAAATAAACTGCATAATTTGTTAATGAAATTCTCTGAATAAAAGTTTTAATTTATGCTCCCGGAGTTTTAATTCGTAGTTCAAAATCTTGTATTGACGGGGCTATCAAAGAGGAGTTCTCATTGGCTTGTGAGTTTGTGAGTGACTGCTCTTTGACCTGGAAGTAGAGTTGACCTAGAAGAGGCTCTGGATCAGGTTTTGCAGGTAAAAGTGTAAAAATCTGTTTGCGGCTTCATAATTAACTAGTGTTTAGTGATATATTTAGGGGTTTGTTTTTGTACGTTGTCTTTATTTTTTACCCATGACAATTTTTCATGATTTGCTTTCAGGAGCAGCATGGATAAATGCCGTCATCATGACTATCTCATTGTTAGTGCATGTACAGCACTTTCTTTATGTTAATTCTGAAGAACTGAAACAGATTATGAAAATCTTAAACAAGCATGGAGCTTGTTTTCACAGGTTGTGGATCTTCAGTGGTATTGCATTGCATGGGTGTCTGCTGCTTCAAATGTGGCTTCTACAAAACCAGCTGAATGATTGATTTGAAAGTTTGTAAGAATTTAACTTGATTAAAATTGTTATAGAAATCAAATCACTTTATTAGTGCAGTTGCACCAACATTACATCTCATAGTTACAAGATAATATATAAGATATACAGAAAACACAACACTCACTGAACAATATGCACACATACCATATTACATAATACACATTGTACACAATATACAGACAACAAAACACAATATACAGTACATAATGTACAAATTCCTTTTTAATGCACCATTTAACATTTACGTTCACAAGGACACCAACACAGGTTTGTTTCTTTTCATTTATTATTTTTTTCTATACTGTACATTTCTCTGTCAAGTACAATTTCATTAATCATGCCAAACCATTTATCATTATAACATGTCCTAACCTCAAGCATTAGTAATAGGCCACTGTTTTACAACTGAAATCAAATAGCTAAAAAGTGCAAAATCAAGCTAGAGAAATATCATTCATGTAAATTTTCAGTCATCAATTGACAATCACAATTTAACATCCAGAAAATTAACATGTCTGGTCTAGAGATTAAGTTCCATATTATTTTTCTCAAAGCAGCTGACAGATGAACAGATATTTACTTTTATTTTAAGATTTTTCTATATCTTCAAGTGGTCTCAAGTATTTTTATAAGCATAAAGGATGCTAATTTAAGAAACGATAAACAACTGTAGCCTGAATTTGAAATGGAATGTGCCTGATGCCAGGGTCCTTCCTAGTGATGTACTGTACCTGAAACATGCAGTTTCCTTTCCAAATATGCATTCTATAGTATGTGATCCTGAGTGCAATATCTGGCATTAACATTTATTTGTCAGGATGCTAGTCAGAGACTTGCATATATAAAGAGTCAGACATAGACTAATAAAGTGTAACTGCTTGTGTACTTGTGAATTGTGTTTGTTTGAATCTAGAACTCAAAACAAATTTAGTAGAACATAGTCTGCAGAATATCACAGTCATACGCGGAAATCGTGGGGGGGTCAGGGGAGTCATTACCCCCCCATCTGAGGGTTGTCCCCCCCTAAAATATCATTAAAATATGTTTATTGTAAATAATATAATGATATATTCTTAAAATAATTGTTTAAGAAATAAAATAATACAAATGCAAACGGGGCAACAACAAAAAAAACCTTGGTGTCCCCTTCAAAAATTGCTCTTGAGAAATATTATTATGTGGAGTGGTGGTGGTGTGGTCTAAGCACATAACTGGTAATCTGGTAATCAGATGGACACTGGTTCGAACCCCACAGCCACCACCATTGTGTCCTTGAGCAATCCCGGGGATTGTCCCTGTAATAAGGGCTCTGTAAGTCGCTTTGGCAAATCTGCCAAATGCATAAATGTAAATGTTATTGTCCCCTCCAACATTTTGATGAAATTTTCGCCCCTGATCACAGTATAATATTGTCTTGTCTCCAGGCCTTTCAATGATGATGTCAAGGGATTTGTTTATCCATGCAGAATAGCAAGATTCTAGGTTGATAAGGGGCAGTGGATCTCTGGTACCACCACTCCATCCTCTGGGTCATCCAAATAAATATAATAAATATAAAAAGCGAAAGAGATAATACTGACAAACTATAAACTGCTTAGAACAATTTTCTAAACAATTTTCTAGAATGTGGATGCTCTCAAAAATGGTTAAACAATTTGTTTATCCTCCAAAAAGTAGAATTATGTCATTATGTGGAACACAAAAGGAAATTACTAATATTAATCCTAATATTACTATAGTAAAAGAGCATGCAAACCTATTTCATAAAATATCCCTCTCTGTCATCTAACAATAACTTTTATTGTGCATTTGTAAGTCCTGATCAGTGAACAATTTTCTAAAAAAAATTCTAGAATGTGGATGTGGCTACTCTCAAAATGTTTTAAATATTAGTTTATCCCCCCAAAATTGAGAATTATGTCATTGCTCATAGCCTAATTTTATTTCAAGCTCATATATTTTACCTTTTATCTTTCATGGAACACAAAAGGAAATGTTACTAATATTACTATAGTAAAAGAGCACACAAAACTATTTCAGAAAATATCCCTCTCTGTCATATAACAATAATTTTATAATAAAAATATTTAAATAATAATTAATCAAAAATAATAAAAGTCCTGAGCAGTAAACTCAAGCTGAGAATTTAATTAGCTGTAACTTTTTTCTATTCTGAATCTAGCTGCCATGAAACTGTCCTCTCTTCACACAAACTCTCACTCACGGTGACCCATGATCGATCTGAGTAATTGTGTCAATAACGAGTGCCTTTACTGCCCTGTCTCACAATGTCTTTTATGTTGATGTGATGGATATTGCTGTACTAGTTTCTACCATAGATGCAGCATGGTGGCAGCACTCCTCAAGAAGCAAAGCTTTAAGCCAGCACATACAAATGATTAATGCACCCACAGAAGCTATCCATCCTTGCCACCAACTCTTCTATGTGCATTACCAGGAATCTTGACAGGACTGTGTGCTAAGATGAATCTATGCCTTTCTTTCCTTTGGGAATGAAAGTAATAGCTCAAAAAAGGTCATACATGGGCTATAATGAAATCTAACAATCTGGAATATATTAGTAACCTTTTCACTCAAATCATGGACATATTCCCCTTTACATACAGTTACATCAGCGCTGGTGTGCCTTTTGGATTTAGGTTTGGTTGCTTTCATATTTCTCTTGCTCATTCACATTTAATCTTTGTTGTCTTCATTATCTCTCTCAGTCTCTCGCCCCCTCTCTCTCGTCCCTCCTACTGTCTTGTGCAGATAGTGATGTATTGCTCAAGGGAGAGGATGTATCCAAAGTCCAGTCACACTGATGGCATTTTAATTATGCTCTTCATCCCATTAACTGAGAAGTGATTGGCTACAACTATCTATTGCATTGAAGCAAACAGACATACCCATAAGCAAAGAATTAAAGTAATTTAAACATGTTCTAATCAAAATACAATGACGAGAGCACACACTAATTGAAATTATTGAATTGCCAGTGGCAGCGGTGGGGAGCAACTGTAGTTCGATTAGAAGGACATTTATCTGACTCTGCCCTTACTCTTCTTAGTTTAAACTTGCATTGTTAGTCATATAGTGTATCAGTCACATGAGACCTGTGTTGCAAAGTTAATGCTGATCTCTGTAGGTTAGAGAGGGTCAGCTCCCAATGAAGTTGTGTCCAATATTCAGTTAAAACCCCAGTAAAGTCCTTCAATGCAGCTGGCAGTGAAAATTGATATGGGATATATGTAAAGTATCAACAACATGCTTTGTGAGTACAAGGAGAGATGTACTTGTAGTTCAATGTTTGGAATGCTCCATGTACACCATACCTTAAAGGGATAGTTCACGGAAACAGTGAAAATTCTGTCATCATTTACTTATGTTGTTCCAAACCTGTATGACTCTCTTTCTTCCATGGGATGATAGTCTCAATTAGCATTCCCTTTCATTGTATGGAAAAAAGGTGCAATAATAGGGAATGGTGACTGAGATTGACATGTTGACTAACATCTTTGGAAAAAGTTGTTAGGGTTTGAAATTACATTTTACAGTACAAAATTACAATACCAAATTTTCATTTTTGAGTGAATTCTCTCTTTAAGACAAATACACATTGACATGTCTTTTTCTGAAAATAACTGTATTGACAGCTTACCACTTGTGTGGTTGGATATTTGTTTGTGCGTTTTCATAGGTAATTGTTTTTTAACAAAAGTTCAAACAAACTTGCCCTGATTTCTCAAGTTGCAAATCACTTCCTCACACCCTGTCAAATGGGACTGATCATTTCAACATATCCGTATTTATTCCTTTTATTAAGTTGTACATTTTCCCACTACTTCTTCTCTAAATATCTTTTATTGTTTAATTGTAAAAAATACATAATTACACGTATGTGTATGTGTGTGTGTATAAATACATATACACATACTCACACATATATATGCTCTAAAGCAGCACAGTGCAAAAGTGAGTTTGTTTGATGCTTGTCCTATCCATTTGCATTAAGACCATAAAGCATTTCCAGTCTTGTTCCTGATATCAAGCTTTATATTCTGGCAGGGGATATGATATCTTTGATATTTGAAGCCCCAGTTGGTTGTTGGTTTCACAGCCAGTCAAGTTAAGCGTGCATAAAAGGCAGTTCAGCACTAGGCTTTTGTTGTTCCCTTGCACAAACCCAAGGGAGTCAACCACACAGAGCCTTACAATAAAGTAAATAGACATTACAAAACAATACAGTATCATAATCATACAGAAATTATTATGATACAATTTATTCTCAAAGTGTCTACATAAAAAGTCTTCAGCAAGGGGTCCATGCATGTATGTGTGTGTGGTCACATATAAATATGCTTTTTGTGTAAATGTGTGTTTGGCGGCAGGGGTGTGGCCCTATATCCGTCGTCGGCAACCGTCCGTCTCGGGAGACGATGGTGTAGCTCGGTGCGTCTATCTGCACCGCCGGGAATGGCTGTACAGACCAATTCTAGAGTGGCAGTCCTTGCCGCACTGGGCGCAGAAGAAGGGGGATGGCTGGTCAGGCTGCTGTTGCCGCTGCTTCCGCCTAGCTCTCTTTGCCACGGCAGTGTCGTTTCGTGCCGCTTCTGCTTTGATTGTTACCTGCCGGACTGCTTGTCGTCAAGCGGAGCGATCATCACAAGAGCTCGAGCAGTCTCTGGCCATTCTCGTTTATCTTCCCCCTCCCAAAGCTTCCGAGGCAGGTGGGCCAAGCCTTGTGGTCAGCTCCTACTCTTGCATTGAAGTCTCCTAAGAGGAAAAGGCCTTCAGTGCTGGGCCACCTGGATATCGCTTCATCTAGGGCCTGGTAAAACTCATCTTTTTCCTCGGCGGTGGAGCAGAGGGTTGGGGCGTACACGCTGAGAATGTTGACTGGGCCAGAAGACGTTGACAGCCGGAGGGTGAGTATCCTCTCTGTGCCTGCTGTGGGGAGCTCGGTGAAACTGACAAGTGTGTTCTTCACAGCGAAGCCAACACCATGTTGCCTGGGTTGGTCTGGGGACTTCCCCTGCCAGTAGAAAGTGTAGTTTGTTTCCCTGATGGTGCCGTTGTCAGCCAGCCGGGTCTCCTGTAGGGCGGCAATGTCGACGTTCAAGCGTGATAGTTCCCTGTCAATGACGGCCGTCTTCCATGCGTCGTCGATCTGCAGAAGGTCTGCAGTTAGTCCTGGACACATAGTCCTGACGTTCCAGCTAGCGAAACGAAGAGCTGGAGGCTTCTTTCTTGGTTCTTCCTTTGACTTGCCTGGTGCGAGTGTTTAGTGGCCCACTTTTCGAGAGATGCCTCTCTAATCCCCACGCACCCAGTGGGGCAGGTGAGCCATGGCGGGACGGCACCTTACTGGCTGGGGGCTGCCCAGCTTAAGGCGGGCGGTGGCTGTCCAATGAGGCGCGATGACCTCTCCCACCATCAAAGGGGACCCCTGGCGTTAGCTTCTTCGCCAATCGGACGAGCTTATAACCGGTAACTGCCCCTCCCGTGTTGAGTCGACATCTTGCGATGGCGCTGGAGTGTCCTCTCCAGTGGAGCTACAGAGCCTGGGCAGGGTTATATGGAGAGCCAGTTGTTGCCCATGCAGCAGGCCCCCCTCTCCGCGGCTGAAGAATCCAAGGGAAAGACAAAGTCGATACAACTTGGCTCCAGCTGCGCCGCAGGAGTTGCCGGTAAAGACAATACTATGTCAAGCCGCCTTAGGGACTCCAGCTCCGGATTTTCTGTCAGGGTTTACTCCCTTAGCCTATCCCCAGAAGGGGTATACCGCAAGGCAGCGGAGGTTTGGAATCAGAGTTACCTTCTCCTAGATGAGCTACCATCCAAGGTTGACGAGCCCCATCTGCCCGAGCGACTGGTTTTGAGGCCAGAGGACCGCCTTTGCCCCTTCTCCTGTTAGTGGAAGCGGTTTCAGCGGGCTTAGTAGCTAAGCCACACGGGAAGGCCAGGAGCTGGACTGGGTTGTCAGAGGCTGTTTGAGACGCACACCATTGGGGCATTTTATAGGGAGTGGGAGCTTATCCCCACTACCACCCCGGTTTTAACAACCTTGAAACCCTATATATATATATATATATATATATATATATAGAGAGAGAGAGAGAGAGAGAGAGAGAGAGAGAGAGAGAGAGAAAGCGGTAAGGGTGCCTGAGCGCTATAATGTCTAAAACCTGTTTCTGATTGCAGGAAGCACTGAGGAGAGAGATATAAGAAGGAACCACGCCAGAGACAGCCAAAGAGAGAGACAGATGAAGACAAGTTTGTGTGAAAGTGACTGCTGAAAAGCAAAGCTTTATAAGTAACTGCTGAAAAGCTATTCTGAATGAAATCCTCACTAATCAAGGCACTACATTTATGTCACGAACACTAAGCAAACTGTGCAAATTATTAAATCGATTCGCACCAGTGTTTACCACCCACAAACAGATGGGATGGTGGAACAATTTAATAAAACCCTGAAAAATATGATTAGTAAGTTTGAACACGATGATGCTAGAAATTGAACCCCTGTTGTTTGCAGTTCAAGAGGTCCCACAAGCCTCCACAGGGTTTTCCCCTTTCGAGCTGCTGTATGGGCATCGGCCACATGGCGTGCTCAACGTCATGTGGGAAGCTTGGGAGGAGGGACCTTCAAACAGTAAAAATGAAATTCAGTACATTCTTGATCTTAGATCAAAACTCCACACTTTGTGTCAACTAACACAGGAGAATTTGCTTCAATAGGTCACTTGCCTACGGGAAGTCACATCAGGAGATAACGTGCTCGTATTACTCCCAATATCGAGCTCCAAATTACTCACAAGTGGCAAAGGCCCTTTGAGGTCACACGACGAATGGGAGATCTCGATTATGAGGTAAAACGAACAGATAGAGGTAACGCACGTCAAATATACCATCTCAACCTCCTGAAATGATGGAGGGAGATGGTCCCTGTGACATTTGCAACTGTAGTTCCTGAGAGGGCGGAGCTCGGGCCGAAGGTGAATGTAAAAGCTAATCATGCCACACCGGTCACTTGCGGAGACCACCTCTCACCTCAAGTCACAGAGGTTGCCAAGTTGCAGAAAGATTTTGCAGGTCGTGTTCTTCCATCTGCCTGGTTGTACAAAACTCTTTCAGCACCACACTGAGACTGTGCCTGGGGTACTGGTACATAGCCGCCCCTACCGACTGCCCAAGCACAGAAACAAAATAGTTTGGGAAGTATTAGATTCAATGCTTGATATGGGAGTAACAGAAGAATCCCACAGCGATTGGTCCAGACCAGTTTTTCTAGTTCTTAAGATCAACGGGTCTGTAAGGTTCTGCGTGGATTATGGAAAGTCAGTGCGGTGTCTAAATTTGATGCATACCCAATGCCTCATATTGATGAGCTGCTCAGTCGGTTGGGCACAGCTCACTTTTTCTCAACACTCGATTTGACAAAGCGTTATTGGCAGATCGCTTTAACACCAATGTGTAACGCAGTTCAATGGAAAGGAGGAGGCGAGAACCGGCTTGTCAATATAAATAATATTTTAATGCTTAACTTAAACAAAAGATAAACACACACACATGACGGACGTGTCCGTAAACGATCTCTCTCTCTCCCGCACCATCCTCCGCAGTCGGCCTTTATCCCTCTCGGAGGTTTAATTAGCCTGACAAGGGAACGGGTGTGTATAATCAAGACCCGGTGTCACCCTCCACCCTGCCACACAATGTCCAGAAAAAAAAGGGCCTTCGCCACAACGTTTGGCTTACACCAATTTTTGACACTTCCGTTTTGTTTGTTCGGGCTACGTTTTAGTGCCTTATGGACCAAGTCCTCAGACCACACTCTACTTACATTGCTGCCTATCTGGATGACATCATTATATACAGTAATGATTGGCAGCGGCATATGCAGCATCTGGGGGTTGTTTTGAGGTCGCTGCAACGAGCAGGATTCACTGCAAACTCCAAGAAGTGTGCAGATGGACGGATGGAGGTATGGTATCAGGGGTCCACTTGGGATGACTCCCTGGCCTGAGTCGGGAGGTGGAGATATGACGGCGGGCGTCGTCAAGCATTTCTCTGGAGAGAGAGAATGCGGTAAGGTGCACACACCTGAGCGCTATAATGTCTAACACCTGTTTCTGATTGCAGTTAGCACTGGGGGGAGCAATATAAGGAGGAACCATGCCAGAGAGAGAGACACAGAAAGACGAGTTTGTGTGAAAGTGACTGTTGAAAACCAAATCTTTATAAGTGACTGCTGAACAGCTATTTTGAGTTTTGTCTAACTAAAGACCAACCTTTTGAGTTGAAGCCCCACATTTCCCATTTTCTCCTTTCCCACCCAACGGACTCCTTCTCAGAGTGTGTGTGTTTGTGTGTGTTAGGATATAGATGTGTGACGATTTCTTCAGGGGCTTGTTTAATTGGAGTGATGAGTGCTACAGCAATAATGCTGGACCATTCTATGAAGGCCTCTGGGGTTATATTTTAATTGAGATATAAAAGTTTGGTTTCCAAGGACACTTAACAGACACAGAACTGGCTCAGTCACTGCTGTCTTTAACAAAGGCTGACATATTCAACAGCTTCACCATTTTGACCACTACTAATTTGCCCTCTGAACTTTTTATTATTATTATTCAAAATGTACCTAGTAAACTTGTAAAGGAAAATGAGATAATGTGACAAATAATGGATGTAAATATGAGCAAGTCTATGGGACATTTCTACCGACGTGCTTATATAAACAAAAGCCCGAGCGGTTAGTAGATTTGACCATGTAGACAATGGATTGAGTGAGCGAATTTACTTACCGTACTGAAGCCAAACCAAGGTATGTGACAATTTTCTCTCTTCCTAGTCTTAATTTTTTTTTACAAAGTCACATGCACTACAGAGAATACTGGAAATTTGCATGTGAAACATGATCTTCATAGATCTCCTACAGTGTCTCCATGTTTTATGTTCTCGCATCAAAGCAGAAAGTTGTGGCCAGCACTGAGATGGCACGTGTATTTCCTATGCAACCTGTTCTGGGCTTTGAAATATCTCCAATAAGAGCCCATGGGATTGAGGAGATCATATTCCAAACGGTCATATGGATTTGCCTGTACTGCTGCCAGGCAAATGACCTGAGCAATTCAAATAATCTCTTAAATCCATTAAACTTGAAGTGGTGGTTTCCAATTTCATGGAGCAAAGTATATGGTACCTTTCCACATAACCACTGATTCATATTATCTGTTCCTCAAAAACAGAAAATCACTACTCTGTTAAATCACAGCTGGAATAAGCATATATATATATATATACTAATGAGTCCATACTGTCTGGAATATACAGCATATGGTTATTTTTACATGTCAAAAGCATCCAAACACCTCAAACTGACTCACACTATACATATATGTGATGGTAACCAGACACAAACAATAAATAGAATACAAGTAAACTTCTGAAAACTAAGAACTCAGACACTAGTAATCATTGAAACAAAGAAAGTCTAATAGGACACCAAACACCTAATTACACAGTCCAGAAGCTGCTGTGCATTCTAGAAAATAATACACCTGGCCATCACTTTCATTCACCTTTTAATCCACCTTTGAAGTTAGTATTGTGTTCTGGAATGAAATACCTCTCGATCTCATTAGACTCATTAGACAGGTAAAATGTTCAAACTGATCATCTTTTGTGTGGCTGATTTGCAGTGTCCAGATGTTTGTAACCACCTTACTGTTCCACGTTGGTTGAGCTTGAATAGGTTTTTATCTTAACAAATGCCATCTGGAATGATTTGGCAGCTTGTGTGAATAAGTATCATATCACAGCTACCAACAGTATAGATAAGCATTGGGTGACATTGGGCTCCAGCAACATGTCACATCAGGAGATATGTACACTAAGCAATGGCTGATTTCCGAAAACCTGAAAAATGCTGCCTTCGCAAGCAGTAAATAGAGGTAGAAATTGATCAAGCATGTCTTAATCCAGTGTTTGCGTTATATTCTGTCTACTAAGAAGCCTTAATTTGGTTGTTTTTTGAAAACAGCATAAATGTATCCTGCGAATGATATCCTACATTATACAATGGCTAATGCAATCTGATTGGACAAGCGACATTCCATGAGTGCTGATACACAATCTAACAGCACTGCCATGCTTCATTATTTGTATCACTCCATTTATTTGTGTTCATGGATTTTAAAATAGTGTTAGGGCTTTTTAATCATTGTTAATTTTGATTTCATTTACTGATTCGTTCAGTAATCATTTTTGAATATTTGCTCCAGTAGGTGGCGACAAACGAGTGTCTTTTATACTATGGGCGAGCCATGCAATCATTGGGTGCGATGACATCAACTCCCTAGTTCAGTAGTAAGGGCACTGATCAGTATGCCATTTCTAGGGCTGTCCCAATAACAAAATCATTCCAGTGCACCGTAACATTTGCTCCCTTAAAATTCCCAGAATGCACAAAAACAAAAATACACTTTTTCATATTTCTATTTCCTATTTTATGTTATTAATCTTTCATAATAACACTTAGTTTGAAAATCTGCAACAAAAATGCACAACAGATCATACAGCGATGTTGTTGATTAACACCTGCTGTTTTAACGTGCAAGCTTGTAATCATATCACAGGTGATTGAGTCATAAGTGTCCCAATGTTCAGTGGATGAACACTTGTCAGTGCCCAAATTCGTGTTCACAATATACAGATTTACAGTATAGGGAGCTAGTTAGCTGAATGATACACAACGATTGACTCAATGGACAACTTAGCTGTTTACCTCCAAACAAAGGAACTGATTAAGAATGATTTGTTAACTTAATTCTATCTTGTGTTTATAGTTTAGGAGTTTATGGAAAGTGATAAAAAATGGCATCAGATGAAGTGTTTCTGTCATTGAAAATTAACAAAGAAATGTATTTCTGTATTACAACCCCTATGTCCTTATGAAAACAGACCTCTTGCATGCCAAGAAATAAAGAGGGTGGTGATCTATCAACCCATCGGCTGTGGTGTTTCTATATTAAAGCAATGCTCACTGAGTCCAGACATTCTGGCACCAGCCTTACAGTGTCATAGAAGAAAAGTAATTCATAATTGTCCTTTTTTCCATCATGATTCCATTTCTCCTGAGAATAAGCAATCAGTGAATGTAGTCATTATATATTTGCATGGTAATGTCTGAAGCTCAGTGGAATGTTCTAGATTATTAGACGTGACTTTATAATGCCTTGGAAGCTGGTCTGAAATTAGTTTTCTTAGGAGGTAACTTCCTTCAAAAATGCTGTCTGTTAATCCGTTGACTGACTGGGCAGTGGTATAGTGAGGCAGTATACCTTTCTTTTTAGACACAGCCAACATATTCCCACTCTTTTTTTTCTCTCTTTTTATTTTTTACATACCTGAATGAAAAAAATTCAAAGCCTCCAAATATAAAATGACTTTGTTGTACAATATTTTAGGCATGGTGTGGCCAGGTTCATAAAGATGTGTTTTTGTTTCAAACCTTTTCAGACATGGTATTTGTGCTGAAAATTTTGACTATGTCTTTAACTTTGTCTTTAAATGCTCTGTCCTTACTACACACTTACACCTCTGCACACCACACACACTTTTTTTTCATACCTTCTAATTCAGCACTTTGTAGCTTCATTGATTGAACAACAGCTTTAATAGCTTTTAAATATCACAACCTATCTGAAGAGGAGCTTTGAAGCATGAAGAGAGTTGGACCTCTTAAGATTAACTCTCAAAACCGCTCACCTCCAACATACCAGTTTTAGTGATGCTACTCTACGTTTGTCGATTGCACTCACATTGGCAGCACCTATACCAGTGATGCACACCTCAGATGAAAAGACCAGTTTAGACCAGCGTGAATTTACGGTGTTCCAGTTTGGTATTGCAAGTAAGGTGTTGGCAGTCTGAAAATTGTATTGTGGTCAGTTACCTGTGTTGACCTATACATACTCTTCTCCCCCACTGCTGCACAAAGCCCTGGTGGACCAAGATAACAGACCTCAAGGTACAAATGAGACCTTAGTCACCAAACTTGCGGGTTGGGATTTTGGGCTGTGTGTGAGCTTGTGTGCAATTTTGTCTTCAGGGTTTTGTGGGCCACGCTAAAGGTCTATCAACATCGGTTACATGACCAGCACTGCTCTGGGACAGTTAAGTGTCCCAAGCAAAAGTGACTTCCCAGGGTCACTTTGGCTTGCCTTTTTCAAAGACTCATCATGACACGCACACATTCAAAAATGCTGCGGTGGAAACAGGAGCAAACTAAAAGGCAACCTTGGGAGCAGAAGGTACAGAGAGCAGCATATGGTGTTTGAATACTCTCATTATACTCTCTTCCTCTCACTTTCTTTGGCTCTCACAAGGGCCCTTCATTTTATCACTGTTGCAGACGTGTAAAAAGAGCCCTATCTTTTGATCACCACATAAATGCAGTCTCTTACTGTCTAAATCACATTTTGCATTGTTCACCATTGAAACAAAAGAGGCATCCAGTCCACACACTTAAAGTTATAATTTGCCTAAAATTAAAATTCTGTCATCAATTATTCTTCCTCACATTGTTCCAAACCTGTATGGCTTTCGTTCTTCCGTGGAACACAAAAGTAGAATATAAGGCTCAGTCACCATTCAATTTCATTGCAACGTTTTTCCATACAATGAAAAGGAATGATGAATGAGGCCATCATTCTGCCTAATATCTCCTTTGTTTTCAACAGAATAAAGTCATGTATACTTTTGATGTAAGGGAAGTGTTTGATGTAATGTTGGCCTCAGTCACTATTATTATATATGGGTGGGACATGTGGAACATAAAAGCTCCTTTTATGTTACACAGTAGAAATTCATAGGGGTTTGAAACTACATGATGGTGAGTAAATGTTGACAATTCATTTAAGAACAAAAAATTGGAACAATGAACACTCTGAAGCACTTAAGCAGTAGGCTTTAAGCAACTAAACTGCAAAATTAGATTTTCTGTGATACGCTGAGCTGCCAGGCGTGCAGTATTTATCTCCTTGTTGCAGGACAGTGGACATGAGATGGACATGAGAAACAGTAGGGTTGACTTCATTTGCAGTCTTGCACCACATCCTTGCTTTGGTCTTGTCTAAGATCCCGTGAGACGGCAGCTGATAATTGGTTGAAATCCCAGCAGGCGGAGGCGCTGGTTTAATCTTGTGTGTGTGTGTGTGTGTGTGTGTAATCCTGATGCCTTGTATGGCACTGATGGGTCCACACCAAACCTGAAGCACCCCTTGAGCTCCTGAGACACATAGCTTCAATGCAGGGGTGCAAATCCTATGTGTGTGTGTGTTTGAGAAAAAGCACAACTGTTTGTAATAGAGAAGATGCTGTTGTTTTAGAATTATTTTAAACTAGGAATGTGTGAGACTAGTCAACTAAATGGTTTTGATGCTGCTAGTCGACACTGGAATTACTAGTCAGTTAATATTTCTCCCCATTAAACTTGTCAATATTTTTACACATTTACGTTTGGCTTTATATTAATATTAATCATTAATTAATTAATTGTCATATTAATGTTACATATTATAAGTAGAATTAATAATACAAATATTATTTTTTAAAAGTGGATATCTGGAGCAGATACAACGTTTAATTTCACCTTAGGCTGCACATGCTTCTTCTTTCTCTCACTAGTGGCGCGCCAGGAAAATGTCCTTTCGCTAGACAAGCAAACTCAGCAAATTTTCAAACTTTTATAAGTCCCTATGGATATTTTCGCATTTGAGTCTTCTTTAAATTTGTGCATGCTTGTACGTTAATATTCCCCTATGCAGAAGTGGCGTAGTCACCCCCCAAATTTGACCCATTCCCACCTAGAATATTAGAGATTATCTTTGACTTCAAATATATAATTGTAAGACAGTTTAAAAAAATTCATAAATTCAGATTTCTAAAAGTGTGAAAGAACGGTTTGAATGCGACTCTTTTCTGTTGTTAAGGAAAATGTGGTAAAAAGAATTTTGGGCAAAAACTTGGCCGATCCATTTTATATTGAGACCCACCCAAATGTAATTTTCTGGCTATGCCCTTGCTGTGCAAGAACAAGAAACGTAGGAAGGGTCTGTGTCGGGACAAGATCGAGATGTGGAAGTACACGTCATTCAGGTCTACCGCTGTGAATCAATCATGATGCCAAATGCATGTTAAAATATGTCTCTGCGTGAGCATCTTAAACGGGAGTTTTTCTAAGGCCTGGTTGAGAATTACCCGGCAGGAGGCGGGTTGGTGACTGAGGAGTAGGTCCTATGGAAAAATGGAAATCTGAACTCATCTGAACCAGCCATCCGGGAGTCTGTACATGATACAGTCGTGGCGTAGAGGCGAAGGGTCCATGTCCAAGGTGCCATGACTGTAAGTATTTGGTGCCGGGCTGCCATTAGAACGGCGTGTGTGCGATAGGTGACCCAAGGAATGAGGAAATCGTTCTTTTAATGACAATGTGGGTAGCACAGCCTGAAGGGGGTGCAGCAAAGGAAAGAAAAGGAAACCCAAGGATTTTATGCCCGGCCCTCCACCGGGCATATTCTACCAGCTCCGCGTTGAACATATCGTTCCTCGGGTCGTCCATCACTGGAACGCTTGGGAGCCTTCCGGTTTGAGATGGCGGTATCCGCATCCTGCCGGGCACTCTATGCTGGGGCAGAGAGCTGGGCCCAGGTTGAGCCGGAGCTGTTGTCTTACAGCTGCAGCGGGATGCCCTCAAGATGCATGATGTCCTGAATCGCCTCCGACTGCTTCTTCACCGCCAAAGACTGCTGGGCAAAGTCCTCGACTGTCTCGCTGAATAGGCCGAACTGGGAGACGGGGTGTTGAGAAAGCGGGCTTTGTCGGTGTCCCGCATCTCGACCTGGTTCAGCCACAGATCTGGTTCCTTTCCTGGACCACGAGGGTGGCCATTGTCTGTCTAAGTGCTCGTGCTGTGACCTTCGTGGCCCGGAGGGTGAGGTCAGTTGCTGAGCGCAGTTCCAACAGCACATCAGGATCAAGACTACCCAAGTGCAGATCTTTTAGTGCTTTGGCCTAGTGGACTTGCATGAGGGCCATTGCATGCAGGGCGGAACCGGCCTGTCCGTTTGTTCTGTCGGCTTTCACTGTAAGAGACAACGTCTTCCTGCAGGCCTTGGAGGGGAGTTCTGGGCCATCAGACTGAAAAAGAAAGGAAAAGGAAAGGAAAACCACGACCGCAACGTTGCCATGGTCAAATTCGCAGTGAGAACAAGAGCCATCCTCAAACGCTGCCTCTGTGTGATCGCGGCCCTGAAACACGAGGCAGCGTCTATGACCATCAGAAGCAGAGAGATATCTGCCGTATCCAGGAACTACACAAAGACGGAATGTCATCTTCAAAAAGACTTTCAACAGCAATGTATACTATACAGGCAATATATAGAAAATCTGCTGGTAACATGCCAAAAGATTCAACAGCAAAGCTCTGCAGAGGTGAGTGGAACAGAAGTGGAAATGTCAGCTTGCTGAACACACAACCGCTTGGCTCCGAAGAAAAAATCTGAATGAACATCCGTATTGCGCCCTCCTTTATACACGTATGTTCTGGGGAGAGACATGCAAATTCTGTTTGCCATTTTTTTATTTGCCTTTACTCAAGTTCAGAGGCAATGAGGCTCTCAAGAGAGACCCCTAGTGTCACTACATTGACACAACTTCAAGTGAGTGACAGAAGGAGAACTAATTCCACGGTTCCTGATAATGTCTCCCAGGGGAAGCATATAAATGAAGAAAAGCAGAGGCCCTAAAACTGATCCTTTGGCACTCCATACTTAACTTTAGCTCGATCTGACAATTCCTCGTTTACACAGACAAACTGGAAGCAGTCAGATAAATAGGCCCTAAACCAAGCTAATGCCTGTCCACAAATACCAAAACAATTTTTAAGCTTAATCAAGAGAATATCATGATCTATGGTGTCAAAGGCAGCAATAAGATCTAAAAGCACTTGAAGAGATGCAGCCACAATCAGATGCAGTCATTGTTAACTCATTGTTAAAAGTGCAGTCTCTGTACCATGATGTGGCCTAAATCTTTACTGAAATTCTTCACATCTACAGTGTCTCTATAAAATTGAACATAGTTGGGAGGTACACTATATATTCTATTATTTTAGACATAAAAGGGAGATTTGAGATTGGTCTATAATTAGCCAACTCTCCAGGATTAAGCTGTGGTTTCTCGATAAAGGGTTTGATAACTGCCAGCTTAAAGTTTCTTGGGACATAGTCCAAAAGATAGTGATGACTTAATTATATCAAGAAGTTCTGAGATTACAAGAAACACCTCTTTCACAAGCTTAGTAGGTATAGGATCTAGCATCTTTGTTGTTACTTTTGATGCTTTAGAAAGTTGTGTTAGCCCTTCCTGACCTATGACAGCAAAGGAATGGAGTTGCTTGTAGGCAATACTGTGAGACACTTCTTAGGTGCTGTGGCAGACAGTTGAATGATTTCAGTTTTGTTTCTGATGCTTTAATGTTTCTCAATGAAGAAATTCATAAAGTCATTATTACTATGCTGCGATGGAATATCTGGTTCAGTCAAAGCTTTGTTCCTTGCCAGTTCTGTCTCAGTACTGAATAAATACCTAGGATAGTTGTGGTAATTATTTATGAGTTTGCTCAAATTTGTCCTGTCCTAGCAGCTTTTAGAGCCTGTTTGTAAGTAGAGACACTATCCTTCCATGCATTGTGAAACACCTCTAATTCTAAACACACTTTACTGGGACTTTACATCATGAAGAGAATGACACTCATTGTGCAGTGCATTTAGCACCTTGTTATACTGGGTTGGGGGTTGTTAGTGATCAAAATGAGTGGTGGTTAGTGATTAATGTTTATGTGTTGAAATTTAACTCACAACTGTTTAGTGAATTCCTCACTCAGTGCTTTATGGCTTAAATAACTTTATCTATGTTGATTTCTTCAGTACCTACATAGATATAGCTACCTTACTGTGCTATTTAATTGGTTTGGGGTATAAATAATATAAATACCTTAATGGGCTCTACTTTCTCAACTTCTCAATATCTCCTTCTAGGCAATAGCAAAAATTCAAACTAACTAAATATCTCATCGATGGTGTCTAGCCTGCTGTCCCATGTTAAACATGCTGACCTTTCTGCAGAAGTGCCACAGCACAGGTCTGTCATTGGTGTTGTTCAGGGCTGTCACTGCTCTAGAAAGGAGTAGGAGTTTGCAGGATCCATTCCTGGATATGGCTTGGTAATGAGCGATAGCTGCATTTGGCTGGTTTACTGGCAAGCCCACGTTAGATAAATGGAGATCCTGACTGCCCGAAGCAAGCAGGCTCAGCCTTCAAGCTGCCAATGGGGATCATTTTACATTATGAAATTAAAAATATGCACACTATTATTGCTTTATTTTATTCCAGGGTGACTGAAATTCTGACTCTCTATATGCATTTACAATGGGCACAACTGCATGACAATGGTGCAGCTTTCTTCTTTTAAATCTTTATCTCAGTGTTGCTCATTCTCTGGAAATGGTGCCATTTGTGTACCATTTGTGTACCAATTACTTACTACTGATATAATTAACAGGGAAAAAAACAATCACATATTCTGCTCTTTTATTGGATTTACATCTGTTTAGTATGTAATGCAATTTCTTATAAAATAAAAGAGTTGATTAATAAGATTTAAATTAGATTTTTAAATGTGTGTTTTTATAAGCCATTTTAAATGTCCAACTCATTACCCATATATTTTAATAGGTAGTATAGAATATATGAGAAAATGCAGCTTTTGTCTTTGTTCCTGAAATTCTGTTTATTTTTCCTTGGTACAAAGTACAATGTTTTTGTGAATAAGTGTGAATATTGTGGTATGGTACAATATCTGTTAGTAAGGGCTGTTATTAGTTTTTTTTACACCGACATTCAACACTGAACCATTTTGATTGTGACAAGATTGGCACAAAACATGCTTTGAATGAGAAATGTCATCGGTTATAAAGTGTGATTTATTGCAAAGCACAATGAAACTGTGTGATACTATTAGAATTTACTCATCTGTTATCTGCAGCCGCATCTCTACATTAGGGGCAAATTGCATGGAATCATCAGAAATTTATTTTAAGAAATAATATATTTTCCACAACTTTTGAGAAATTCTATTATTAAGGTATATTGCGTTAAAGCCATTTAATAATTCTCATTTGCTATGCGTGTGGCTAGCCCTTCATCCTCAATTTTAATCAACGGAGATCATGGGGGGCTACTTTGCCTTTGCCCGTGAGCTAATTACAAACTTTGGCCATATTAATGTCAAGCTGTTGATATGAGCATCGGAAGTTACCGGATGCATAGTAGTCCTGATTCATTGGTAAGTTTTAAAAGCTAATTTTATTATAATGTGCAGCTGGTTAGATTAGTTAAAGTGCACCATTCATCATTTCAATTATATGTATGCCATTGGGTTGAGGTGATGTGTTGTTGGTGTATTGGTTTGTATTAGATTACAAAGACTGATAAATATGGGAAGCTTGTCATCATTTTGATTAGTTTTGTTATGCTTTTCATTTGAGTTAGTGAGATAATATGCACACCCTTTGATGATTTTCCTATTTGTGGTTTACTTTCACGTTTACTTGAGCTTTTTGACGTGGATGTGCATGTCTTAGTGGTGTTTGTGTGGCATCATGTTCAGAGGTTGCGCTAGAAAAAGTGTTTATTTGTCACTCTCTGTAAAATTTCTGTCATAATCAATTTTTATCAGTCATACTTGTTTTCATTTTATAAGTACTAGGGCATTCAGGGGCATACCATCCATTATAATGGCATATACATGACAGTATTAAGGCTTTTATGATTCTGATGATATGATTTTTTGACTCCCATTGTTTGAGTCTGGTGAAACCAATGAGTTCTAATATGAAACTTCTACCTGTCAATCAACCGCTGTGCTGAAATTAGGTTTATAACTTTGCTGGTTAAAGCGCATACACATGCACAAGTTCACAGAACTTCATAGACCCTGATGTAAACATAAAGTGTAACATGAGAAGCACATTTATGACAGAATTTGGAATTATTTGTCAGTGTTTCAAAGATCGGTCAAATAATGAATTGTTAAGAGATTGTTTGTGCCCCACACTAAATGACCCTGAGATGCCTCTGGTTATCTGATATAGTAAATTAATTCCCAAATTATTGCGATGAGGTTGAAATAATGTTAGATAGAGTTAGTAAAAATAAGTATTGGTACTTTTAAAGGCTGTAACCACACATTTATGATTGGGCATAATAGTTGAAGATTCAGCCATTCAAATCTGAATATTGTACTTCAGGCCTGAGGAGTGAAAATATAATTTCTTAAACGTTCGGCAGAAACCATTTAACATGAAATGATATATGGTTAAAATATCTGTGACATTTTCAGGAACAAATGCTACCTATTTTTTGTGAATTTGCTTTTTAACCAATTCTTTAATCCTAATCTGTTTTTGTTTTTTTTACCCTTGGTGTAAGTGCCATTATTTAAATTAACATTCATGTAAATCACAGGGTTGCAAATCAATCTCATTCTATGGTCTTTCAGCCCTTTAGCCCCACAATGAGGGTGCAGCTTAACAATTCAATACATCAATACGCATCTTCCTGCAAAGGGTACTTAACCAAAGCTGACAGATAGTAGTATTTGAAGGAAAATCCACATAACGCATCATAGAAGGTGCAGAGTGCATGGTCATCTCAAAAAGACAAGAAAGAGCCTCTTAGGTCATTTCAAGGAGCTGAGAAAGGACTTTACTTGATGTTCATGTCAAAATAAGTGTGTCAAGAAAAACAAAATGGAGACCCGATTTTAAATGTTTTATGTAATTGCCTTGATTTTAACTAAATGTTTACAACAATGCTTTAAAGTAAGTGTGGTAACACTTAACAACATTAGTTAATGCATTAGGTATCATGAACAAACAATTAAAAAAATATTTCAGCTTTTAATTGTGTTTGTTAATGTTAGTTAATAAAAATACAGTTGTTCATTGTTAGTTCATGTCAGGTTATGGTACATTAACTAAAGTTTACTAATACATCTTTTAATTTTCAAAATATAGTAGCAATGTTGAAATTGTTGAAAATAACTAATGTTAAAAATGGAAACTTATTGTAAAGTTTTAATGGAATAGTTCACCCAAAAATGAAAATTCTGTAATTTACTCACCCTCATACCATTCCAAACCCAATGACTTTCTGTCTTCCCCGGAACAAAAAAAATTTGATTTTTTAAAGATTTACCTGGCAACTCTTTTGTATATAATAAATGTATACATGGACTGGGGCTGTCAAACTCACCCCTTTTATTATACAAATAGGTGAACAATCTTTGCCTGAACCAAGTACTCAGGCCTCATGTGTTAAGGATCCACATTTATTTCTGGAGTCCAAATTTGTGTTCTGAGTCTAATACTGTTGTTCCTGCACCGGATATTAACCTGCCCTTTTCTAGAGCTCCTCCCCCAGGAGGAGCCTACAATGTTATTTCAAAAAGGTGTATCAACCAACATGGAGACCAGTCGCTGTTCTGTTTGAGTGGAAGTCAAATTATTTTGTGCGTAAACAGCTAATCTTTTGAAAAACTGACTTTCACATTATTTTTCTTTAGCCACTTTGGCATGACATTCATTTTGAAAAAAAAAAATACTCTTTTAAAAAAATACTCTTTTATCCACCTTCTTCCTACATACAGGATCATCCCAGATTCGTTCCGATTCGTAGTGTGATGTTTTGCAAATAGATTTTAAAAAACAAACTTTTGGAGCTTGTTGGCCCTCGTCCTTAAACACAGTTTTTTTGTTCCAGGTGCACTAACCCTTGAATGTTTTGGATAATTTGCTTGGTTTTAATGACATGGTTACAACAATGCTTTAAGATGTATACAGACACTCTTACAAACACACACACACACATACACACACAACAGACTCGCCTGCTCGGAGCCTATTTGTACCTGTCCGCATTCCCCAGGCTCAGTCTCGGTTTGTGCAGAGAACCGCTATCCTACTCTATAATTACACAGTAGCTCTCTCACACTCTTTTATCACCACCATTGATTATCTCTTTCGTCCCCTTGTCCTCAGAGGTTTTGTTCTGTCTGTCACACACCCTCAAACACACTGTATACACAGGACACACGCCTCTTCTACGAACCGACAGAGCTGCAGAGGCTGACATTTTGCCCACCGAGCGATCAATTAAAGGAGGAATCCATGGCATTTATGCCTTTACCCATAAACGAAGACCTCTGTCATTTAATGATGCTACCCCCTACAGACACAGGTATTTGAGGAAATACACAATCTCTAGTACACATATAATTACATATCTAAATTAATCAAATGTTTTCATGCATTTCTCCCTCTCTCTCTTCTGCTCTCCCTTACCTCTGAACTTCCTCCTCTCTGGTTACATTCACACAATCAGTTTGGGTTTGACAGCAGAATTTACTAATAGATGTGACCCGGGCCGGAGAGAGCTCACATTCAGTCGGGGAATTTCATGTTCAACTCAGCCATGATAAAACGAGAACATGGCAAAAATATACAATATTATTGCACATATGGCATTTAAAATGTAAGTTAAAAGTACAAATGTTTGCTTCTGTTGTAAAAATGTTTGTTAATTTTAATGTTGAGCCTGTTTTATAATCTACTTAGGAAATTAATAAACCATGTGCAGCAATGAAATATTCAAGAAACTAACTTAAGGCTGAGTGATTGTCTTTACATTTTTACATGCCATTAATAAGTGCCAAATTCCAACAATATAATTGAAAAAGACTAAAAGTAACAAATCTGCACTTTTCTTTTACTTGTAATTAGAATGTAAATGTTATGGAAACTGGAAATATGGTTAGTATCTCTTGAAGAATATCAGGCTTGGGCGCATAATAAAATGTTGAAGGCTCTACACAGTTTTTTACATTGAGATTAATATTTTGAGAGCTGTAAAGTCCCATTATTTTCATACCGTGTCATGCTGTTACATCTGCATTCATTTATTTTAAGTATTCTTTTATTTTGTGACAATACATTTTTTTTTATTATCATTCTGAACTGCAAGGAATGATGATTACAGAGATGAACTGACTGAGATTGTGAGACTACAGTCAGTATTGAACTTGTGATGATCTGCTTCCTAAAGCAAGTTCATCCAAAAAGCTAATAGTATCTGTTCTCGCTGGATCTTCCATGATCCCTCCCCCACTGTCAAGTGAAGCGTCAGTGTAATGGCGCAACAGCCAATGTTTCATCTCTCACAGCCCACTCTCTCATTTGTTTGGGAGCGAGATGATATAATATGGTAGACTGTATCCCATATAATACTGAATGCAATACTGATCCTTTTTATACCAGATGATATGGACGGTTGGCAGCTGTTATGTGACACAGAACTGAAAGTTTATTAATCAACATGCAGACCTGCTAGCCCAATTTTTTAGCGGCCAACCAGAAATTCTCCCGGTCCTCCCGATTAGCTACTCTGGCTTCTGTGTGACTCTCAAACTTGGCCTGCAGTTGATATATAATGTATCCTTGGACCTTTTTAATTATTTTATTTTTATTTTTTATGTAAATTTAAATTGTAAGTGTATACAGTATCTTATAGATCCTGACACTGGTTACTATTTCAGATTTTCACAAAAAGCCCTTTGCTAGTTCATTTTAGATCATACAGTGACAAATTTAATCAATCAAATCTTAAAGAGTAGCTTTGAATATATTTTTTTGTGTTCATGTTAATGGGAGCAGCTCCGGTGGAAGACAACGACTAAATCTATAAGCTTTGTATGGAAAATGCACATGAAAAAATGCAAACTACACCAGACAAGTGTGTGTGCAGTGGAACCAGGCTATCCAGTGCATATGACGTGACAAACAACTAATTGTGTAGTGCGATTCCATTCACACAGCATGTTTACAGAATTAACTCCCGAAATGCGGGTCCTGAAAATGTAAGCATTAGTTTGGGGACAGAATGCAGTTCTTTCCCATTTATAACAAACTATGTGTGAACGCAACGAACTTCTAAAACAGGACTGAGAGCCATATTTTGATGCTGTGTGAATAGCCTCTGTGACTGTGACATTCAACACCTCTCTTTGCTATAAAACTAATCCAATTTCTGATCTCAATAACCAGCTTGGTTGTCACAAAACACTTGATAATTATGAGAGTCTCTCACCCCAGCTAAATGAATATAACCTCCTTGTTAATGTCACAAACCGACTGTAACAGAGAGATGTGGTGGGTCAGGAAAAAATAGGATTGACATATGAAGATTGGAGATCACTGGCGGTTAAGTGGCTCAAGATGGACCAAGTATGGCTTCTGCATTGTGAGCTCTGACCCAATGTTGCGGTTTTTTGTTTGTTTTGTCCACAATTCTTATGTTTTTTTTTTTGTCTTGGATGTTGTCTGCCTTATTGTTCACAATAGAAAAACTCTTTTGGACATTGGTTCTGCAATAGCACACAGAAAACCAGACTTTAAATACCTCAATGCCGACCATGTTTACAAAGATGACGGAGCCCTTTGTCTAGGCAGAAAAGTGGAAGGAGATCCGGCGTTCTCATCAGATTAAGACGTTGAGGAAATCGAGCCCCGCTACCCAGTATTCTACTGGCAAATGTTCAGTCTCTGGACAACAAGCTCTGCGAACTGAGAGCGCAGATCTCTTTCCAAAGAGAAATGAGGACAGCTGCATTATCTACCTTACAGAAACTTGGATGTCTGCGGAGAGTCCAGACTCAGCCATCGAACCCGTGGGGTTCTCCATGCACAGAGCGGACAGAGTGAAAGACCTCTCAGGTAAAAGCAGAAGTGGTGGTGTATGTTTTATGATCAACAAATCCTGGTGTGATCAGAGGAATGTACATTCTATCAAGTCTTTCTGCTCTCTTGATCTGGAATTTCTCATGCTTCTGTGTTGACCATTCCGGCTACCGAGGGAATTCACAGCAGTCATTATCACAGCTGTGTACATCCCCCCCCCCACAAGCCGACACAGAACATTGCTACTCTCCCTTCCGGGATGGCAAAAAATTCCTCCCCCGTCAAACATTTGGCAAATCAGTCCACTCTTCCATTCTACTTCTCCCCGCTTACAGGCAGAAACTGAAAAAGGAAGCACTCACCATCAGAATGATCAAGTGCTGGTCAGACCAATCAGATTCTATGTATCCAATCAGTTTTGATCACGCTGATGACGACATTGAGGTCTACGCTGATACCGTTATGTGTTTCACCAGGAAGTGCATAGATGACGTAGTGCCGACCAACGCTATACGGAAATACCCTAACCAGAAACCATGGATTAATAGCAATGTTCGCGCGGCATTTAATGCCCGGACCTCTTAAGGCACGGACCTCCGCTTTTAATTCTGGGAACATGAAGGAGCATGAACAAGCCAGTTATGCCCTCTGCAAAACTATCAGAATGCCAAATGCCAGTACAGGGACAAGATTGAAGGAAAGTTCAACACCATGGTCTCTAGAAGCATGTGGCAGGGAATTAACATCATCACGGACTTCAAAAGAAATCAAAACTCTGCCGTGAACACTGCTGCCTCTCTCCCGAATGAGCTAAATAATTTTTATGCTCGTTTCCAGGGAAATAACACTGCCCTCATGGAGAGAGCTCTCCCGGTCGAAGCTACAGAGGTTAGTTCACTCTCTGTCTCTGTAGCAGATGTAACCTGATCCTTCTGATGGGTGAATATCCATAAAGCCGTGGGTCCAGATGGTATTCTGGGCCTCATCATCAGAGCACAAAGGGATACAGTGTAGTTTTATTCTATACAGTCTCCTTATTTTGTGTATACTGTACATTGTATATTATTAGGTGTACATTGTATATTGTGTAGTGTAACAGATGTGTAAACTGTGTTATGTGTAAATCAGAATGTGGCAGGCTGGAGGGCGGGGCCAGGTTGTGATTATACACACCCGGTCCCTTATCAGGCTAATTAAGCCTCCGAGAGGGATAAAGGCCGATGGCAGACGGTGGTGCGACGAGAGAGAGAGATAGTTTACGGACATGTCCGTCGTGTGTGTGTTTGTCTTTTGTTTAAGTTAAGCATTCAAATATTGTTTATATTGACAAGCCGGTTCTCGCCTCCTCCTTTCCATTGAACTCCTTTACACAGATGTTTATTGTAATTGTCATACTGCTATGTTGCTTGGATCTGCACCCAAGACTTTCACCCACTGTTGGACTTGTGTATATGGTTGAGTGACAATAAACAGATTTGAAGTCTTGTTTTATTGGTCACTGCATTCATGTGGGTGGCAAGGTGCTTAGGGTGTCTTTCAAGTCAAGCTGCAGATGATAACCAAAGCTTCCCACTACACTGATGCCTATGCTAAAATGCTGAGAAATGTAAATCCTATTCTACCTAATCTTATATTTTCAAGTAGAGGTGACTGCATAACCTATTAATGTAGAAACATGCTCTCCATATGGTCTTTAATTCTTAAGGCATTTGCATAAAGTTATAAATAAGGGAAAAATACTTATCCTCATTCTTACTGATGTGCAAATATGTGCCTTAATTTGCATAACTTTCAAATTTACTTGAATCAATAAAATTTGTCTTCACTTTATGTTACCAAATATGCCCTGCTGGGAGCCAACGCACAGGCATGGGAAAAACTGCAAATAAACATGTAAACACACACAAAACCCGTGTTATAGCTGACTCCGTCAGGGCATATTTGTGATATGATGCTAATTCCTTGTTGATAAAGTGTGACTCTGCTGTCTTAGGATGTGAAATATGCAGGCATGCTTTTGGCTTTGTTTTAACCTCTCTCATTTACTTTGCATTAGATTGAACACCTTATCTAAGTTTCTAAAAAGTAATTAACATTTGTCATGCCAGGGCATCATCATTTAGCATTTGTGACACTTTTATTTGTGTTTCATTGATATGAACCGCATTAATCAATGTGGTGCTAAAAGATTATGGGAATCATTTACCATATGAAACAAGAATTGAATTAATGTAGAAAAAGTTGCTTGCATATCATATGCAAAGCATTTTTTATTTACTCTCACTTACGCAAGAGCAGAGCCGCATTTAGTAAACAGTTGTCAGAACAGAATAACACCCTTTATCTTGGTGTGAGATATTATGTGTTGGCCCCCAGAGTAACAGGAACCATAACTGATAGTAGCAACAAGTGTAATGACATGCTAATATTATGGAGTGCATGTTGCTTGATCAAGCAAAGGGCTTTGAACGTCTATGTAATGTGCCACAGTCAATGGAGGAAATTTGTCGAGCTATGTGATATTGAAAGAGGAAAACTGGAGGACAAAGACAGTGTAGGACAAGTCCTCATATACAAACCGATCATTGTCTTTTCACTGCTCTCAGTAAATGTCCATGTATTGCACTATTAAAATGTCTGAATTATGACTTCATCAACAAGTGAAACCTCTTTTCCTGTTTTAAATACTCATAGCTTTTTTCTTTCTTTATGATATCTTCGCAAAATTTATCTGGAATATCTAAGACAAATGTGGCTTTGTGATTTTGTTGTGTGTGAAGGTTGAATATGTGTTTATGGGCAAATTGATGAGAATTGGTGTGTGTGTGTGTGTGTGTGTGTGTGTGTGTGTGTGTGTGTGTGTGTGTGTGTGTGTGTGTGTGTGTGTGTGTGTGTGAGTGTGTTAAAAATACTCTGCAAACCAAGTCACACAGACAAGCACTTCCAGTATAGACATCTTCTCGATTAATGAGAATAATCATTTCATTTTGAAATGACACAACACTTGTGTCCACTAAGTGTTGACATATTGAAATTCTAGGTTGTTTAAATTAGGGTTGCCAAGCAATGGCTCAACTTGCCACATTAAAATAGAATTCAAATGATGTGCTGGAACAGTTGTGTATATATCGACTATTTTACAATGCTTCAAATGTGGCTCATCCAATCGTATTTGTATGTTTTGTGTAATATGAAGCAGCTGTTTTTCCTAACTAATTCATTTGTTATCAATCTTATCTTTTCTTGTTATCTTTTGGTGCAGTATGTAAACATTTGGCCTCAACTGTAGACATTACTACATGGCTTTGTAATATAAAAAGCATTTTTTGGTCAAAGTTCTTGCAAAAATAACTTTTTTTTTTTGAGTTTTGTAATTTTGCCCACCACTAGTGCATATATGTCTTTGTGTGTGTGTGTGTGTGTGTGTGTGTGTGTGTGCGTGTTTTTGTGATTTACGAGGACAATTTTGTAAGTTACAAATTAGTAATTACAAGGTTATTATGCTATAAATGTGATTTATGAGGACATTTCTAGTGTCCCCATAATTCAAATCGCTTAAAAATCATACTAAACAATGTTTTATTGAAAATGTAAAAATGCAGAAGGTTTTCTGTGATGATTAGGTTTAGGGGTTGTGTTAGGTTTAGAGGATAGAATCTATAGTTTGTACAGTATAAAAGTCATTATGTCTATGGAAAGTCCTCATAATGATAGGTAGACCAACATGAGTGTGTGTGTGTGTGTGTGTGTGTGTGTGTGTGTGTGTGTGTGTGTGTGTGTGTGTGTGTGTGTGTGTGTGTGTGTGTGTGTGTGTTTTAATGGGGGACATTGTGTTTATCCTGGAGATTATTAACCTGTGCACACTCCTGAGGGATAAACCCTGCAGGCAGATGGTGTCTTAATAGCATTTCACTTTATCAGGGTACACCAATGCGAACCAATTGTGTTTGCATTGAAACATCAAATAACAACTCTAATAGAAGCAAACATCAAATATTGGAGTAAATGTGAAAAATAAATCCCATGAAATCTCAAGGTACCAAAAGTAATTAGCGTCTCAGGCGAAAAGGGGGCTCAGAGGGAAGGCCCGCCATACCTCTATTACCTCCCCAAAGAAAATACACAAATACACAAGTGAGGGCCCTGTTATTCCATTACTCAAATTGTCCTACAAACACGCTGTCCCTCTCCTCAATAAGATATCATAAGTCTCTAAAGGAGTGTCACAATTAAGTCTCAAGTCTTAGCCTTTTGTAAGGGGTGCCGATTTATGTTTCTTTCGGTGGGTGCCCTATAAGCTTATTTAAACCGTTTTCTGTGAAGGTGTTAATATTTGGATGCCCTCATCAGATCTGTCCACATACAGTATAGCCTGCAGTTTGAACAGTCAGTCTAAAAAATATATATATTTTCCTGCAGTGTAAACAAAGCAGAGTAATTTGGGATAAACACGGTGTGTGCACAAACTCTTCTACGCATGCAAGAAATGGGCATTAACTCTAAAAATAAAATTATCTTAAGTAATAGGAAGGAATATAAGATTACACATCCTCAGCCTGCTCAATTACTAAATTTTCTCCATGCGGTGGTGCGCTTGTTGAATTAATTATTCAAGTCTTAAATCTGCAGCTGTGTCTCGTAAAATACAATGAATAATTCCTCTGGGTCCAAATCTCCCGGCAGAACCACGATCCCTAAGTAAGATCCACCAATCAGAAATGTATTTTCGATTTTTTTAAATTATTTGCTTCAAATCAAATGTTTTAATGCCATTAATTAATAATAGAGCTTTCTGGTTTGGGTCAAGGCTGAGAAATAGTAGATAGTAATAATAGAAAATTATTGGGGAATATTTAATGCTTTTCACTGGGTGCTCGGCCATTTCCGTGAGTGCTCAGGTGCCAGAGGGTTCAAGTTAGGTCTTAAGTCCTTTTTGGGAATAGTTATTAAGTTTATAGTTTACCAACTCATTTGTGAGACAATTATTTATATATAAAAAAAATTAATCTAGGGATTTTCAAGACCAGTGGTCAGCAACCTTTTTGATATGGAGTGCCATTTTTTATTTTCCTGGTTAATGTTATTTTTAACTTGATAGCCAGTCATGCTTGAGACACTGAAGAAATGGCAAGACATGCAGCAGGTATGGTCGTTCCTCCAGTGTATTTACAAAGGAAAACAATGGGAAAACAGAGCAGAGGCACACACAAACACGTTCAGTGTGAACGGCCCCTAATATTCATCTGTTCGTGAGTATATGAGTGAGAGCACATGGACTATATATTTTTTCATAAATTACAAACCCGAACACAAAATCCTAATTGAAAAACTGACTTAAAAGCCTGGTGGACATATAACGTCAACCACTCTGATAGTGCGGACAACGTATTCGTGCCACACGTGTAACCAAAACAAAATGTCACCCCTCAAGCAGTTTTTGTTGAGATGATCTGATGTCCAAGGCCCCACGCAATTGCGCGGTAGTTAAAATCGCTACAGTCACGATACAATACAGACACAGAAAAAAGGTTGAACTCAATAGTGGAAGCTCTATTGAAGAAGATCTTTCGGTAAGTCAAACGTTATAGGAGAGATCGGTAACTTAACTTCAGATGACAGAGTTCCTGTTTCCAGGGAGTTTGCGAAAGGAGTTCCAATCCAGGAAGTCAGAGGAAGAATATTAGTCCTTGAGATCGCTGAGAATATTTCGGAATCACGTAAGACGAGTTAGTAGGAAGAGCAGGTAAGTCTGAGTGTTCCTTGTGGAGACAAGACAAGGATGGAGTGGTTCTTCTTCTTCTTCTTCTTCTTCTGTTTAAATGGCGGTTGGCAAACCAACTTAAAGGTGCATTGTCCGCCACCTACTGGATTGGAATATGGAGCACTACTTGGTAGAATACACTTGTAAAAAAAAAAAAAGTATAATAATAATAATAATAATTATATATTTTTTACCAGATCAGTATCATTTAAAAATTTTAATACTTTCTCATATATTATATAATCTGTTCCTTCTCCTAATATTTCCTTAAGTGAGTAATTGCTTACACCCCTATCCTTTAGTGACTGGATTAATTCAAGTCTTTCTCTATTGTATGCTATACATTATAGTAATATATGATTCACTGTTTCTGGATCTCCACATTTATCGCAATTACCACTTTCATATTTACCTATTTTATGTAAACTTTGATTTAATGTTGTATGTCCAATACGTAATCTTGTCATTATCATATCCTTTTTCCTATTATTAACAGTTGTTCTTTCCACCCCCACATTTCTTTGTATACTATACGTATGTCTTCCTCTTGTTTCATTGTCCCATATCCTCTGCCACCTCTTTTTTACTTCAGTCCCAATCAGCCCCTTAATTTCCACTTTACTCATCTTTACTCTAATGTTGATCTCAGGATCTTTCAATGACTTCTTTGCCAGTTTATCAACTTCCTCATTCCCCTTTACTCCATGTGCTGGTACCCACAAAAATAGAGTCAGAGTCTGAATTACCTCGATCTTTTTGAGCCGTGTTTCTGATGCAGAACAGTATATCAAACTACCATAATCTATTGCCGGTCTTATTAATGAGCTATATATTCTTCTTAAAGACTGTCTACTTGCTCCCCACTCAACCCCAGCCAAGCACCTCATTACATTTATTCCTTTTCTACATTTGTCTACAAGCTTTTGAATGTGAATACCAAATGTTAATTTAGAGTCCATCCACATTCCTAAAAATCTTAACATTTTAACTTGTTCTAATTCCTGACCATACATTTTTATACTTACTTTAATGATTTTTCTCCTTTTTGTGAAACAAATTACCTGTGTTTTTGCAATTGAGAACCGGAAACCCCTCTCATTTGCCCAGTTTTCTACTTTATTTACTGCCCCATGCAGACTTTTAACTACAAATATTTCATTTCTTCCCCTTTTCCATATTGCGCCATCATCTCCATACAGTGATCTCCCTATTCCTGTGTCAATTTGTGGAATTTTAACATAAACCGTAACCTACAGTTGACAACACAGATTGATCTCACAGTGAAATTGCAAACAGTAGTTTGACTTTTTTTAGCTGATATCATTCTGTGCTTACTGAAATGGGAATCAGTGATCCCAGTAGCAAAAGCGTCAAGTGTTGTTGGGTGAATGGGCACGTGTGAGCTTCATTTTCCGGGTGACATGTCTACGGAGGGGGAGCAGTGAAAAGTAATGAGCATTTTATGTTTGTCCCTTAGCCAGTAAATATTTAATGTTAGAGGGGAAAATGCAACCTCCTAATGAATCACTCTCATCACTGATTATGCAAACCTGATTACTTCCTGGTATCAATGTGGGATTAGAACCCAGGTCTCCCAGTCTGCTGAAGTAACGCACTTCTGGTCGTACCAATGCAAAAATATCTGAGAGAAGATGGCGAGTGCCGGTGAATCGAAATAATGTGGTCGATCCTAGGGAATCAGAACTTTTGGAAACAACATGCAGACTTCCTATGTGCACATATTTGACTAAAAGCCATTTTGCATTGAGTTCATCAATTGGTTCTGTTCCCAAAAAACACATTCTTGGATTCCGTCTGTACTAGATTCTTTAAGAGTGTCTCACTGTTTTTCTAGGATGCTGTGTCAAATTAAAAGTAGCCGAAACATTAAAAAAATCATGTCTCGCGATCCCTGTATTCTGTTGTGCTTTGCCCAGCTGTTAAAAATGCGTCCAATGCGACTAGCTATCATTCTGTGGCTGCACTGTTTGTGAGGTTTGTTGAGGTGTGCTTAACTGCCCCCTACTGATGTGGCTTGTAAAAATATATACTTCAAGCTTGAATTGCAGGAAAATACATACTTTTATTATGGAATTTTCATACAGGTCAGGGGGCATGATAACGCATCATTTTTTAATATAATTAATTGCACTAAAGTAACAAATTAAATTGGCAGCCTTTGACTTAGAATTCAGAAACAGCTAAAAACTTGCATTATATTTAATCTCTGAGCACAGGGGTATCCAGTTTCAGTGTATGGTTATATACTCACACATACCACATTTCCTCTAAACTGCATCTGCCAGAGTGACCAGATTCCTATCATTCTAGAATGAGACGAATCAAATTGGTATTGCTCTTGGTGACATGTGTCAGATAAATGTTTCCACATAGAACAGAAAACTGCTATTTACAAGAAAAACAGACTGCTGTCTCCGTTCAAAATATACAAGTTACTGAGGTGGGTATAAGGGAGTTTTCATGCCTCAGGGGGAGCACAGTGTCTGTTTTAGATAAAGAGGACACATTTCCACTCATCCCAAATGCATGTCTGATAAAACATTGCTGCAGGCCAGGTCAGGGCACCCATTACCCATTAGAGAATGTAAATCTTATCAAAATTTAAGATGTCAAATGTCCATCAAAAGACATATCTGCTATTTTGGTGGCTGTCTGGTGAACACGGTTGTCATATAAACATAGTTTTCTACAATCTGCATACTGTCATGAGGTTATGTATCCTGCAGGTCTGAGGGAAGGCTTTAGGCTTTGTTTGGGACTAATACAAGCTTAAAACTTGGCTTTTTTATGGGCTTTTTTTAAACAGCTTAAATCAGCCTGGTGGTTAGCTGGTCTCCTACTTGACTAAGCTAGTTAGGCTGGCTTTGTTTAATGGTTTTAGAGGGGTTTTGGCCGCTTTTCAGCTGGTTAAGATTGAAGTCCAGCCAGCCGACTAGCTAAACACTAGCTTGGTCAGCCTACAAGACAAACTAGACCAGCCTATATGCTGGAATACCAGTTTAAACCATCTAAGACCAGCAAACCAACTTAAGCTGGTTTAAAGGAATAGTTCACCAAAAAATGAAAATTCTGCCATTATTTACTTACCCCAATGTTGTTCCAAACCCTTATGACTTGCTTTTATCCAGTCTTCACATGTCTTTTTACCATATAATGAAAGTGAATTGTGACTCCAAGCTGTCAAGCTCAGAGAAGGACCAAAATCACAATAAAACCACTGTAAAAGTTGTTAATATGACTTGTGCACTATATTAGAAGTTTTCTAAAGCCCTATGATTCACTCTTAGCTAAATATATGGCAACATAATCAAATATATATACAGTTACATACCTATGTTTTTATCCTTTTGTGTTCCCCAGAACAAAGAAATTCATACAGGATTGGACCGCCATTATGGTGATTAAATAATTACAGAATTTTAAGGTTTTTGTGAACTATTCCTTTTTTTACAAGGGAGCTCAGTTTCAGTTTGCAGGTGTTGTGTATTTAACCACATGTTCATCCTCCTGCGTGTGTGCTCAGGTTCACGTGAGTTATGTCTAATTTATGATGCTATCATTTCCCAATTCATGTTTTTCCTTTGACATGGCCCTCCAACGCCCTCTTCCTTTTTCCCCATATCCCCTTTTTATTAACTTTGTCTCTTGTCGTTTAACCACATCTTTTCATCCCCATCAATATGGTTTGCTCTCCTCCTCTCTGTTTCCATAGAGATGGTTCATTGTCCTTTTGAGTGCAAGACACAGAAAGTGCTAAGGATCTCCTACACTATTATTTTCCTTTGCTTTTTCATCCCTCTTTCCATCTATATCTGAGCCCTATCTCTTTTGTCCATCCTTCTACCTCACCCAAGACTATCTCTTTTCTAGCCCTCCTCTCTATCACTTTCTTTTTCATTTGCTTTTTCTCTGTCAATGCACTGATTTCTTTTTATCCAGAGCACTGCAAGATTAGGAGATATTGTATCATGGCCAAGACAGGCAAAGCCCTTTTCTGTCTCTGACATCTAATTAATGGTAATCCTTTAAGCTGCTACTTGTAGTGCAGACCTCTTGGTCTCTGCTCCATTTGCAGTTGCAGAACAGAGAGAAAGGGAGTGTTTCGAAGTAGAGACATCGAGCCTTCTGCCTGCTCAGCATGTTTGGTCATTCGACCTGTTTTGCAGCACAAAGGTGTTTGTGCTGGTCAAAAGTGTTGGTTTTTGTGCCCTGCTTTGCCCCTGAAAACTTTATATGTTCACAAATGAAGTTGTGTGATAGGATTTTTTGTGCATTCATTTATTAAGAGTAGGGTTGTAGCACCAAATTTTGGGGCCCCAGGCACAGAACTATTTTAGGGCCCCCTGACCAATTTGGGATTGTGGTGATGATAATATCAGTATAAAACATTTAGATTGATAGTTAGCAGTGATAATTCACAAAACAATGTTCAAGTGCAAATATTATTTGAATCAAGCAAAACATTATATTAAAAACATCTAGGTTACGGATGTAACATCCGTTCCCTGATGGAGGGAATGAGACGTTGTGTCGAAGAAGCAACACTAGGGGTCTCTCTTGAGCGCCGAATATACCTCTGATCTATGAAAAAAGGCCAATGAGAAGTTGGCAGACAGAATTTGCATGTCCCTCCCCCGGACATATGGGTATAAAGGCAGGGAAATGCATCTGTTTCATTCAGGATTTTTCTGAGGAGCCGGAAATGGTCCAGCTACAACAGTAGCTCAGCTCAGCGACATGGCCGGGAGGAGACAACGTCTCGTTCCCTCCATCAGGGAACGGAGGTCTTATCCGTAACCTAGACGCTCCCCGTCTGTCGCTCACTTCGACGTTGTGTTTTGAAGAAGCGACACTAGGGGTCCAATTTAATTCATGCCATGCGCTGAGCCGTGTACATGTACTGCTGACACAGGAGCAGGCAGGTACTTGATGTGCCAAAACGACCAGCTGTATCAGACTGCACGTACCCTTCCCCCAATGCCCCATGAAGTCGTCAGAATCCTTAAAGTTACCCTAGACAGGGGAACAAGGCGATGCTTGCCAACCTGGGAACGGGCCGAGCCTAGCCGGGCCTCTTTTCTCTCTATGTTTCTCACATAGAGTCAACGGCTAGGGCCCTTACACGCATCGGGGAAGGGGGTCTTACCCAGTTTCCTATTCTTACAGGGGGAAAAGACCCTGCGGACACCACACCTGCCCAGAGAGGGGGAGATAAGAATGGTGACATACACCACATGGGCTTTGGTAGATCCTGCCTCTTCGGAGGGAATAGATGCTACAGACACGGTGACCAGGGGGCAGTGGGAACTGCCCAAGGTAGACACGGGTCCGCTCGTAAGGGGACCATACCGAAGAAAATACACACGGGGGGGGGAGTCCAACTAGGATCCCTGACCTGTGGAGAACCTATTCCAGTAAAGACATCTGCAGAGCAGTGGGCTGGGCAACACCCAATACCTTTGCCAGGTTTTACAATCTGAGGGTTGAGTCGGTCTCGTCTCAACCCTCCCTTTACCAAGTCCCTTTACCAAGTTGATCCAGTGCACCTTCTGTCCCAGGTCAGCCACTGAGCTTCATTGCATGGATGTTTCTCCTCCCTAGCCCTCTGGCCGCCAGACCCACTACAAGTCTCAATGCTCTGTACTGGGCTCGGGCTCCACGGGCATAGTTCCCTCTTCTGGCTAACTCCCCGTGATGTATTTTCCGTGGTACAGTCCCCCTAGTCAGCGGACCCGTGTTTCCCCCGGGCAGTCCCGCTGCACCGGCCGCCGTGCTTGTAAAGTCCCCCCCCATTAGGCTGGACCTACCACTGCGCCATATCCCACGTCTGGCTTCACAACCCTCGTAGTGTATTTTCCACGCAGTACCTCCCCCTGAAACTAGGCAGGGCGTGGCCTCAGCAGGGTCTCTCTTGAAAGAATAGGAAATTTGCGGAACGGACAGCTACCTTACCTCCGGCCTCGTCTGCAGCCCCGGCACGCCAGCGCTGACGAGTCTGAAGACGCCCTCTTATGCCCGTTTCACACATACTCCGTGTGCAGTGCGTATACGGTACAGGAGCAGCACGCGCTATAGTGCTTTCACATATGCTGCGTTTGCAGTGCGCTACTGATCCGCAGTTTCTGTGTGCCAAAAAATTTAAAATGTGTAAGTAATTTTTATTTTAAATCCAAACGTTAACTTTGACATTGTTTAAGACATTGAAACCGTATGAAAATTAATTTGAATCATTGTGATTCTTTGTTTTACATGTAGTTCGAGTTGTTGACAGAAGAAAAGCTATCACGCTATTTATGTTGCTAAGAAGGAGAAGAATGAGACGCATTTGGGTTCACTCTGTCTTTTTTTCTGTCATATATGATGGCATTTTGCAACTTTTGGGACTATAATCATACTTTTTTGTTTTTCTTGACCCTGTAATTTAGTAAGTGTAGAACACATTAACTGAAATTATGCGTATATGATGAAATTATTACAGTTTCTTGTCAATCTATGTCTATTTTAATGTGAACAATGCGCTGCCACTTTAATTCAGTGCGATGCAGCACAGCAAAAATAGACTCGGTGCGGAAACCATTGCTGCACTGCTGTATACGCACCGCAACTGGAACGGATTGACGGACTGCATCCGCGTGCAGTGTAAAAGCTCTAACCTGCTAACATGGGTATGGAAAAAAATACGCACCGCATACGCACTGCAAATGGAGTATGTGTGAAATGGGCGTTAGGCCTCTTCCCCAGTCTCTAAATCTGCCCCCTGCCGGGTGCGCAGAGCAGAGTAAGGGCTTCGAGTCTTCAGCACCCTGGCCTCAGGACGTCCTCCTGCTCCCGACATGCTATCCCCTGCTCCCCCCCCCGGGGAAAGGCCGCCTTCCCGGTCTGGCTTGCGCCCATGCTAGGCATGCAACACCTTTTATCCCCCCTCAGGGGTGCTGGAAACCTAAGGTTTGTATGCAAAAAGAAAAGAAAGAGTTAGGGGTGTTGGGGAGGGCTACGTGCAGTCGACACAGGCACCTCTATGACGCAATAGCCTGCTATGCACCTGTTTCGACAGTCACGTAACACGGTCAGTGCATGGCGCTTTTCTATGGACCCCTTGTGTCACTTCATTCGACACAACATCGAGTGAGTGACAGAAGGAGAACGTCATGGTTACTGTCGTAACCTCCGTTCCCTGAGGGAAGGAACGAGGTGTTGTATCCCTCCTGCCACAGCACTAGACCTAGCACTGTAAATGGCCATGCTTCATTTTCGGCTCCTCAGTGCAAAATCCTGACTGGCATTCGCTGCCCTGCTTCCCTTTATACCCGTATGTCCGGGGGGGTGGCATGCAAATTCTGTCTGCCAACTTGACACTGGCCTTTTCTCAAGTTCAGAGGTATGATTTGGCGTCCAGGGAAGACCCCTTGTGTCACTTCATTCAACACAACGTCTTGTTCCTTCCCTCGGGGAACGGAGGTTACGACAGTAACCATGACGTTTATAATACATGTTGCTTGCCATGCAGAGAGAGACAATAAATCAGGCCAAGGCTGTATTTATAAATAAATACTGTGGCATTTTTTGACGCTCCGTGCTGAAAACATTGATCAAAATGTTTTAAAGCTTAAAATCTTTACTATGGATTTAGGCAAAATAACCAACTCTTAAAAGGTGCTTTTTTTAAATCTGCTGATAACTTAGAAGTGTTCCATTTTCATAACTTATTAAATATGATTATTTACTGTACACCATACATGGTTAAAATATCATACAGATCAGAAAGTTATGGATTAGAAAATGGCAAGTAATGTTTTACTCACATACTATAATTTAAAATAATAAATGCAATAAATGTTACAGAGGGTTATGCATAAAACAAGAAAAAAGTTAAAGTAATAATAATAATGAAACAATATGGATTATGAAAATTGTTGCATTGTGTTCAAAAATGTTGAGCGCGATAGGATTTGTTGTGTAAGAGTTACAACATGCAATTTCAACTCCATTGTTTCCTGTTAACTTCCATAATGCTTTTACCTATTTCTTAGGTTTGGGAGCTGACATCAGAATTTATACCAATTTGCCTGTACTGTGTACTAGGTCACAATGAAAGACACAAGGTACAAGACCATCTAAATGAATGTAATTAATATATTGTAAATAATCACTTTCAGCTGAAGTTTCTTTTATAAAGCAGTAAAAGCCAGCAATAAAACTCCTGCTTGCATCAGTATTAAACATTGTATATGCAATTTCACTGGGTAATGCTTCATTTTTCAGTTTCTCCTTTAAAGTTGATTATCGTATAAATAGTTACATTTACAGCTGTAACATTTCCTACATCATTCCTTATTGTTGCATTATTTTCTATTATTGCCCAGGCTTTAAAATCTGCGACAATAATCCAGTGAGTAATTGTACTCTCTAAAGGTATAGTAGCAATATACTGTAGTTTCAATTCAAAATTATATTTAATTTTATTTCCCCTTTTCTGTCCTTCTAAAAAGACCAGCAGACTGGGTTCCCGCACTTTTTGACCCATGAATTTCCAAGACTTTTCCATGACCTTTACGGTCATTTGTGATTACTGAATCATAAAAATCATAAAAATTCAGGCCATTTCACTAATTATTCACTCAGATTTATTGTGAACCAAATCGACATTGTTCTGAAATTATTTTGAGCAGGGTGTATAAAAAAAGAATTACACAGCTTTTCCATGACTACTGTGTCTGTCAATATGTAATGGGATTGGACAAATCAATTTATGACCTGAATAAAAAATATCTGACCTGTGTATTACTGTGTATTGCTGCTCAGACACAGATGGAGGTAGACCATTGGGAGAGAAAACCCATGGCCAACATCCACACCTGCTGATGTCAGTGTTGTGAAACTGCCATTTTTTGGCTTAGACAAGCCATGCTTTCACTCTTGAAAATAATTATATCACACCCACGTTACAACAAAAGCCAGACTTCACCTCCTACAGAGTGGTGATTTATGCACATTTCAAAATAAGTTTATGTGCATCTGAATTACATACTCATGTGTTATTAGCTGCTGATGAATAGACACATCTTGCTTATACCATGCAGAGTTGGGTAGAGTAGCCAAAAACTGTACTCAAGTAAAAGTACAATTACTTAAGTAGAATTAAAAGTGCTAACATAAATACTTACTTGACTAAGAGTATGAAAGTATCCAATTAAAATAGTTCTCAAGTAGTGAGTAAATCATTAATTTCAAAAATTACATAATGGCCATTAACTCCCTACATTCCATTACATAATACACATTTCACATGTATTACAGAATTATTATTTTTAGTATTATTATTATTATCATTATTATTAATAGAACTTCTGTCATCATTCACCATCATGTTGTTCCAAACCCATATGACTTTCTTTCTTCCATGCAACACAATAAGTAGATTTTAGACAGAATATTTGACTTGGTCACCATTCATTTTCAGTGAATGTGTTTTTTTTCTCTATATTTTGAGAGTGAAAGAGACTGTCAGTCCCTAACATTCTTTATAGCATATTTTGTGTTCCACAGAGTACAAAGGTTCACACAGGTTTGGAACAACAAGAGGGTAGGGAAATTATGATGGAATATTAAATTATGGCTGAGCTATAACTTTAAAGGGGTAGTTCACCCAAAAATGAAAATTCTCTCATAATTTACACCTTTATTTTTTTATTTATTTTAACAAAAAATTCTAATGAAAAAACTTGTTGTTCAACTTTTTGAAAGATGGCTTTGCAACACTTGTGAAGGGCAACATCTCTCTGGTAAAGAACCTACTTCATCTGTGCATTCTCTACCGGTTGGGTATTTTGTTGTCTGGGAAAATACATCATAGTTGTGAATAAATTGGTTTTGTTCCCTCCTTCACGATATACAGTACTGTGCAAAAGTTTTAGGAACTTGGGAAAAATGTGGCAAAGTGAGGATGTCTATGAAAATAATGCCATAAATAGTTTTAATTTATCAATTAATGACAAAGTCCACTAAACATAAAAAAAGCTAAATCAATATTTGGTGTGACCACCTTTGCCTTTAAAACAGCACCAATAATCCAAGGTACACCTGGAGATTTTCTTGGTTGTTGGCAGATAGGATGTTCCAAGCTTCTTGGAGAATTTGCCACAGTTCTTCTATCATCCATCCATCCGTCCGTCCGTCCGTCTGTCTGTCTGTCTGTCTCAATATTCAGTGGGGTGGCTCTATGGAGACCATGCCATCTGTTGCAGGGCTCCTTGTTCTTCTATTCTATTTGTAAAATAAATGTTTAGGAGTCTAAAATGTATATTTCCTATTGACACACTAAAGATGAAAATTGAAATAACCATCTTAATTTCAAATGTTTTTATGAAGCATCTTATGTGCCTAAGATTTTGCACAGTAATATATACAGTATATATACTGTATATATATATACTAAAAAAACAATTCAATACAAAATCACTAAAACACATGTAATTAGATATTGCGATCCAAGCGTCTAAACATGCAGGTGGAAAATTACATATACAAATGAAGTCATAAAAACTATTATAAACATAAAAATAATAATTATAATGATGATAATAATCACTGAAATATAAATCATGGTTTGAGCTGAACGTGTTTTTGTATTATTTGATGTGTTTATTAACAGATGTATAGGCTGCAGAGTTGTGGTCACAATGAACTGCTCTGTGGAAATAAAGAAAATTAAACTAAAAGAACCTCATGAGCTTAGATGTCTGAGGTAATCTGCAGCATGCATAGATGATACTGTTCTTGCAAAAAAAAAATAGCAAATTCAGAAGTCAGAAACAAAGAATGTGTGAGAACCTTTTACATGCACTTGTTCCATAAGACTGCACACCTCCGTACAAACAGCGTGTCATATATGTGCTTAGATGGCTTTTCTGTCATCTGTTCTTAATAATATAATAAAGTGTGTTTCTTCAAGCACGTGTCTGTGTCAATGGGCAAATTATTTGTAATATGAATTTGATAATAATAATAGCATAGTAATAATAATTATAATAATAATAATAATTTATTACATTAATGGGAAAACGAGCCAAATATCGTCTTGACATCGTCAAAGGCATCAGCTATTGGCGATCACTCTGACATTCAACGATCCCCAAGATCATCGTCTGTCAGCACAACCACAATGTGCATTTCTCTCTATAAATGAACAAAATGTTCACACAGTCTCCTTGCTGGTTTTTCTGACACATTCAGAATCATTATCGCTTTTGCCGGTGTCACTGCAGCTCGCTTATATATTTATTTATATATTTAAAGGCTCATTATTATGGTTTAGTTTTTAGTATTTCTCAGTAATGTTGAACAGTGTTAGCAATGTTACTCTTTCTCAGCCCTGGAACTCAAACCATTTTCTGAAGTCCCCCAAAACTATCATAAACGTGCAACAACTAGTAGAATAATGGCTTAAATTAATGACTACTACTTGACTAGGAAAATCTTTGGTTGGGGCAGCCCTACAAATTTTGGTCACATTAAAATAAACTTGAATGCATTTAAATCCTTTATTTGGACTGAGGACATCCGCAACCTACCACCCCCAAATGGTTTGGTCCCCCCAATGTTCAATACATGGTTACAGCCTTGGTACACAGTACTGCCACTCCCTAAAAGCAGAGTACGCAGCCAGTGTAGGGCACCACGAGCAGCAATGCTGTCTGTTTGCGCTCCAGTTGTCAATCACACGTTTGGCAGAGCAAAAGGCATTTACACTTAACATGGATATTTATATGGATTTATACCGTTAGTCAGCCCAAAGTAGCTGCAATAGTTTCCAGTACCCCCGGGGTACATGCATAAATACTAATTGCGGGACAAAACACACTGATACATTGCTGCAGACACATAAAATCTGATGTCACAAAAGATCATATTTACAGAATCACCCTGAAAATGAACATCACCATGACACAGAAAACCCAGCGTTATCATTAGAGCTACAACTTACCTCAGCATGCTGCCTTAAGTTGGAGTTGCAATTTTAATCTTGACTTGGTGTAAAATGGTGTTGCATGATGAAACTATCCTTTTTTCACAGTGTAGAGTGAATTCATTTCATTTCAATTGTGTGGCTCACAATTAATTCATTAACCTATATTAGAAGCAGAGGACAGGAGCCATTCATTAGCCATATGTGCTCTGCATGCTGAATGGATTTGGAAAGATTTCAAGTGAGGGGAGTTTGTTGGGGACATTGGCTTAGATTATGCCCTATTACAAATGGTGTTGTACAGAACTGCCGCTCACAATGTTTTTTGTTTTTGGCACCATTCTGAGGGAACTCTAGAGACTGTTTTACATGAAAATCCCAGGAGATCAGCAATTACAGAAATACTCAAACAAGCCCATCTGGCACCAACAATCATGCCTCGGTTGAAATGACTGAGATCACATTTGTATTCCCCAATCTGATGGTTGATGTGAACATTAACTGAAGCTACTGACCCATATCTGTATGATTTTATGCATTGCACTGCTGCCACATAATTGGCTGATTAGATAATCGCATGAATAAGTAGCTGTACAGGTGTTCCCAATAAAGTCCACAGTTAGTCTCATGACAACTAGTAAAAATTAGTAGAAGACGACGAAATCATTAGATAGTGTACAACTTGGCTCGTATGAAAGATGCAACTTCCCATAGAGAACAACCAATCAACAAGCAGAATTTAGAATCGATACAAAGCAGGCCTAAAATTTTAGCTAGCTTATTTTCAAACACTTTATTATAAGAAATTAAATGGCTTAAATTTAGTTACTCATTCCATATTTATTTATGCCATACAAATGACTGATGTACATGTCCCTTGGCTTGTTTATAACCCTAATGTTTTCTTTCTTCCGTGGTTAGAGTTGGGGTTTGAGTAAGGGGTTAGGTTTAGGTTCAATTTTAGGGGTTGGGTTAGGGTCTAAACTTAGAAAAAAGTGTAAGAATGGTCATTCAAAACCCAGATGTTTCTCTTTCTTCCATGTTACACAACAGTGATTTTATATTAAAATCATGGTTAGGGTTTGGCTAAGGCGATAGACTTTATGGTTAGATTTAGGTTTGTGTTAGCAGTTAATCTTAGGAAAAAAATTGTTGGTTGTATGTACATTTTGTAAGAGCCAGCAATTTCTTCTCGTACTATTAAAAAAACGTATCATAGGACCGGGTTGTCTGGGTGGGGTTCTTAAACATTGTTTATGCTTTTCAGGGAAATCAACCCTACTAAATGTGTACTTATAATGTATCTGTCTCCTCATATTAAACTATAATTTTAGAAAGTGTTGTAACAGCAAATAAAATTGACATACATCAGATTTTAACGTCTACATGGTGTTAACCTGAACGGAGCTGGAACTAAATTATGGCTATACAATTGCAAATTTAAAAGCTTGAGAACTGTTTCCAGAATTAGCCAAGAAAGTGGGAATATTTATTCCTTTGCACACAATAAAGCAGTGAACAAATTGTTGAGAGTGTGTGTGTCTCATTTTTACATTGATTTTAAAAAGACAGAAAGAGAAAAAGGTTTGGAGATTTTGAAGGTCCACTCCCAGTGTCTCCATGGAGCTGTACTACCTTAGAGCAGTTAATCGGAGGAGGAGGTTGGTGAGGGATTACAGCAGCCAGCTGGAGTTTGGGAAAGCTTTTTTTGTGCACCGTTGCCCACAACACATTTCAAATTAACCCCACTTGCTTCACAAGCCCTTCCTTTGGGAACCCTGTATGAGCTACCCACCACTGGACAAAGCTTTATTAGAGAACATCTTGCCATTCTTCTGTTCAATCACCCGAAACCTCCTCTGGTGTGATAGAGGTCTGTCAGGAAAGGATTTGAAAGCTAGACATGCATATTTGTGTTTATATTAAATGTGAAGTAAAATACTGGAGTAATCAAATTCTAAAAAAAAAAAAATGAAAAAAGCCTAAAATAAAAATAAATATGAACAAGTAAATCAAAGGTCTCTATTCCCCATCATCCCTGGCTTTTTTTTTTTTACAACTTTGATTTTTCCCTCCCCTCTTCACTCCTCTTTTCTCTAGGTAGTTTTTTCCTCCACCCTATTTGTTGTCTTTTTACACCAGCCAGCATTAAAGAGGCTAAAAATATAGAGTATGTTTGCACGTGAATGGTCCCAATAGGACTCCCTACTGTGAGACAGAATGTGCACACTGATCAAATAAAGCCCAATTTAGCAGCACCAGATCTCTGCGCTTTACTTGAGTGAATAATATAATTAGCGGATTATCGATTTATAACCTATAATAAAAAGGTACATAAATTGGTTTAATCTCATTAAATTTGATCTAACCCCCTTTATGAAAATTTACTTATCCAAAGTAATTAATTTAATGGATTGTTATGATCTGATGGCTATACATTAAGTGTTTGGGGAGCATGCAAGGAATGTTCATTCGTTTGATAGAGACACAGTGGTGGCATGGATGGACAGAGTTCCCACGGTCATGGAAAACGTTATATCATGGAATGTTTTTTGTTTTTTCAATTATTAGATCTGAAGGTTTCATTAGCCAATCTGTCTGAATCAAAATGATATTTTTTACACACATATCCAGTAATTTGAAAATACTGGAAAGGTTATGGGAAAGTCATGTAAATGCATTTGTCAAAGAGTCTTGGAAACCTGGATGGAAGTGTTGGAGCACAAAGCAGGTCTCTCAAATAAAAGACTTAAGTACAGACAGCGGCGGAAGTGACATTCCAGTGGCATTTGGTGGCTTACTGGCATTTTACAAGACAGATGAACACAAGATTCACTTCAGCTGAGTTTAAGATTAGACGTCCCACCAGGGCTGGATTGGTTATCTGCCATACCGGGAATTTTCCCTCTGGGCCACAAGCGATTTTCAAACTTTTTGATGCCAAAGACCCTCACATAAAATGACACTCTTCCGTGGAACCCCTTTCCTAAAAAATACAAATAAAACTATATATACCATTTATACTGTGTGAAAAAATAGTGAGCATAAGCTTCCTTTTTTTTTTAAAGGTGGGGTATGTGATTTGCAAAACGGCCGGCAGATTTTGAAAATACACAACTCATAAGGTCCTACCTTCTCTCCTCCAACGCTGGCCCTGACTCCACCCATTCGAAAAACATGGACGCGCAATCATGCACGAGCGAAAACTCAGATGCGCGAGAGCGAGCCAGGCTAGCATAGGTTGGAGTTTCTGCATGACGTCACCATTTACCTGCTAAGACCGTCAACATGGCACAACATTCAGCGTTAAGTTGCACCAGATATTATTAACATTCAACAGTCACATAAATCATTAGTATTGTTAGAAAATTGATGTTTTTGAAATGTAAATATATATTGTATAAATATAAAATATATAAAAATATATTGGACGTCCTGGTTGTCACCGAAGTTTATGGCGAAATATAGGGCTGACCGATATAACGTTATCAGATGAGATTGTTATGCGCATCTCGTCAGTAAAGCACATAACATAAAGTGCATTCATTGATTAGTAAATCGCCATCAGCTGCTTTCAGATGGAGCGGTATACTACACAGATCCGTAGTTCACTAACAAGCTGGGCCGTGATAATGAAGGGTAAATTGCCCAGCTTGTCAGTGATGAACTACAGCTCTGTGTAGTAAATGCCGCTCCATCTGAAAGCAGCTGATGACTAACGGACACGCAGCGCCAGGGTGGTGGGGGGAGGGGGGCATGGTACGACCGTTTGATTGACATATTTTCTGTCCAATGATTCTAGATGGTCTTGAAAATGATCGGCTGGAGTTTTTCGAGTCCTGCCCGTTCCACAGATGATTAAATTGCTTAATTTTCATTTCAGTGCTTCTAATTTACAGCCAGTAAGTGGGTTAGGAATAGGATTTCAAGTTATTTTGAAAAAATGGTCAAAAAAGAAAATCACATACCCCACCTTTAAGCAAAGCATTATTTCCTATTTTGTTTGTTTGATTTTGGGGTGAAATGTGACCCAGATATAAATACATGTTGGCAAAATTAAATTGTTGGCTTCATACATTGTCATGGTATTGAAGTAAAAAGAAAATTAATAAAATATCATCAAGAAAATATTTACTTTTTATTAAGTTTAAACCATATGTTCCCTATCTATCACTCACTCGACATTGTGTCGATGTAGTGACACTAGGGGTCATGCTTGGGAGCCCCAAACACCTCTGATCTTTGAGAAAAGGCCAATGGGAATTTGCAAGTGAAATTTGCATATCACTCCCCCAGACATAGAAAAGGAGAAAGGAGCTGGCTCGCAACCACTCATTCAGATATTTTCTTCGGAGCCGAGCGGTTGATTCACAGAGAGCTGAATTCCACTGCTGGTCCATTCACCTCTGCATGATGTTGGATTTATGGCGCATTACAGCGGTTTCTCCCCCTCGTGCATGAATTAAGTGCAGAGAACGCCCCTGGGCATTTTGACAGCCTAAAAGTTTTTATATTCTTGCAAAGAAATAAAAAAAAAAGTGCCACTGACGGAGAGTGTCTTTTTAAAGATGCCTTTCCGTCTATGTTTAGTTCCTGGTTGTGGTCACTACATCTCCGCCTCTGATGGCCACGATCGCTGTCTCACCTACATGAGCCGTGCCCACAGTGAGACAGCACTCATGGATGGATCATACGAGAACGTGAACATGGCAATGATGCGGTCACGGCTTTCCATCTTCAGAGGGAAAGCCACTCCAGCTGGGTATGAGGCCATGTCGGTTAGCACTGGGAACGATTTGGGGACCCAAATTGGAGTGGTTCTGCCATGTAATCCCCCGTGGACCTCCCAGTCACAGCGTGGACTCTCGAGCAGGTGGTGTCCACCTTGGGGTCCATGTCCGCCACCTGTGGCTTAACCTGGTCGACATGAGGGAGGCCGACAATGTATGTTTCCTTGACGCCCCCATCTCCCAGGTTGGCCTATTTCGACACCATCGAGGACTTTTTCCAAGCAGTTCTCGGCAGTCAAGAAGCAGACGGAGGCCATCTGACACATCCTTTCCTGGTGTGGGTCAAGGTCCCGCACCCCATCTGCTCATCGCAAGGGGTGTCCCCGTGCATTGACGACACCTGCTCCGCCACAGCCCAGGCCAGTGGCCTGGAAATGTGAGCGGTACTCACATTTTCAAAGAAAAAGCGGTTTCCTCATTTCCTGGGTCACACACCGTCATTGTTACGTTGGTTGTGACAAGTCACAAGGGCAGTCTCCCTCCTCCCCGGTCGCTGATCAGTCCTATGGTGGGTATGCGGAGGGAGGTAAGTACTTTGATGTTCCCCTCAGCACAGCCATAAGCTTGGAATGCAAGGCTCCTTGATGTAGTGTCTCCTGCTCCATCCTGCCGTGAGGCCCCATCTGCAGGTACGTCATATGCGATTGAGCCCTTGGTGCCCCTCGCCCAGAGCTTGGAGGCATGGCTAGCGCTCTCCAACCCGTAGCGATGGCTGGCAAGGACCATCCGACTCAGCTATGCGATTCAGTTCGTCAGGTGCCTGCCCAGGTTCAGTGGCATCCACTACGAGCACGCTGCTGCCCTGCGTGCGGAGATTGCGACCCTTCTGCTGAAGGACGCGATAGAGCCTGTCCCTCCAGTCCCCCCACTTCATCGTGCCAAAGAAAGTCAGTGGGTTGCGGCCAATCTTGGACCTGCGAGTATTGAACTCCCATTCAAGCTGCTGACACAGAAACTAATTTTGCTGTCCATCAGGCATCAATATTTATTTGTGGCAGTAGACCTGAAGGACGCGTGCTTCCACATCTCGGTTTTACCGCGGCACAGGCCCTTTCTGTGGTTTGCATTCAAGGGCTGCGCGTATCAGTACAAGGTCCTTCCCTTTGGTCTGTCCCTGTCACCTCACGTCTTCACAAAAGTCGCAGAGGCAGCCATTGCACCTTTAAGGGAAGTGGGCTTTCACATCATAAATTTTATCGACGACTGGCTGAGTCTAGCTCACTCTCAAAGCTTGTTGTGTGCACACAGGGATGTCGTGGTCGGGCACTTCAGCCGTTTGGGGCTTCAGGTCAACTGGGAAAAGAGCAAGCTCTCCCCGGTTCAGAGCATCTCTTTTCTTGGGATGGAGTTAGACTCAGTCTCTATGATAGCTTGCCTCACGAGCAAGCGTGTGCAGTCGGTGCTGAACTACCTGAAGTCATTCAGGTGGAGAACAGTGGTCCTACTGAAACAATTTCAGAGGCTTCTGGGGCATATGGTGTCCTCGGCTCGGGTTAATGCATATGAGACCACTCCAGCACTGGCTTCAGATTCGAGTTCCGAGATGGCCATGGTTCCGCGGCACACATCACATGGCCATCACACAGATCTGCCGCCACTTGTTAAGCCCTTGGACGGACATTGCTTTTCTGCAGGCAGGGTCCCTTTATTGCAAGTGTCTGTGTGCAACGGGCATGCAGCCGTGGGCTCCTGGACAGGGCCGTAACCGTGTTTGCATATCAACTGCCTCGAGTTGCTGGCGGTATTGCTCACCCTGCAGAGGCTTCACAGGAGTGTGGCGGCCTCTTGGGCCCTGACCAGACGTCTGAAGACCAGTGGGCTGGGCAACACCCAATACATTTGCAAGATTCTATAATCTCTGGGTTGAGCCGGTTTCGTCTTGTGTGTTGTCAGGTACGAACAGGTAAGTATGCGGGGCAACTGGCCAGGTGTACCACTTGTGTACAGCACCATTCCCCTCCTGGAGGGGAAAACAAGTTCATGAGACTGGACCCTGGATTTCCTTCCTCCTTAGCCCTGCAGCAGGTGAATTCAGCAGAGAAATTTGATGCCAGCCCAGTACGTGTGCTAGAAGGCCCTGTAATGGGGAAGGTGCTCCAGTAGATTGCTGAGTAACCCTGTGTGATGTATCATCCACAGTATGGTTTCCCCGTTGGTAAACCCACATTTTCATTGGGCAGAGTTCCCTCTGCCACGGTCGCCGTGTTTGTAGAGCTCCGTCCCCTCCGGGTAGGACCTACCATGGGGACTTCCTTCACATGCAATACTGCCAGTCAGTAAGTCTCTGTGTTGTCTTTCCACTTGGGAAAGGACCCTGCACCTGCAATCCCAATCAACGTAACACAGTTCAGCTAGTTGTGCCGTTTCGTATAGGGACACCTAGTGTCACTACAGCGACACAACGTCGAGTGAGTGCCAGATAGGGAACTTCTTGGTTACTGTTGTTCCCTGATGGTTCCTCTTGTCACAACACTGAACTACCTGCTGAAATGTCCAGGACCCTTTCTCGGCTCCTCAGCGCAAAACCTTAATGAATGGTTGCGAGCCAGCTCCTTTTATACCTGTATGTCCAGGGAAGTTGCATGCAAATTTCACTCACCAATTCACATTGGCCTTTTCTCAAAACTCTGAGGTGTTTGGGGCTCCCAAAGGTGTCCCCTAGTGTCACTACATCGACACAATGTCTTGTTCCCTCCATCAGGTAATGGAGGTTATGACAGTAACCAAGACGTTTTTTCACCCAAAAAATTTAAATTCTTTCATCATTTACTCATCCTCATACTATCCCAGATGTGTATGACTTACTTTCTTCTGCTGAACACAAACTAAGATTTTTAGAAGAATATCTCAGCTCTGTAGGTCCTTTTAATGCAAGTGAATGGTGACCATTTACATTTACATTTATGTATTTGGCAGACACTTTTATCCAAAGAGACTTACAGTGCCCTTACTACAGGGAGAATCCCCTGGAGCAACCTGGAGTTAAGTGCCTTGCTCAAGGACACAATGGCAGTGAACGTAGGGATCGAACCAGCGACCTTCTGATTAACAGTTATGTGCTTTAGCCCACTACACCACCATCACTCCATGACCAGACTTTTAAATCTCCAAATAACACATAAAGGCAGCATAAAAATAATCCAAAAACTCCAGTGGTTTAATCCATGTCTTCTGAAGAAATGTAATCTCATTGGTCCTTATAGTCCTTATTTACTATAAATCTTCACTTTCACTTTCAGAATGTGAAAATGAAATTGAAAGTGGAGATTTATAGTAAAAAGGGACTTAAATATTGATCTGTTTCTCACCAACACCTATCATATTGCTTTTAAAGACATCAAGGCAGATTCAATTAACAGTTGCTCCACATTTGTGCGTGATCTATTAGCGCAAATACATGCGTCTTATTCGCTAACCACCTGCAATATGTTCAATTTAAATTAAGTCATTGTCATTACTTTCCGTTCATACACGCCTCCTTTCTATGTAAATTAGGCTGATTAAATATTGCACTTCATTCACAAAACTCTTCGGAATTTACCCTGTGCAATTTAAATCATGCTATTGCTGCCAAATAAAAGTAGATCTTAAAATGAACGATATTCTTCTAAAAATCTTGGGTGATTAAATGATGAGAGAATTTATTTGACATTTTTGGATAAACTATCCCTTTAATGCATGTATAAACATTCATAAATTGAAAACATTTTCAATTAAATTGAAGTTTATATTTAGAAATCAGAATGGACCTGATATAATATCAAACTCAGTAAATGTTTTTTTTTACACCCTTTTTCGCTGAAAGTTTCTGTGGACCCCCTAGCACCCCCTTGCAGCCACTACTTTAAGAACCCTTGCACTGGTCTTTTAACACATTACTATGTCATTCTCTCTTACACAAGCTATCACAATCCTCTGAGTTCTCATGTTCCGTCCCCGCTTGCTGTAGAAAAGAGAACAGCACGTATCCTCTCTCATGACAGTGACCCTGATCATATACTCATGTTCTTTACTCTTGAAAGATTGAAATCCTTTGAGACAAAGAAACATAAACTTTTCATCAAGCCCTGCTCTAGTCCGTCTCTATCCCACCCCACCCACTTGCCTCCCTCTTCCCCTTTTCTCACATCTTTCCTCTTTCACCCCATATCTGACTTTCTATCCATCAGGGAGGCTCAGTTGTAGAGTGGCGAGCCTTGCAATTGTCTCCATAAACTGCAAGTGTGTCAGGGTGAGAAAAGGAAAAAGAGAAAAGTGTGAGAAAAGTGTGCAGTAAATAACAAAGGGCTCAGTCGACAGCGCCACATTTTGGCCAAAAATATAATCCAGCTTGCCCCATGAGGAGCGGATGCTCCACTGGCCTCATGAATAGCGATGAAGGATGGCATGGAAGACCACTCTTACCTGTGCTGTGAATGGGGTGTGGCCAACCCAGGAGCCCTTGATGATTTAAATGGATGTATCTCTTTATTTCTCAGTGAAAGAAGCTGTTTGTCTCAGCTTGTTTAATTACCAATCTCTCACCAGACATTGGCTACTGATATCATTGTTCATTTGTTCTCTCTGTGACACACACAAGCTTTTTTTTGCTTTCGTTCTCTCACTTCTTATACAATATCTCTCACTTTCTGTCTTTATATTGATCAAGCATTCATAACTGCCAGCACATTTTTGTTGCTGCTGATTTTCACACACCTCTGCCCAGCGATTAATAGGCCATGGAAATCATGCTCCAAACCATGTCAACAAACGCCCACACTGACGGGAAAAGCTTACTCAGTGACAGGACAAACTGGATCAACAATCCACGCAATGGTGGTTCACCAGGTATTTCAAGGCAAGCTCCTCAGGCAAATGGACGAGCACGGCTTCGATCCAGTGATATTCAAAGAGCTCTGCACCGCTACAGACTTAACGCTGCATGCCACAAAATTCGCTGCGCTGGCCATCGGCAATTCCATGGGCAACCCGGCTGTTCTGGATAATCATATATGTCTGACCCTCACAGAAATGAGTGATAAGGAAAAAGACACTCTGTTGGATGCTCCAGTGTCTCCAGCAGGCCTCTTTAGCAGCACTGTGAATACGTTTTCTGAGTGTTACGTCCTGATCCAGCAGCAGTCACTGGCTATGAGACACTTTATGCCCAAACGGAGTACATCATAGCCGGTACACCCTTGCTCTGTTTCGAGCCAGCACCCGACTAAAAGCCCCATACCTACTGCCTCACCGTCACCTGCATATCAGCATGTGCAGCAAAAGCCCTTCTGACGGGCACAACCCTTTGAAGCGGAAAGCAGAGCCTTTGGTTCCCTCCGGGTCTTCCCCAAAAAAGACTCGGTTGGAGACAAAAAACATTGTTCCCCATCTCCCCACTACTGTTTGCCAGGAAAGGAATATTGTTGTTCACAATATTATTCAAAATGTTGTTTCTGTGTATTGCGCTCAAATAAATGCAATAAAAAGGGCAATAACTGCAAAAAAGGATACAGCATTGGTTGCAAATTCACATTCTTAATAAAGAGCACTTTACCCTCTTCAAGGCACACACATTATGCGCAACCGCTTCCCTATCTCGAGCAATGCATTATATAATACGTTAAACAAACTAAATTGCCCTCTGTCCTGTTATGCGGACAACTACCAAGTCCAAATTGCCAAGACTTAACTGGTATTTCAAAATGGGTGCATTTTCAAACATTGTTATATGATAAAATTAGCATGCAGGCCACCCCGTTTCAATGGCGTTCTGTCTTCCACGGTTTCACCCAAAGACACGGCAGTGTTACGAGCTGAAATATACAATCTCATCTTGAAAACACCAAATCATTTCATTAGTTTATTAGGTTAAACATGAGACCTCTTCAGTGCTGGCTGAAGCGCCATGTGCCACAAAGTGCTTGGTGCCAAGGGCACATGCACAGCACTATATCCCGCCACTGTATTGCTACTTTAGCACCATAGACAGCTCCTGCATTTTACCAGCGAGGAGTCGTGATGGGGCAAGATGTCACATGGTGCCTAGAGCTATCGTTTGTATTTCTAGCCTTAAAGGCTTTTCAGTCAGAAATATCAAACTGTCATATCCTGGTTCGCTCAGACAACATGACAGTTGTAGCATATGCAAACCACCAAGGTGAAATTCAGGAGACTGCATCCTCAAACTGTATTGAGGATTTGGGATATATTCGGCGAAGCAGAAATCTATCTATGTGCCTCAGTGGAGAATACCCACTGTCCCCATGGTTACGGAAATGATAGAGATGCTGTACAGCTAGCCATGGGGAAATCCTCTCTCAGGCACAAGACACAATCTGGCATCCCCAGCCCCAGATGTGGAACCTGCATGTGTGGCCCCTGAATAGAGCATGCTAAATGTGCCAGAATTGACGCATTCATACATTAATAACATTTTGCAGGCCAGAGTACATCTACAAGATGTCTCTACGCGCTAAAATGGAAGGTGTTCACTGATTTGTGTCTCACAAGGCAAAGACATAGTAAACTGCCCAATACATTAAATTCTCATATTTCTTCAAGTGTGATTAGACGCAGGACTTACCCTGTCAATGCTCAAAGTGTATGTGGCAACTATATCTGCATATCACACACATGAAGCTTGCACCTCTATAGGCAAGTATGATTTAATCATAAAGTTCCTTAAAGGAGCAAGATGATTAAACCCAACTTGGCCAGCTACAGTCCCAACTTGGGACTTAACTTTAGTCCTAAAAGCTCTCACAGGGCCCCCTTCTAACCTTTGGACTTGCGCATGGTATCCGTTAAGACCGCACAACTGCTGGCTCTGGCCTCAGTAAAACGGGTCAGTGACTTACATGCACTATCAGTCGACAATTCATGTCTGGAGACAGACATTCAAAATCCACTGTCAAACCCAGAAAGTCTATGTGCCTAAGATCCTAACCACACCCTTCAGAGTGCAGGTGGTTCACCTACAGGCTTTCTTCCCTCCTCTATTAATTCGGAACAATAATTGCATTTGTTATGCCCTACATTGATCAAACACACCATTTCAGATTGTCTGATCAGCTCTTTGTATTCTATGGAGGATGCACAAAAAGAATGTCCATCTCCAAGCAAAGACTTTCTGGATTGTCGTTGCCCCGGCTTGTGAGTCACAGTGTAAGACTTGCCCAATTGGTGTTAAAGCACACTCAACTAAAGGCTTAGCCTCCTCGTGCATGGATGAATGGTGTGTCCTTACAGGATATATGTTTTGCAGCAGGATGTTCTTCTCAAAACACATTTGTAAGGTTTTACAACCTAGAAGTAACGTCTCTCTCTTCACAAGTCTTCTCTGTTTAGAGCGCTTGCTATCCATTGGTCAAATATATATACTTATGCTTCTCCTTTTTAGGACGAGCTCTCCATCTTTTACACATCCGCCTGCATTAGGAAATGTAATTTACCTTAACAAGCACTTACATTATAAATAAACTCCTAGATATGAACCACAGACCATGTAGTGGCTAATCCACCTTGATGCTGCCCATTTAACTGGATGGACATTCAGATTTTTTTTTTAATTTAGCTTGACCAGTATGACAAATACAATCTTTAATATGTCACTGTAATGATGAAACATGAAGAAACTTGTAAAAGTATGTTTTATTTTTTAAAGTTTCAAAGCCGGAATGTCACAGAATTGTAGGAATGACCCATTTACGAAATGTACAGAGTTGCAGTACCACCGCTCTCTATACACAGATTACGTGGTCTACAGTAACAGTAAAGTACAATCCATAGTAACAGACACCCCAACCCCCCAGTTGAACAGGGACTGGGCAATAGTAAACCACTTTTTTTGGTAGCACTACACCACTGCTTGACACGGAAGAGATGCTATCTCACTTTTGTGCTGGTCTCCAGGTCTGCAACTTCCTTCCCAGCTTGCACTGGTGACAGCCACTAGAAATAAGATGAATTGGTTTAAGAGGGAAATATTCTGGGTTCTTTCTTTTCTGGGAAACTTCCAAAAATAACATTGACTGCAAGACCTTGAGAAAAATTTGGTAAAAATATATGGTTGCGTTTTTGCTGTATCAACACAAGCAAAAGAGGCGAGCCCTTTTTATACGAACACCACTATCATTGTACAAAATACCTAACACATTTTCTTTTTATATGTTGTCATCATTTTCTACTCACATTTTTCATACAATGAAACATCTGAAAATATCTATGCAATGCAACAGATATTGGATTGGGTCAATAATATAATTAATAGTTTGATTGGATATCCTTTTTGAAATTATTGATTTCTGTTCCTGTTCCTTGCTTGCAGGACGAGGGCTCACTTTAGAGTGTATTGACTGTGGTAGTGTTATGATACGATGAGACTTGCCCTAAGGCTCCACTCTGACGCATACTGGAGCGCAGTTATTGACCCTACTGACCTTCTAACAGCTCTATTTCATACATGCTGCCTTATGCATATAATTTTCTCTATACTGTGTTCCTTTTTTGAAAAGCAAATATAAAGAAGTGCATTGCATTCTTAATCCAATGCATCAGTGTTTATCTCATCTTTTGTTCTACATGAACAATGAGGAGGGGTGGGCAGAATTTATTTCTGTTTGATTTGTTTTTGCCCATGATTCATAAACACCCCACAAATCTTCAGGTCAGTTCTGAGTGCTAGGTTGCAGAGGATGCAATGTACTATTGCAATCTTGCTTACTGTGCTGGGACTTTACAACATTTCTCCACCACTGCAATCCAGACTCCTGAATCAGCTCTTATAAAATACTGAAAGTGTGCTCATCTACACCATTCACCATTCAAATACCAAAGTCAGTCCCGTTCCTTATTTAACCCATATGACCCATATGGCTTTTTATCAGTACCTCAATATGTTCATACAGTCATATATTCTTTTATAATTTTTCCTACAATTACATGAGTAGTAGTCTCATTGTATCCTGTGGGTTTCTGTACCAGGCAGAGCACCGCTGCAGTTCTCTCTTCATCCAATTCTATGCTCTCTCTATCTCTCTCTGATGGTCTGCAGAGCGGATGTGTGAATCAGTGAGTTAGAGGTGACCCCCCAGCCCTATTACCCAAGCCCACAGTCAGCAGCCAGAGCACATTTCCCAAATTAAAGGCTCCCCCCCACCCCACCCTTCTCAAAGCTCCATCACACACCTCCCTCTATCAGATTACTGCCTTTATACTTTTATAAGGCTCTTAATGGTTTATAAATTGTGTGTAATGATTTCTCCTCTCTCCTCTGTGCTCATAGAGTTTTTATGGCCTTTCTGGTTTTGCGAGGCAGATTTTTTGTAAATGGGCAGCGATATCAAGGGCTGCTGGGAGAGCTGCAGAAAGGCAGGAGGTTAAACTCTATGAGCTGTTTCTCATTCCATCCTTTCACAAATTACTGCCATAGTCTTTTGGAGATGTCAGTGAGAATCTAGCTATAAAACGAGAAGTATACAGTATGTATGAACAGTGTTCTGGGTAATGCATTAATGCTGAAATATATGCTATGTACAGTATGTAAATAGAGTACTTTAAGTAATGAGTAAAGTAATGTGTGACTGGTTAAATTTACACTGTAATATTGGAGTTACTCTTTTAATTTAGTAAATTATGGTGCTTTCTACCATACATCCGTAACTTAGACGTTCTAGAGTTTTCTTCCAGTCCCACCTGAGACTTGCATTTTGGTAAACAAAAATAAATCAGAGTGCTTCAGCAAAATAGTTGTACTTATTTGGCTAAATCAGCTGGTTAAATTAACAGGAAATCACATGACAAGGAACAAACATGGCATGGAAACAGGAAATACTTAAAAAAAAAATAAAAGACATGAACACAAAACATGAACAAAAACCTAGATCTAGACGTGACAAAGTATACGAAAAAAAACTGTTAAGACATTTGTGTGCGTGATAAATTGTTTACTTTGATTGTTAATCATCTGTACTGTAAATACAAATGTATGCTTCCAAATGTAAAAATTTGTGCACATCAAGCACTCATCAGTAAGTAATTTAACATGTTAGTCTCCATAATAATATAACAAATCATTGTAATTAATTTGCTTTTATAATGAGTAATGCAATGTTGTAACATAATACTTTTAATCGTAATTCACCAACAGCAGAGCAGGATCATTTCTTAGTGTAAGCAGTCTAAGATGCCGCTTAGAGCCCAAAGCCCCAGGGCCCTGCTATCAGATTGTGGTACACCGGTAAGCGAACGGAACCCAAGGGCACCCCCCCAACCTGACTGGTTTGCTTTGGGTTCGCCAAAGAGGTATTTTGTGTGCTAGTGGCAAAATGTTATGTTTGCATCATGTTTGAACAGAGTCCACTATCAATTAAAATTCACATTTAAGTTCAGCAGGGGTTTTCGACAGTTTTGTCCACATCACAAATATCTACCCAGAGAAAAAAAAATCCCATAGCAATACAGACTCAATAGTTATTTTCAATTCTGCTTCATATTTATTACATTTGTGAAGAAGTTAAACTAAAATAACCTTGCAACAACATAAATTCATAAAATAGGTCAAAAACTTGTCTCCTCAAGATCACAGTTGTGACAGTACCATTTTTCCTTAGCTTCAAATGCTTAGACCACATACAGAGTAATACTGAATGAAATACTGTAGGTCATTAGAAAAGTAGGGATATGCTCACAGTAGTGGAAAATATGCATTTCTAATAGCAAGAAAATGACAGACTTTAGAAACCTGGGGAGACTCTGCTTTTAGAGCTTTTAGATACTAAGATTAAACATAAATTGCACTTCTAGTGGGGTCACTGTTTCTCAGGTAACCTAAAATTGGAAACATAATGTGATCTGATCAGTCTAACCACAATCTAAGGTGGTTAGGCATGCATATGGCCACATTGCATTTATAGTAGAAATGCTAATGAGCCTTGATATTTCCTGAACAACAGGGCAGCCTACTCTTATTATGCATAATCATTTCGCCAAATGTAGGGGTTTAAATTATCCAGGTAGGTACAGCTTTAACAGACAACCATATGATTTAAAAAATTGGAAAAGCCCATACATACAGTTGCACAAGGCTTCATGAAACATTTTCATTATGCCTGACATCCACGGTTAAACACTGATGTAAAGTGATGTGTAGTCAAAAAACAGAGACCCTCCCTTCAATGAAATCCAATCAAAAGTGGTCACTAAAGACTAATTTGAAAACAGGTTTAAACTGCATCTAGTTTGGCTGATAATTTATGATAGGATAACCAAAGATGGATATTAATACAAGGTAGGGCTGCACGATTATGACAAAAATAAAAAAAAAATTGATTATAGCCCTTGATATTGTAATCACAATTATTAATGATGATTATTTGATGAAATTACTGTGACGTTACTAAGCAGGCAACCGCTTTTGGGTTCTTCAGAACCACAGGTTATGGGCTGCGCTGAAGTTTCTTTTAAGCATTACATACTGTAATAATGATTGTTAATGTTATTATAAAGGTATATCTATGGTTCAAAGTGAAGAAATATATGTAGGTTCTTTTTTAACTATTGACAAAACTATTTTTAATTTCAGTAAATATGCCTGTGTGTCATGTTGACGTATTCACATCCTCACACATTTAACACACTTTTGAAGCCTGAATAAAATGCATAAAAATCTAAAACTACCATCAGACATGCAATATGTGTATTTACTGCTTAAATTATTGGCCCACATACAGTAAATTATAATATTTTAAGTATTCAATAGTCAAACTGAACAGATTTAGATTGATGTTAATTACCGCATTTAAAATCTGTATTGTGATCTTGTTCACATAAGATCATCGTTAGATCATATTTGGCCTCAAATCTGTGGTTGCACTTTGGAAGGCAAGATCAGCCTGTTTGCGAGTTTGTGTGATTAGTTAAAATTCCAATCTGCCAACAGCAGTTGTGGGTCAAATAGGTATTTATTTGAGCAGACGCGATAACAAAAGATGATGGTCCGTGAAATATGATGTACAAGATGTTTTCTATGTCCAAAACATCCAATACAAGCTGACTTCAAAACAAGCCCCTTTATAGCTGTTTAATACAACTGTTATTACTGTTATTATTTTTTTTATTAATTGTACACAAAAATTGAGCAATGCAACAGTATTCAAACTCTCCCTTTATAATTACTGAAGCTAGCACTCACTGTTTGAACCATACAGTTCTGCGTAAGCTCACTGACACAGAGTTTTTCACTCACAAATGCTCACATAATAAATATAGCTGTTTAAACAACACAATAAATCAGTTATTTCAACCCTGTCTGTACCTTGATTATAATAGTCAGGATTGTTTTAGTTTTGTTTTCGCTCATTTGGTTTGTTTACCTACAGTAAATAAAATGGCGCGACATGCAACAAATTGAAAATAATTCAAAATTGCAAAAAAAAATTCTACAGCTTCTTTTGGAGTGTCAGATGATGTTTCTTTCGCACTAATTTTCGTATGTCATCACAAACAGAGATGAAACATACTGAAAGCAAGTATCTGGACATCAGACTATTTAAAACTTGCGCATAATGTTTGATTGTCATGACTGATTGGATTGTAGTCTCACTATGTCTCTGATTGGCCATTGCCATTTCATTGCTCAATGCAAACATCTGGGATTGGTTAGAAACGTAACCACTTTCTATATAGCAACTATTAACACAACAGGAGTAGACTTCAATTGAATAATTGTCAATTTTCACGATTACATAGTTGTGATAGCTGTACTCTTAATCACCATTAGATTTTCGATTAATTGTGCAGCCCTAATACAAGGTGTAAATGGTCCAAAGATAATAAAAAAATAGCATAAAATTGTTTCTAAGACGTTTCTAAGACACTTTCTGGCCACATCCACTCTAATACATTTTAGTTGCATTGATTTTGTAGCATTGATTTTGCTACATTTATGCCTCCCATCCACACTGGAACAGAAACAGAGAACAGAGACTTTCAAAAACTCCCTCTAGTACCACATTCTTTGGAGCACGATAATGATAGAAAACGGAAAACAGTGTATACTTCCTTTTCAGTACTCGCCGATAACGATTCCAGTTGTTTTCTAATGTTACAGTAAAAAAAAAAAAAACTTTATTTTTTTTAAGTAATATATTTAAAGAAAACCAAGAGAGATGAACTGTTAACTTTATTGGTTTCAGCTATTATAACTCAAATAAGAGGTAAAGACCAACTTAAGAATTATTTTGCATATTTAAACGGTTAGTTCACCCAAAAATGAAAATTATCCCATAATTTGAGTATCCATCCTAGTTGTGTATGACTTTCTTCTCTCAGCCAAACACAATCTGAGATATATTAAAAAATATCCTGGCTCTTCCAAGCTTTATAATTGGAATGAATGGTACTGTCAAACTGTCAAACTTTCAAATAAAGTGCAGCATAACAGAGCATCACAGATGTGAGGTATTGCTTAATATAATACAATTATTATATTATAATCACAGTAAATAATACATAACTAGAGAAGTGATATATTTCTGTCATAATTTTGTCTATTAAAATGGAACTCTTATTTTGGCGATATACTCACCAATGCCGCTTCATGATCTCATGATTCACATCTGAAAAAGCACGGATCACTAGTGACTCTGAGTGAATTTTATACTGCTAAAGGCTGCGATTTAATCAACTCACTGTATGTGCACATTCAGATTATATATTTATTTAATTGAATTGCAGCTTTTGCTGTTTAGTAATAACACTAGGACATTTTGTGGATTTAATTTGTGCACTGTAAGCTTACGAAATGACATTAATAAATCAGATGGTATCGATTTTTGGTTTCGGAGCCTTTTTACGTGTAAGAGCACGTGAGCCCAGTATCGGACCGATTCCGATACCTGTATCGGGACATCCCTAATATTTTTAATTTCATGTTTTGTTAATTAAATTTAGAAACAAACTTTAATATGTCAATTAAGAACATTTTCTGTTTAAAAAAATTCATATTTATTATGATTGGTAAACACCACCTCATGTCTCATCTGTAATGGTTAGTTCACTCAAAAATGAAAATCCTCTCATGATTTCCTTATTTGTAAGCAATCCCAGATTTGTATGACTTTCCTTGTTCAGCCGAATCGAAGAGAATATTTTTATAAGCACATTTCAGCTCTGTTTGTCCATACAATGCAAGTGAATGGGTGCCATCGGGCTGCTGGCTATTTGATAGTTCAAAAATCAAATCGATAAATAATAATTTCTTTTTTTTTTTACTTTAAATCATTACTTCCCGTTGCTGTTTGAAATGACCAAACTCTCATGTGACTTTCGTTCCTCTTTTGCATACAAATAATGCTTCTGACTTTTAATGTGAATGTGCCATTGTGCTCACATCACTGATGTGTTTTTTAAGTTAATAAAGTTTTAATGATCTATTTCTTTTTTACACAAACCTATCGATTTGCTTCAGAAGACATTAACTGATTGACTGGAGTCATGTGTATTACATTTATGCTGCCTTAATATGACTTTCGGAACATCAAATAACCATCATAATGATGGCACTTCCAAAGAGCTGAAATGTGCTTATAAAAATCTTCACTTCAGTTCTTCTAAAGAATGAAAGTCATACACATCTGGGATGGCATAAAGGTATGTAAATGATGAGAGGATTTTCATTTTGGGGTGAACTAACCCTTTAAGAAAACAGCCATAAATTTGATTGTAATAGAATCACTAAGTCATTGGGAACTGTATCTCTCTTTCCACATCAGAAATGCCTTGATCTCTCCCTGCCACAGCATGAGGCTGGATGCAAGAGAGAAGAAAGGATGGAAAGATTGCAAGAAGAGTGCGCATTAGGAACACATCTGAGGAGAGGAATCTTAATAAAAATACATTCTCTCTGCCTTGTCTTCCGAGCCTCCGTTTATTTCCACTAGTTTTTTTCCTTGACTCCCTCGCATTCTCTCACTCCCCTCCCCGTCTCAATCCATCTACCTGCTTTCATCCATCCTCACCATAGGTGGGTAATTACAGAGAGGAGAATGGGAGGATTTTAATTTTCAACTGGTTCTTTGCAGGGATGAGAGTAAGTATATGGCTCTGCTTCCCCCTGTGGAAGTGCTGCTATTCTGACAACATATCATTTCCTGTCATTACTGTCCACTAGTTGGGAGGGAGGGCAATGCTTCTTGAGTCTTGGGTTTTGTACCCACTCATACCTGTATAACATTTAGGCCTTGTCCCAAATGACACCCTTGATGTGGACATGCAGGTGTCCCATTTGAGTGCCCCCTCCTGTGTGGTTGCTATGCACCTTCAATTTACCTTTTTGCCATGGCCAAACTAGTGTAAACCTACCCACACTGTACCTCAACCTCAGTAGCAGCAAATGTGAATCTTGTAAGAATTCTCCAGGACAAAATGTAGTTGCAAAATAAATACATTGTATTATACACATAGGTGAATTACAGACCATAATTTTGTGTAAGTTTTGACAGCTGAAGTTTGAAATTATGAACATTCCAAAACAAACTTGTTGATCATTTTAACATTCTATCAATGTAATGTAGTCTAGGGGATTGTTGGACACTTTGAAAAGGTTATAAATGATGCCTAAACAGGGCTTTTTCATGGAATAATTAAATGGTAGCCAAGCTGTAGGGTTGGACCAAACAGAATTTCCCAAACAATTACCAAATGACCACAATTTTTGAGCCCCACACTTTTCAGCCCTTCAAAGCTCTCACAATAGAGGGTAAAGTCTTTGAAGGAAATAGGATATAGGGATGACCACTTCTGAATGAAACGCACCCCATCATTCAGATGAATTGAAAAGATACAGCAGCATGAGCCAGAGCTGCCTAAACTCTTTGCCGAATTTCACCAAACCCTTGCATAGATACTGTAGGAGCCTATTGTATTTGTTAAATTCATCAATATTTAAAGTGTTTGAAGTTAAATATTTTATAATTTATTGTGGTCCCTTTAAATATATAATATTAATTTTATATGCATAATTTGTAGTATTTACAATGAGGTTAAGTATAACGAATGTTAAAATGGTACCTCCACTTTAAGAACAGTGGCTGTTCAGCAAAAGTCAATGTCAATGTCAATTTTATTTACATAGCACCATTAAACACTACCAGGGTTGACTAATGTGCTGCACTATAAAAAACAGAGAGAGGTCAATGGAGAATGGCCAGACTGGTTTGAGCTGACAGATAGGCTATGGTAACTCAGATAACCACTCTGTACAATTGTAGCGATCAGAATAGCATCACAGAACGCCTAATATATCAAACCTTGAGGCGGATGGGCTACAACAGTAGAAGACCCACGTCAGGCACTTTATTAGGACCATAGTGTTCCTAAAAATTGCTCAGTGAGTGTATATGCTGCTTCAGATGACGATTAATTTACAAATCATTATTGCCACTCTGGAAATTCACAGTGACTGGATGTTTTATAATATACTGTATTTCCATAATAAATGGTTCCCCGTCTGTCGCTCACTTCGCGCCCCCTGGATGTTCTTCCTCTCAAGCCCTCTGGTCTGCGAATTCAGAATTAATGGATTAATCCCCCTGTGTGTATTTTCCGTGGTACGGTCCCCCTACGGGTGGACCCGCATCTCCCTTGGGCGGTCCCGCTGCCCCCCTGTCATATTGGCATGATTCCCTCCCTTTATACCTGTATTCCAGGGGAGGGACAAGCAAATTCTGCCTGCCAAATTTTCATTGGCCTTTTCTCAAGTTCGGAGGTAACCGAGGCCTTCAAGAAAGTCCCTTAGTGTCGCTTCACTCGACACAAAGTCTCATTCCCTCCATCAGGGAACAGAGGTTACAACAGTAACCTAGACGTTAAATGCATTTTGGTATCATTAGCAGACATGAACAAACTGCAACTTATTTCCAGTACCTCTGCAAAGAGTGCAAATCAGCTGAGAGAGCATGTCTGCAGACTGTCCCTTCTCCACTAATACACACACTGTGAGCTGGATAGTCTTTTTACATGTAAGGCTTTGAGAATAGATGAAGCTTTATCCTTTTGTCAAAGCTCAGTTTTTGCCCCAGTTTCTCCCACAGGCTGCAAATCATTCACAATTCCCTCTGCAGTCTATCCAGACACGCTATGGCCCTAAAATGGGCCAAACCCAAGCTAAGAGAACATTAAAGAAGAGACAGCACAGTCTGGGAGAACAAGAAGAGGGTACAAGCTGATGCCCAGCTAGTAGTAGGCATTCCAATTAATTCAGGTATTTAATGGGGTTTAGGTCTTGGCTTTGTATTGGCCTGTCAAGTTTTTCAACCTTAGTAAACCATTTTAGTGAATGTTACTGAGCTATTTGTATGGCTCATTCTACTGAAAATGTTTGCCTACGGAGATTGTATGGCTGTTGAAATTCTTGATTTTATGTAACTTTTAGCAGGGTTGGGGAGTAACAGAACACATGTAACAGGATTGCGTACACTGTATTCCACTGCAGTTACAAATTAAATCATCAGTAATTGGAATACAATTACATTCAAAATGTATTTTGATTACTGAAGAGATTACTTTGAATTTTATTTTTATTTGTTTAATTTAATATTTAGTCCTTTCAAATAGAAAACATTTATACATATATATATGATAGGATCCAAAGTGCATTTGAACAGCAGTGAAACACTTTCTTATGATGTGTGACATTCATACGAGCAGACAGAGAAGTAAGTTTGAAGTAAGTTTGGAGCAGCAGAAATAGAAATAAACCTTTTGTAAATTACCAGACGCTAAGCTAAAATGCTATTTCTTGCCATATTACATGAACATTTTACCAGGCACGATAATAATTTATTTTTTTATCAAGAAAATTGACATTGGGTCATAATTATATTTTCTAATAAGACCTTTCTAATAGGGCAAAAATTGTATACTTGATAATAAGTTTTGTGTTGTTTTTCTGTAAAAATATCTAAAAATCCTTAAAATAAGATACATTTGATTGACCTTGTTTTAGAAACAACACTGCTTAAGATATTTAGGTTTTTCGTAGAATGTATTTTTAACATGTGTGTGTTGTCTTACTGTACTGACAGAGTTTTTATAGTCAAAACAAGTGAAAAAATGTACTAGTGCTGAAGAAGTAATCCAAAGTATTTAGAATATGTTACTGACCTTGAGTAGTCTAATGGAATATGTTACAAATTACATTTTACAGCATGTATTCTGTAATCTGTAGTGGAATACATTTCAAAAGTAACCATCCCAACCCTGCCTTTTAGTAACGGATGCATCTGAAATAGCCAAAGACATTAGGGGGGTGACCACCTACTTTTGGCTCTATACAGTAGTGTACATAGAGAAAAGAGAAACATGGTGAAGAGTTTCAGAAGGGCAGGTAATGGGGAAAGGTTAGTGAAACAAAGGAAGAAGTGGAAACAGACACACCACACACATACACACACAGAGGAAGTGCTGATCCATGGTCCCTGTCTGTGAAATAAAGAGAAGGTGCATTGATTGTGCACAAGCCACAAATGAGAAATCCTTTGGGGTTAGCGGCTCCTGGCTTGAATGAGAGAAGGGGCCAGAGGAGGTTAGCTGGGTGTCCATGACTTGCTAGGGCAAGGCAGAGCTGGCAGCAAATACACAGTATCCATAATACAAAACATGACCAGGAGGGTCAAGCCAGGTCACCCAAGAGCTAGGCATTTGGCCAGCTAGAAAACATGCTTAGTGCCAGATCATGTAAAATGTTTAATTCATCAGTTTGAGATACACAAAAGCACATCCATAAACATATGTCACATATACAGGCACATGAATCTCATTTTACACTAGGGACCAAGTATAATGCATAGTGTAACCCTCTGGTGACAGGTAAGTATACTTTTGTTTAAATGCATTATAAGAAACCTGGGTGCCCAGCTTTTGATGCAAACTGGCTGCATTGTACTCTGCAATATTACTACTGGAAAAATTCAGATACAACATTTATTCAATTTGCACAGTGCTTCCAATTAATAAAAACTATATGTATAATGTATTTGTGTTGTTCTGAATAAACGTATAAATTAAAAAATGTCATTTGTGCTCTTTGTATTAAAATACAAAAATTATAATTTATAAAAAAATGTCTACCTTTGTGTCACTCTTTATTTCTTGTTCATTTTGTAAACAGGCTAAACCTATAGGACTAATAGCTTAGTACCACATCCGAACATGAAATGAAACCCTATTGTCTGTTCTTTGACCATGTGTTGCACTGTGGACAATATACACAACCTCTTTCAGTAATATCATTTAAAAAGGTCTACATCAGTATACACATATAGTATATATGCAGGAATGGAATGTTGTGGAATGTTGTTTGATGATAGCTTCCAACATTTATGATCCATGGTGATGAGGTGCTTTACCCTGTTCTTACTCATGTTTAACACTGATTTTGTCCTCACTTTGCATTCCTTTTACTCAGTTAGACAAATAGTTAAACTCCTTCACGCATTGTCTTGTGGGCGAACATACCTTTCATTCAACATCACAATAAATATGTTGAAAGAGAGTGAAACTGCAGTAAAAGGATGAAAATGTAATCTACTTGAATCTCTAACAACATCAATCCAATATGATTTTAAATATTTAATTACATATAACCATATAAATAATAAATTCAGCAATGATCAGAAACACCTTCAGACAATGCTTTCTACAAGTGATCACAGAAAGAATGGTCTAGTCTAGCTGTGATAGTAATTTAAGCACTGCACTTTACTGAATAAAACTGTACCATAATGTTTTCTGGCAACCATTTAAAAGACTGCATGATTAGGTAAATAATTTATAGTGACTAGCAAGCAATAAAGCATTAAATACATGATCCAGAACAATACTCAACTCTCATTCAAAGCTGTTCTTCTCATTTCTTATTTTCAAGTTTAGCCTATTCTAATGACAAAATCATATCCTTCACACACCAAAGGCATGTTGCACAAATTCTGGTCTTCCATATTAAAGTTCTGTAAATATTAGTCATATGAAACAATGTTACCAAAGCCAAATAATCTGAGGAAGCAGTCACAGTGAGCGTGACTCTTCTTGGTAAGATAATAAATGCTTCAAAAACATTATATGAAATTAAACAAAATAGTGCGAGTGCTCCAGAAAATAGTATATTAAAACATGGCCATGGCACACTGAACAAATGAAACAGCCTCCATATTTGCTTGGATAACATATTGCCAGTATTACCAGCCACTGCAGCTCACACGTTCAATCTGATAGACATTGACATCACATGAGAATTAATTTGTTCTTACAAGATCATGCCAGGTTAAAATATATTTTAATTTTGATTTTGTAAATCAAACTTAAATTCAAATTAATTTTTATATTAACACACTAAAATGTCTACTCACAGTGTCTTCTGTGAAATGATATTTGTACCAAAATACTAAACACAAATCTGTTGTAGAAACAAGTGCATAACAAATGCAAAATTAAAACATTCATAATATTGGTAATGATAACATATGTACTATTTCCTATCATCCCAAAAATATATATATTGTGGTAGCTGCTGGCCAGGTTCTCATTCCCATGGTGCCTCTGCACACTACAATAATAATAATATTAATAGTTATAATAAACGTGCCACAAGGACAAAGCATAAATCAACATTTTATGTTGCAACATTATATTATGGCATATATAAGTGACCCATATGAATTGCTATCAGGTTGTTAACTGTGAAAAAGGCAGAAACTTGTTTCTTGTTTCCAGTAGAAACATTTAAACATCCTTTGTAAATCAAATTTGCTATAAAGAGTTAAAACAAAAAAAAACTTGTTTTATTTTAATTTCTTGTGTTCTGATAGCCAATTATAGTAGCATTGAAACCTTAATTGTTTTTTTATTAAACATTTTTTTATGACTATACCCTCCCTAGTAACTGGGCCAATTTGGTTGCTTAGGAGACCTGGCTGGAGTGACTCAGCACACCCTGGATTTGAACTCGTGTCTCCAGGGGTGGTAGTCAAAGTCAGTACTCGCTGATCTACCCAGGCCCCTGAAATGTTAATTGTTAATATATCACAGTTAGTTCTGATCCTCGAATCTGATTGGATGAGAGATGTTCCATGAGCACTGATGGTGTGACAGCATCAGCACTCAGATGCTTCACTGTGTATCACTCCACTTGTATTTGTGCTGTTCTAAACAAAAGTATAAGCGTAGTGCATATGTGTTAGGAGTTATTGTCTTTATTTTTTAAATTACATATGTTTCGTATGTAAAGCTGTAATAAAGTAGTTCCATGCACAAATGCGTTTTTATGACCGTACTCAGTTTTTCCTAATTTTTTCAAATATACTTGTTAATTGAACTGTCGTATATAAGCAATATCAAACTCGCAATTGTGCTATATGGCCCTACATCAGCACTACTTTAATTACCTACGGCACTCGGCCTGCGGCCGAATCACAGCAGTGCTGATGTAGGGCCATATCGCACTCTTGCTCGTGTGATATTGCTTAAATAAAACACCTCTTTGTGGAAAAATTTTACACAACCTATGAATTGTTGCAAAAAATTACTTAATAATATACAACAGAGGAACTCAATTAAGAATTTAAAAGACTGTGGGGTGATTTAGTGGCTTAAGCTTGCTCTCCTGTATCATAAAGTGGCTGTAATCATTTGTGCAAGAATGCAAAATATACAGACTAATCAAAAGCACTTTTGACAAATTATCAAAGTTTACAGAAATGTTAACTATTGTAGTTTAGTCTAACTTTGTCAATGTTTATGTTGCAAAATAAAATGACAAGAGAAAGAAAAAACTTCTTAGCACTGTTCTTAAGTCAAATATTTAGGTGAACTATAATTTCAAAATCTGTTGACTCTTTTGTCGGACGCTTCTCTCAAACATGTCTCATACTCAAATAACTTTTTGTTTTTCTCCCCTCCCCCCACAGGTCTTGTTAGGGAAAACATTTAAGCAAAAATAAATATGAAAATATTGAGTGGGCTACAGTATAATTTTTGTTTACAGTTACCTCCAAGAACTGTCTGGCATGCTTTCACTTCTAGATATAAGGTATTTCCGCTGAATGCTAGCAAACATGAGGGTCATTAATTAAATGTAATTCACTACATTTCAAAAAGAGCCACAATGGCTTCAACTTTTATTTTCATTTCTTTTATTACACCATATCCCCATAACTGACCATTTGTTTTCTCTTGTTAACATCTTCAGTGTGAACGGCCCTTGCTCGAAATGAAAACCACTTTAAAACACCACATGAAAGAAACAAATTTCCATCAATCTTTACCAATTAATAAACACTTTTTGCCAAAAGAATGAAGCTGCATGGAGAAAGACATATTTTTATAGCAAATGTTTTTCTACCCTATATTAAAGCTTAACCTTTCATACTTTTAAAGCTCAATTATCTCGGCTATCCATTTAAAATTCAGCGCTTCAGATTGTAGACTGTATATAATATGTTAAAAATTGTATATCACAAAAATATTCCATGGCAACTGTCTCAGTACAAGTCTTAGTACTGTTTTAAGAAACCATGCATTTTAATGGAATTTTATGGGAGAGAAAATGCTTAACATGAAATAGTGTATTTCTCCTTGGATTACAGTGTCATTGTTTTGGCACTAAATAGTGTAAATAGTTATTCAGTTTATGTATACATGTTTGGAAACGTTGATTGATAAAAGAACCTGAGAAATTCCAAAAATGCCTGGTGGATCATCCGATAGTGAAATCCGAAAATTGGATGGAAACATGACTAGTGACCTATTTAAAATTTACAGACTTCCATTGACGCTAAACAACACGTGTTCTGACATGAAATTAACTTCTACAGTATTTAGCATTCATGAACATGTAATGGATGTCAAGATTGACCTGTATGGTATGCCTTCAGAAGACATGAAATATGACATACGATTTGCAAAGTCTACAGTACTTTTATGATACTTCTGTGTCATTCCTAAGCTGTAAAGTGATTCCCTGTCAACTGCCATTGTAAATAAATGACAGATCATTTATTAAAATTCTTCCACAGTAGAAAGAAAATATTATGGGTTTGGAAGGAGTGTGAGTAAATTCAGACTAAATAAAACATTTTGGTTGAACTATTGCTTCAATAAATGAGTCAAGTTGATGTGCAAGTTCATCCGTCAAATCCTAATTTAAAAACAGTGTGTTTTGAATGCATTTCTAAACTGTTATGAGTCCTAAAAATTTAAGGATTTACAAATAATCAAACTGTGAATGAACACAACCATATTTTGCACTCTAAAACAGGACTGACAACCATATTCTGCTGCCGTGTAAAGTAGCCACACATTGGTGTATACCCAATGTGTGTCTCTATAGGAGCATGACGTGCGTCCCTGTTAATCTTTAGGCTATGGGTCTTTCCATCCTGGGACTGTAAATCTCTAAACTCATGCCTCATCCACCCACAGAAAGTAATTTAGAATCTATCCATGCCTCTTTGCTACCACTCAGACCTAAAATAAAGTGCAGCCGTGGATGCCTGCTTACTTTTCATCAAATCATTTACCATTCCCTTGATGCTAGTGAACAGGGAGGGTCTTTTTTCTCATTACCTCCCACCTCTGTTCGATTCTATTGAAACACGGCTCAAGAGTCAGGCATAATCTCAGCTCAGATATGCTAATCCCCGCAGACCTGTTCAGATGGAAGCCCACCAAAATGCAGAGAAGGGAGAGGATTTATTTTCAGATCCCCAAGGGGGTGCAGGTGGGTGTGCCGGATAGAAGTAGGAGTCTATGGGCCAAAGGCAATTATGTGTGTGGGACATGCTGTGGCTGTCCTGCCTTGATCTTGCTGCTTGAATTGGCCGAACACATCTCCGCTGGGACATGGTGGCTACACATTGTGACTGGACAGATAAGCATTAGAGGCAGAAGGTGACAGGTGAAGGAGAATGGAGGTGGATGCTGATTAGATTAAAAGGACAGCTTTGGTTTTGTTCAGCTGTCACAAGGTGTCAGTCACCTATTGAGCCAACTGAGGCATGCCACATCTGTCATAAGGGTCTATCGTATCTATTGAAGTGTGGATGTGTGTGTTATTGTAGAATCATATTTGTGTTAGTACAGTTTATGTAATACTTACATAAAGTTCCCCCCCCCAGACCCCCCATACTTTGCATTATAACTGAAACCTAAACCTAACTGATAGTGTCATAAAAAATTAATTTTTTTGAATGGGAGTCTGTGTAAGGCCCGGTTGAGAACTCACAGGTCCAAGAGAACTCACAGGTCCAAGATTGGTCGCAACACTGCTTTCTTTGGGTACGATGAAGTAAGGGCTGTAGAAACCCTTCTCCATCTCGGCTGGAGGGACGGGCTCTATGGCATCCTTGAGGAGCAGGGTCACGATCTCTGCTCGTAAGGCGCTGGCTTTCTTGACGCGCATGGAAGTGGAGCAAACACAGTTGAAATGAGGCTGTGGCTGTGAGCGGCGCCTGGAGCCGAGGTACCAGTCGGCTGGCTGTGAGGCGAGCCACACTCATCCTGAGCTCGGACGGAAGCGAGCGAGCATGTGGGTGGGTGGTTCGTGGGGATTTACCCGGCAAAACCGAGCCTGTCTTTATCCCCATATCGCCTTCATCGCCAGCCGGGTCGTCCTCAATCCCATGGGAAGAAGGAGTGACACGGGTGGCGGCTGAAGTGGCATTCACCTTGAGGAAGGAGAGCAGCGACCACAACACTGCCATGGTCATGTTCTCACAATGAATACATGAGCCATCCACGAACACCACCTCAGTGTGATCGCTGCAAAGGCACACAAGGCAGCGTCTGTGGCTATCGGTCTTGGAGAGAAATCGACAGCATCTAGGAACAACACAGGGGCGGAAAGGCATCTTGACAAAGACGCGTCCTGAAAAGGACGTTCAACACCGCTGTGTATTGCTCTTTTGTGAGTGGAAAACTCAAACTCTTTTAGAGAAATCAAAACTCTTTTAGGAGGAGAACACTATTTTAACAGTGAAAAACGCTGTCAAAGCGCCCAGGGGCATAGACTGCACAGCGTGCAGAGAGAGAGATCACCAGCTGGAAACGTGCCGTAGATCCAACAGCAATGCTTCTCGATGACAGAGGTGAGTGAAACTCAGCTTGCTGTTGCACAACCGTTCGGCTCCGAAGAAAAATTCTGACTGGCACTCGCTGCCCCGCTTCCGTTTATACCCGTATGTCCGGGGCGGGGTATGCAAATTCTGTCTGCCAACTTGACATTGGCCTTTTCTCAGGTTCAGAGGTACATTTGGCATCCCAGGAAGTCGATCACTTAATTCGACACAACATCGAGTGAGTGACAGAAGGGGAACAGTGTGTTTGTGATAACTCATACCACTGCTGTTGTTACTGTTTTTGAAACTTCATCCTTTAAATCTGTGTCTATGTGCAGGCTTCTAAAATGGCACCATGTCATAATTGCTTCAACTTGCTCAAAACAAAACTAAAAGATATATATATATATATATATATATATATATATATATATATATATATATATATATATATATATATATTTATATATTCTTACCACCCAGTGAGAGTGAGTTGAAGTTAAAATGGGAGATTTAACAAGAACGACACAAAAATATTGCAGAATGATATAATATAGAAAAAACAAAAATAGAGAAGAGAGAGCCAGCCTTGGAAAGTGGCGTCTTCACCAAACCAGACATCAGCTTGAAGCCCATTAAAAACTAATCTTATGTTTTACTGCCCCTGTTAAGCTTCCCTATTTATCGCAGGTCATAATCACACTGTTATGTGGCCTAATGGGGAGGCATCACTGTAGAAATCTGGTGCAGTGACATCATCTCTGGGACTGGTGTGTGTGAATAGAACAGATATAAAGTTTTAGTAGTGCTGTCAGTCAATTAAAAAAATGTAATCGTGATTAATTGCATAATTTTTTGTTTTTTGACTATATACAGTATGCTTATTTTCTTGTCAAAATTAATTTATTTCCATCTTAGGAAAGAAAACAAAGCAATATGTATATATAATATAATGCTTTATCAACATTTTCCAAACAAAGCCATCCACAATATAAAGACAATATACTGAAATATCACCAATCCAAGTAACATTAAACATTTCCCAAAGTCTAAGTGGGAGTTTGACTAATTGAAAACATTAGTCCACATATACGTAGGTTGTATATTCATTGCAATGTGCATTAAATCCTTAAACCTAGGCCTTCAAGAAAGAGCCCTAGTGTCGCTTTATTCGACACAACGTCGAGTCAGCGACAGAAGGGGAATATGTTCGTGCCTGGAGACTGCAATGCCACGATGTACAGTAAAAAAAAAGTTACATTTTGGTTTGTTCTCACCCAAAACCATTGGATCGCTTCAGAAGACATTGAGTAAACCACTGGAGTCATTTGGATTGCTTTTATGCAACCTGATTCAAGCATCATGCACCGCTTTGAACTCACCATGAAAAGTGCTTTTGGGCTTGTTTGGTACATCAAATAGTGTTAAGAGGTCCTTTCTCAATCATTTTATCACTGACAGGGAAGCGTTGTCAGAGATTCTTTTATTTACTCAGATAACAACCTCCGTGGGCGGTCATGTTAAGACAGTTCTGCCCATAGAATGTCTATGGGATCGCTGCTTTATGCTATTTTATGCTAAGCTTGTAGGCTCTCCTTGTTAGAAGTGGTCTGGTGCTGTGGCATGTGCATCAGTGTTACAACTCCAGGTGGACAAATTACGAAATGTCTGTCAATCATGCCAGTGTTGCTGCTGTATTAACGGTAATTGCGTTGATCACAATGAAGAAAAATTAACAAGTTAAACTTTTTAAATCGCATGTGTTAATTCTGACAGCTCTATTTTTTACATTTGGCAGCTTTACAGTGCATTTGAAATATACACTTAAACAAATTATTCTGTCATCATTTACTCCTCCTAATGTTGTTCCAAACACAAATTACTTTCTTTCCTGCATGGAACACAAAGTGTTAATATTAGCTTAAGTAACTATTCACTTTCATTGTATGTAAAAAAGATGCAATGGAAGTGAAGGGTTAATGAGGCCAACATTCTACCTAGCATCTCCTTTTGTGATTCATATAAAAAAGAAAGTCATGATGATTTGGAACAACATGAGTGTGTACAAATTATGACTTTCATCTTTTCAATATGATGTTATTGGGTGAACTATCTGTTTAATAGATTGTGCATTCCCTGGGACTTCCATGACCTTGACGATGTCAGTACCATGCTCTACCAGTTGAAATAGTGCACGTTTATGCAAGACTGAACTGGTTTTCCAGGTTTCTAATGAAGTCAATGGGAAGAAATGCATTTTGTGCCCAGGTGACTAATTCTGTACATTTTGCTCAAAACATTTGGTTACAGTACAATGGACCATTGAGATACAGTACAGCCAGAGATTGTTATTTATCTGTAGTTTAATTAGCATAATAACAGTGGTGCTCAACAGACCATCTCCTTCACCACAGTGATTTTAATTTGAACGGCACAGAGGCAAAGCACCTGAGGTGTAGACAAATTTCAAAAGAGTAAAGGGATATTATTAGTAACTAGTGTAGCTCGTGAAAAGGATGCATTCACTCTCACCAGAAGGAACAGAGAGCTGGAAAGAGACGACGAGAAGTGGAACTTCTTGGTGTGTCTCAATCAGGTCCCTAGGTCATTAATAAGTACACTGCCCAGGGAGCTGAACATATTTGAGCTTTCCCATTAAGTGCACAGATCTAGTGCACTGAAAAGTTTACTCTCTAAAATGAAAAGGATGCACCCTAAAAACTCCCAAATTGCATAATAAAAATCAGATAGCATTAGCTGCTTATTATATTTATTTACTGGAAATATTGTCATAAGGTTACAATATTTAATTAATTGCATGACCTATTATTTAATATATTACTTGCAATTAATTGCATATTTGCTGAGGAAAGCTCCCAAATAAAGATAAACTCAAAAATATTACATTATTGACATATAGTGATGAGACAGGCATTGAATAGATATTACAAAAACATATAGATTTTTTTAATTCCATATAATTGAACAAACAGTAAGCCTAACACTGGCATACAGTCCAGTGCCATACATATTTTCAATCTAGTTTGTTAATCTGTCCGAGGTCGATTTAGGGGCCATTCATACAGAAATTGTTATCGTCTTTGGACATTGCTGTTTTTTCAGCAATGTCCAAAGGACGCGTCTTTGGACATCGCTATTTTTTCAGCAACACGCACCAAGCCATGAGTGATTAACTGCATATTTATTTTCTATTTATTGTTTTTACAATTAATTGCACTAAATTAACGCTTTAAATTGAAAGCCCTAGTTGTCAGGTCTTCTTAGCTCTCAGCTCAGTCAGAGGATGAATGCAAGTGTATATTTTTAAAGAGAAAGTAATACTTTAACCCAAATTTCAAATTCTCTCATCATTTACTATCCCTCATACCATCTGAGATGTGTATGGCTTTCTTTATTCTGCTGAACACAAACAAAGATTTTTAGAAAAATATCCCGGCTCTGTAGGTACTCACAATTCAAGTGAATGGTGACCAAAAGTTTGAAGCTCCAAAAAAAACATAAAGGCATGACTTTGGATTAAAAATGGGTTTAATCAGTGTCTTCTGAAGCGATCCAATGGTTTTGGGTGAGAACAGACCAAAATGTAACTCTATTTTTACTGTACATCGTGCCATTGCTGTCTCTAGGCACATGAAGTGACACTAGGGGTCTTTCTTGAAGGCCTGTGTTACTAATTTGAGAAAAGGCCAATGAGAAATTGGCTGAAAGAATTTGCATGTCCCTCTCCCAGACATACGGGTATAAAAGGAGGGAATCGTGCATCTGTCCATTCAGATTTTTTCTTCGGAGCGGAGCGGTTGTGCGAACAGTGAGCTGAGATCACTTCTGTTCCACTCACCTCTGCAGAGTGTTTTCCGTTGGATCAATGGTGCGTATCAGCGGCTTTCTCCTTCTCTGCACACCAGTGCAGCCTTTGCCCCTGGGCGCTTAAATAGTGCTTCTGAAAGAAGTATATTTTTCTCACAAAAGAGTATAATTTCTCTAAAAGGGCACACACAGCAGGCGCTGAACGTCCTTTTCAGGACGCGTCTTTTTAAAGATGCTCTTCCGTCTCTGTATAGTTCCTGGATGCGGTTGATATCTCTCCACTCCTGATGGTCATAGATGCTGCCTCGTGTGTCTGGGCTGCGATCACACTGCGAGAACTTAACCATGGCAACATTGCGGTCGCGGCTTTCCTTCCTGAAAAAGAACACCACTCCAGCCGACCCCCGCATCGCTCCGCTGGCGATGGAGGCGATTTGGGGATGGCAGCAGGCTCGGTTTCATGGGGTAAATCCAAAAGAACCACCCGTCCCCTGGCACGCTCGTTGACTTCCATCTGGGCACGAAGTGAGAGCGGCTCGCCTCACGGCAAGTCTGACTACTCCCTCGCACCCGCCGAGCTGGATGACGAATTTGCTGCTGCATCGGAGAGCGTGCCGGCGTCTGATGCGGAAGACTCGACAGGGCTGCCACCTTCGGGTTGGTCCGCCCAGTCTGAGGCTGACGCCCAGATGGCCGACATGCTTGCCCGGGCCACCGTGAGCATGGGGTTGGAGCGGTTGTGATCCACCTGTGTCCGGAAAATGACGCCACCTGGCGGGATCGCCTACACAGGACCTACTCCTCAGTCAATAAACTGCCCCCTGCTGGGTGTGCATATCAAGGTAAGTGCTTTGAGTCCTTTCTCAGCACCAAAGCCTCTGACGCTTTTGTCTCCTGACACAACACTACCTGCCCCGCCCTGCTGAGAAGCCCCGCCAGGTAAGTTGAAAATGATCGTCCACTTAGTGCCCCTCGTGCGGAGCTTATATGCATGGATTTCACTTCCCAATCCATCATGTTGTTTGGCCAGGACCATCCGACTCGGCTACACGATTCAGTTCACCAGGCCTCCGCCCACTTTCGGCGGTATCTGCTTCACCTTGGTGAATGGCGAAAAAGCCAGCACCCTACGTGTGGAGATCGCAACCCTTTTACACAAAGACACGATAGAGCCTGTCCCTCCAGCCGAGATGAAGAAGGGTTTCTATAGCCCTTACTTAATCGTATCCAAACCTGAAGGACGCGTACTTCCACCTCTCTATCTTGCCTCGATATCGACCCTTCCTACGGTTCGCTTTCGACAGCCAGGCGTATCAGTACAAGGTCCTCCCCTTTGACATGTCCCTGTCCCCTTGCGTCAGGGACCAGGTAGTCAACCAGCAAGCACTGCCCAGAGAGGAGGCAGACCCAGCCTTTTTGTTGCTCTGTCTGGTGCGTGCTTTGTGTACCTATGTGGACCACACACAGAGCTTTAGATGTTCTGAGCAGCTCTTTGTCTGCTTTGGTGGACAGCGGAAAGAGAACACTGTCTCCAAACAGAGGCTAGCTCACTGGGTCATCGATGCCATCACTTTGGCCAATCAGTCCCAGGCCATGTCCGCCCCCTTGCGGGTTCATGCACACTCCATGAGAAGGGTGGCATCTCCGTGGGCACAGGCCAACTGAACCTCCCTAGCAGACATCTGAAGAGCGGTGGGGTGGGCAACACCCAATACATTTACGAGATTCTACAATATCAGGGTTGAGTCAGTTTCGACCCGTATTCTCTCAGGTCCGAGCACGTAGAACTCAGTAATACAGAACGACAGACCGGGTGTTCCACTCTCACATAGCACCCTTCCCCTCCACTGAGGCGATCCTGTGTGCTCTTTCTCCCAGGAGAGTCAACTAAACTCGCACTCCCTGGATGTCTTTCTTCCATAGCCATCTGGCCCGTGAATTCAGTGGAGGAATTCCTGACCAGACCCACTACAGGTACTAACTACTCTGTAATGGAATAGATGCTCCACAGGGTTTGGCCATCACAGCTTAATCCCCATGTGTGTATTTTCCATGGTACGGTCCCCCACTTGACGGACCTGCGTCTTCCTTGGGCAGTCCCCTCTGCCCCCCGGTCGCTGTGTTTGTAGTAACTCCTCCCTCGCTAGGTTGGATCTAACACCACGCCACTTCCACATGTGGCCTGAAAACCCATGTGACGTATTCGCCACATTTAACCTCCCCCCAGCCTGGGCAGGATGCGATCTCCGTAGGGTCCTTTCCTCCTGAAAGAATAGGAGTTGGTAAGGAATGCCTTCCTCAATGCGTGTTATAGCATTAAATGGCCCCAGACGCTTTAACTCTTTGCGAGAAACATAGAGAGAGAAAAGGCTCGGCTGGCACAGCCTGCTTCCATGCTTGGCACGTGGCTTGTTCCCCCCTTCGGGGATGCCAGAAACCTAAAAATTTTATGATGTTTTTATGGAGATTTGGGGAAGGGTACGTGCAGTCTGATGCAGCCTGCTGCTATAGCACGCAACTGCCTGCCCGCACCTGCATCTGTAGTTCACGTATACGGTTCAGCACATGCCGTGATTGAATAGGGACACCTAGTGTCACTTCATTCGACACAACGTAGAGTGAGCGACAGAAGGGGAATGAGACATTGTGTCCGCCGGCCACGACGCTGTATCGAGCCACTATAACGCCGCAACCTCATTCTCGGCTCCTCTGTGCAAAACTGAGACAGATGCACGATTCCCTCCTTTTATACCCGTATGTCCGGGGGAGGGACATGTAAATTCTATCTGCCAATTACTCATTGGCCTTTTCTCAAGTTCAGAGGTAACTGAGGCCTTCAAGAAAGACCTCTAGTGTCCCTTCATTCAGGGAATAGGGGTTACAATAGTAACCCAGATGATTTCAAGCTTAATTACACTTCCTAGTGTTTAATGCATGTGCAGAGTGCTAAATGGTACTAGGAAGTGTAATCGAGTTTGAAATCGTGATCGCCAAGGAGACTGCAGATGTCAAGATTTATAAGGAAAAATTCGTTATTACATTTTTGTATGTTTTCACCCAAAACCGACTGGATTGCTTCAGAAGACAAGGATTAAACCACTGGTGTCTTATGGATTGCCTTAATGTGTTTTTTTGGAGCTTCAAAATTTTGCTCACCATTCATTTGCATTTTATGGACCTACAGAGCTGAGATATTCTTCTAAAAATCTTAATTTGTGATCTGCAGAAGAAATAAAGCCATACACATGTGGTATAAATAAATTATGAGATCATTTTAATTCTTGGGTGAACTATTCTTTAATAATAATGTACATTAAAGGGAAACAGTCCTGCAAACTTTTAAGTATTTCACTGTAATCCAAGTTGATTAAAAAGACCCACTTTTTTCATTTGTTCACTTATGTTTATATTTTTAAAATATATATTTGTTATACTTGTTTAACATCTGAATGCATTATGTATGTATTCATGTCTTAAAATGATTTTTTAAGATATACTCTTTCAGCAAAGTTTTTAATAAATGTGTCATAAATATTCATTTGCAAACTCCTAGTCATATAACAGTAAATTGAGTGTGCCAATGCTCAGTGGATCAACAACACCCTTTGCTAGTACCTGAATTCTTGTTCACGATATACCGCTTCACAGCATAGGAAGTGGGATAAGACAAAGATAAAGAGAGAACAGGACAAGCAGGATGAAAGAATGTTAGGTTAAACCAAGAGGTGTAATACACAGATAGATGGGAAACTAAGCGAGAGGTCTGCAGAGGAGATGGTGGGACTCTAAGAGAGACAGAGCAAGTGGAAATCGAGGGAGCAATGTGTCCTCTACTGTTCCAACCCTGAGGCACATGGTCACCTCAGAGACTGGCCACTGAATTACCCACAACTCCTGGCTGCTCTGGGGAGAGTCTGGACAATGGGAGAGGACAGGAGAAGTTAATGAGGGGAAGAGACGGAGCCGGTCCCCCCTTGGGTTTGATGTGACAGGCTGAGGGAGTTTACTCCACTCTGATTGGGTAATTAGTAACATAGATTTGGCCCACAGTGTGTGAATTGATTGATTAGATGGAAGAAGGATATTTCTTTGCCATCTCCCAAGACACATACAGGCACACACTTCCAGTACATAAACACTTTCTAGGCTTGTCACAGTAGTTATGACACCTCTGTGCATACTTTTTGGCATGGATATGCTTAAATAGTAATAATTACTTCAATGAGTCCTTCAGTGAAATTCCTAAAATAAAAGGGTACTTGTTAATTTGTCACGATTCCCCGTTGTCCTCACTGTGTTGTCTGTTTCTCTTGTCGCGTTTCCATGTGGTCCGTCCCGTGTTTTCTGTTTCACCCTCGCCAGTCACGTTCCATGTCGCTCGTCCTTGTTATCCGTCCCGTGTTTTCTGTTTCACCTAACATGCTCCCTGTCATTTCTTCCTTGTTGTCCGCCTGTGTTTCACTGTCTCTGTTAAAACTACACTTCCCTTCTTCCTCACTCCTCACCACCGCTGTCACAGCGTTATTGTCCGCACCTGTCGCTTGTTTTGTTATCACTGTGTCTGTCTACTTAAACCCCGTCGTTTCCTCTCTCCGTTGTCGATCGTTACCGTTTCATATTTATGCCTATGTGTAACCTCTCGTGCTTTCTCCAGGTTTTCCCAGCCCGTCGTGGATGCCCTGTCGTCTCGTGTTCCGCTCTGTGTTAGTTTGTGTTGGTTTACTTTTCCCCTCGTGGACTTCTTATTTGCTCCAGTGTTTATTCCCTCGTGTTTGATCAGTTTCATTGTGTTTTCAGTTGCCTGTTTTTCCCATCGTGGACTTTGCTTTGTGTTTACCCTTTTATTTATTATATGTTAAAATAAAAACCGCATTTGGATCCGCACCTCTTGTCTTCCCATGCTTCAAGTGTGACATAATTACTGCTTCATGTTTGTCAGTACTTTGTTCAGTTGCCAGAGATGGTGAGAAAATGGTTGTCAAGTAATTATCTCAAATACAAGTTACTGTTTACATAACAGATTAATATTATTTACTTTTGCCATGAGCAATATTTTCTCTAACATATATTAATTGATTTTCTTGAAAAAGAAAACTGAATTCAAAGAAATTAATTTAGGCTTCTCTGTGCTGACCAGTGGCAGGCTGTGCATTTAAAGTCTAGGCCTTCAGTGTGATTAATGACATTACGAAAACACAGTTTCACAATGAATAAGACATGCCTTTGGGCATCATACATTATGGTAACTAAATAGTAATACCAACTGACATTTTAAAAACAAGTCCACGCAAGAAATCCAGAACACATAATGCTCAAGCAAGCCTAATTGCAGTTTTGTGAAATTAATGTCTCTTGAACAGACATTCAAAAATCATAATTTTTTAAATGAATCTACCAAGGAAGTCTATAATGTCTGGAAAAATCTATCTCATAATATTTACGATTTAAATGTTGCTTGCAATAAATTTCGTCAGGGTACACGGTTATGCTACATTCCATTCAAGTTGGATGTGGGATATCCCTACTTGATATCTCCGATCTCCGACCATAAATGCATTCCATTCCCCAATATTCGGAAGATGAAGTTTAAGGAAACAAAACTGCAACACTCCCTTTAGCTTAGCAGGGGTTAGACTCTCATTAGCGATGTCTCATAGCAACCCAACTGATAAACATTATGCTGCAGTGCTAGCATTTGTGCTTCAGGTGTATGATTATCAAAAGAGTTTATAATGTTTTATACACCTATTTCTTCAGGTGTTTGTTAAACAAGCTTAATATCATGTAATGTGGAAATTAACAAATTTATCAATATTACTTAATAAAGTGAATGTTTATCACTTACTTGTATATCTCTTTGTAAACATATAACATGTTTGTGTGATATCATGCCCCTGCATCTCGACGAAGTTGAGTTGAGAATTTCTGCACGAGCCTACGAGTTGTAATTCTGACTTCAAGATGTATTCCATTTAACTTTTTTAGTAGGAAGTCCGACTTTCCGAGTTGAATGGAACGCAGCACTACTTTTCAAAACTTGATTGGACACTGAAGGCTCAAGCAGCCTAATTTACACTTACAAAACTCCTGATGTTGCTATAACAATGCAAAAAGCACTTACTAATTAGCTTGAAGTGAAAATCAGTCCTCCTTTCCTGTTTAATAAATTAAGAAATTGCAGAACATCTCCTGCTTTTAAATCCATAAGGATATCTTTCTTTTATGGAGTGGTGGTGGTGGCATTGTGGGCTAAAGCACATAACTGGTATCAGAAGGTTGCTGGTTCGATCCCCACAGCCACCACCATTGTGTCCTTGAGCAAGGCACTTAACTCAGGTTGCTCCAGGTGGATTGTCCCTGTAATAAGGGCACTGTAAGTCACTTTGGATAAAAGCTTCTGCCAAATGCATAAATGTAAATGTAAATCTTTATAAATGTGGCAGTGACAGCTGACTCATCAGCAAGATCTCTCTACTCCATTACTAAGAAACAAAAGAAAGCAATACACTTTTAGATCAATTAGAATTACAGCCTTAAAGCAATTAATATCAAGAAGTAATATAAGGATGGAGTGAAAGGAAACATATTAGATGGAGAGATCAATAACATATAAGATTAAGATCCTAAGATTTGACAGGATGGGAACTGCTTAAAGAAGGAACTATGTGATATTAAATGATGACAATTCTTTCTGTTTGACAGAAATGTAATAAGCAATGATACTGCCCTACAAAAGCAAATGCAAAATTTAGTTCTGACTGAAACAGGTCTCTTATGATTTGTCCAGTGACAGATGAGTTTGTCTCATATGCTGGAATTCAGAGTAACCATTGTGTGAAAATGCAGTGACAACAAAATCTACATCAAAACAATTCAAGCCATTTTTCTCCATTTCAATGTTAGTTAATGAGTATGGCCTTTGTAGGATAGCAAAGGGTATTGATATTTTTACCAGTGAAACTATATGTGTAAAGTAATTTAGGGAACAAGGATGGATGGATGGATGGAAAGTAATGCCATGTACGCACCAAAGGTTATTTTCATGGCAAAACTAGAGTTGTTTAAAAAAACAATGACAAACAATAAACAAAAAACAATAATCACATCACTATAAAAAGATGTATAAGAGATGTAAGACACATAGAGACAGACAGAATCTCTCCTTGACACCGAATTAACAACAGGGAAAACAGAAGCACACGTAGAAGTTTTGATTGCTGAGTGCAGGTGCAAGAAATGATACAATATACATCTATTTAAAAAATGAAATAGATATATTTCATGTATTTAAGGTACAGTGATATTTGTGCTCCATGCAGCAGAAAGTCCCTTAGTGCTGTGGATGTTAATGCTTTATTAAAGAAAGGTACAAACAAAACTTTGAAACCAGCCAAAGGTCAGTCAGATATATGCCAAAGTTAGAGTGATAACCAAACCTGTTTTTTTTCTCACTCTACCCGTTTTTTGTTTTTTTTGTTTGTTTGTTTTTTTCCTTCAGATTGGGAATTGGAATACAAATAGCCTATGATACCAGAGTGGGACAGAATGTTACGGGAGTGGGACTGAAAAATGTGGCACTACCTGCACGCTTTTGCGGGCGGGAGCAAGACAGTATGTAAAAGTTACAGGCGGGAGCGGGACAAAATATATACAGTATAATTTAAAAAAATGCGGGAGAGGGACAGAAACTCCTTTACATTTTTTCAGAATTTACCTTTCATAAAGGTCAGTCTGGAGTACCTAAATATTTATTATGACTAGCTTAGAGTACTAACATCAGTAGCATAAGCATTTAAATTATTTGACAATAATCAGTTTTCCTAAATCCAAAGAACAAGAATGTTTTAATCAAATTCAGTTTAGGCATCCAGTTTTGGGACTGCTGTGCCATTTAACTTGACACAAGCTAATGTTGGCCATAAGAAATTGTTTTCCCTTGAATATGAAAATGCATTCTTGTGTGATTGAGACCTTTATAGAAAACCACCAGTCCTCTTATATTAATCATTTCCAATCCATCTTCAGGGACAGAACAAACCAAATATACTGTCACCCTGCGGCTTCTAGTATTGTTACTCAGGGAACCCCATAGGGAATAAATCTCTCTTTCAGCATTTGCTTGACAGACCCAGCTGAGAACATTATTGGATTGGCCAGATTATGGGGAAGAAAAGAAAAGAAAAAAACAGGTTCCAAACAGGGAAGATTTAGCTCTGTGGTGACTGTGTGATGTGGCAGTTAGCTGAAGCTCACCAGTGTTTAAGGCGCCTCCACAGTGGAGTTTCACCCATCCCAAGGGCACTGTGCTTGATTTGGGATACAAGGGATTACAGGCAGTCCAGTCTCAGTGGAGCTTCAGGTTGGCACAATATTAATTAAGTAATTATCATACTGTGAGGTGCAATCATGAAATATGCATGAGGTCTTGATTGGGACGTTTGTGATTGTGTAATCTAATTTCAACCATATGTCTGACGCCTTTAGATGAGTGTCTAACATCCAATAGCCCCCAAGCGCAGAAACACAATGACAATTTCATGTTTTCAACTATAGTTAAAATTCAAGTATAACCTTGAATTTTAACTATAGTTGAAAACATGAAATTGTCATATATGTGTGTGTGTGTGTGTGTGTGTGTGTGTGTGTGTGTGTGTGTGTGTGTGTGTGTGTGTGTGTGTGTGTGTGTGTGTGTGTGAAATATGCATTCACTCGTGTTGGGCATCATGTGCTCAGATAGGAGACAAAGGCAGGCCTACACACAGTCATAAATACCGACTGGGGCCTGTAGGAACACTCAGCCTGATAATACAAAAATAGTGCCAAAATCAAACAAAGGAAGTCCAAACAGACTACAGATCACATCAAGCCTTGCTCACTTTACAGCTAGATATGAAATTCTGAAGGATCGAACTCTCATCTCCTATAGGATGAAGTGCACGACAGAACGCGCCCCTCAACCATGATGCCATCAAGAGCATAAAGATTCCTCCTAAGCCTGGCTTCCAGCAACAGTATTCGCTGTCTAGTTGCAGCCCTGCTGCTCCCAGGTGTAGCCTCACTGTACTGTCCAAGGAAGTAATATACATTCCTGTACTTTGGCAATACAATTTAAATCTCGCCGTGTTCCACTGAGCACCCTAACGGATCCAAATTAGACTGCTGAGCAATGGCGTCTCACCCTTTTGCCTGCAGAAGTGAAGAAATAAGATTTCTCTTCCTTCTTCAACCGAGTCGACTTCGTGATTTCTCAGCCAACCCGCCAAGAATCAGCCCACAGACAGAACAAGGAAACGACTTTGTGTCATCACACAAGATTCGAGGAACCGAGGCAAATTCAAATGACAAACGAACACACATCCTACCTGCATCCTCACGTGACTCAAGTAAGAGGTTTACTTCTGGGCAGAGATCGATTTTTATAGTGTGTTATTCTTGTGTACTAAGGTTATTGTTGTACAGTTTACGGACCGCCGTAGCTCATTGCGTATATCAGCTCATTGCTGCAAATAATACTCAAGGTATTACTGTGACTTACTATTACCATGAATTTGCTGTGTTGCCGTCCAACGATGTTGGGCTGTTTGTACATTTCCACCATCGCGGGTGAGACTGGCACACTGAGTTTAAAGAATCAATGACCACAGCAGACAGATTACAAGATGTTCACCGCATCGCAGAGTGATAAAACTAATGGTTGCCATCTCTCCTATGATCGCTAAACCAGCTTCAGTTCCATCAACCTTTTCTCTCCCTCTCATACTAACCGCACACACACACATGACCCCTCATACACATACCCGCACACATTTGGCGAACAGATAACTTGGTGATAGAGCCCAGCTTTGTCCCTAAGTTATCATTCCATCAGAGACGTGTTAAACGGGCAGACGCCATTAACCAGTCTCTCCACCCACATTTGCGGCCATTCACCCATTCACACACACACACACACCTCTACCATCCTCTCATGTATTATTGGCTTATCTGTTACCATATCTAATCATGTTAATGTTTAGTTTGTAGTTGGATGTTGGATGTAATGCAGATCGACTGCATTATTAATTGATATTACTGCATCAATAAACTTTGTTCAACTTTATAGAGAAGTGTACTGGCATTGTTCTGCATGATCATCATCATGCACATTATTGGTAAAACTGGAAAATCAATATACTGTATGATTGATTTTTACTGATTTATATGGTTCCTCATTTGCAATTTGAACTTTATATTTATGTATCATTCCTATATATAAACAGTATACATCTGGACCCACAAAAAATGTCACATAACATTAAAACTCTGAAAGATGATCCAACAAATATTCACACTAATATTTAATAGCAATGACCTTATATGACTTCTGCCAAAACAAATTTTCCCCTGTGAACAATTTCCCATTATGGTAATTACAGTTAAATAAATTCATCAGTGTGGATTATTCCTCATGTTGATAAAGACTGAGTCCAGATTAGCCCTCTTTATCCAATTCACATTATGGTATTTGTTCAAGGTTGAGATTACGCTAATCCCAAATCACACAACATTGAACTATACACCAGTTTTCTGCATTTTTTTAATTATGAAATAAATAATAAAATGAAACTTCAGGAAACAATTATCGGTAAAACTTTACTAGTAGGTTCCATTAGTTAACATTAATTAATGCATTAGGTATCATGAACTAATAATGAACAATGCATTTTTTACAGCATTTATTAATCTTTGTTAATGTTAGTTAATAAAAACACAATTGTTCATTGTAAGTTCATGTTAGTTCATAGTGCATTAACATTATGTAAACATAAATGTATTTCTCCAGTGTTAGTTTATATTAAATAATGTTGTTAACAAATGGAATCTTTTTGTAAAGTGCCACCCAATTATCCCTTTGAAATATATGCAATATATTTCAATAAAAATTTTGATGAACAGTTTCATCAATTTTCCTTTTGTTTTTACTGAAAATGCATAGGTGATACTGTAATGATAATGACAAAACCAGAAACAAAAACAGCTGAAGACATCTGTTCGCTGTGTGCTTTGGGGTTCCCTATCTCCTTCCTAGGTTTGCAACGGTATGCGATTTTCACAGTATGATAAACGTCTCCGAAAATATCACCGTTTTACGTTATCATGGTATACGGTATTATACAATTACTATTATAAGTGAAAATAGAAGGGTTGTTTTATTTATTTATTTTTGAGCAAACACTTTATTATAATTGAATAATGACATTTTATTTTATTGAAGTATATGTAAAACTACTTATGTGTGTGTAGAAAATGAATAGAAAAAATTAGCTTACAGAATTTTAATAATTAACCGAATTATGAACATGATAAAAAACAGCATGTAACTATAACGTTATATAACTAAATCATGTTAGTTTACATGTTAGCATAGCATGTTAAATTAACCACTAAATGAAAAATAACATCAGCTGTGTGAGCTTTAATGTAATATCCATGATTATTCATAATTAACATATACTGTACTGTCCTGTCTGTACCTTTAACTCAGTGGTTCTCAAATGGTTTTGCTTCAGGACAGATTTTACATTGGAAATCAAGTGGCGACCCACCACAGTAAAAACGTTGTGACAGGGTGGAGGGTGGGGCCGGGTCATGATGCTGTACACCCAGTCCCTTATCAGGCTAATTAAGCCTCCAAGAGGAATAAAGGCTGACTGCGGATGGTGGTGCGACAGAGAGAGAGAGAGATCCTTTACAGGCAGCTGACCATCGTGTGTGTTTGTGTCTTTTCTTGAAGTTTTTCATTAAAATATAATTTATATTGTCAAGCCAGTTCTTGCCTCATCCTTTCCATTAATCCCTTTACAAACGCAACCTGTATTTAATGTATCCTGGGTCACATTTCCTTTTATGTTGCATAGTTTTTTCATGGTTTTCCAGTACAAGGACATGCTTCAAGTGACATTATTTTTGCTGTTGATGTCAACAACAAAATCTACAAGATGTTTTCTCTCCCCCCTCAAAAATTGAAGAGCATATTTACTTATATGAGCCCATTATTATCCGGTTTGTTTCCTAATTTCAAACATCATTCAAACAGACACACATATTACACAGAAGGATTGAATTTATTTTTTATTAATTACATCTATGGTGATCTTTTTTTTTTTTTTTTAACTGTGATTAACATGATATTACTAATACCACAGATAAACTCTGGATACTATGCACAAACAATGGTAAATTGTCATAAAGGCAAATATAAAGCAGAATTTAACAAAAAAGATTTAAAGCCTGTACACTCGTGAATTAAGAATGAAGTTATTACTTTTTCTCCTTTGTAAATATGTATAATTCTAATGAACTTTAATTGAAAAATGTGAATTAAAAGTAGCTTACACTGTCATCTTAGAATTACAGTGACACCTAGTGGTGTGGATGCAGCATCATTCAAAAGCACTTCCCTGTCAATATGCTACACTTTGATGCTGCGCTGATTTAGCGCTTTGGGAAAAACTTTAGGTGTGACCAGCTGTGAATATGTGTGCAACACGTCAATGAAATTGACCAGAATTTATAGCCTCTGCTGGTGACATCATTGGATGCACCTGTAGCAGGGCTATAAATAGATGCATCACAGGTATATCGTCAGATCTTTTGTCTTCAGATCATTCTGTGTGTGTTGTGCTTCTTGACTGTCAGAACTTTCTACTTTCCTCTGTTAGGAATTAGAATTGTTAGGCAGTGTGCAGAAACCTTTCTCTTTTCTTTAAAAAAAAAGAAGAAAAAGAATGACTGATAAACAAAGAAAGCGGGGTGTGTTCCCATGTTTACGCTCTATGGCTGAAACGGACACACACCAGTTTTGTTTTGTGTGTTTGGGGGAAGAGCATGCTGCTCTTGCGTTGGGGCGGGGTGGGTGCGAGCATTGCGATCTGTTTACAGTCAAAATGCTTCGCATTCATCTAGCTTATTTTCAAGAGCCAGCTCCCACTTTTTTATCATGGGGCTCTCGCATAGATCTGGCTGAGGAGCGAGAGACGGGTCCATCCCTATCGCTCGCTCTCCCCAGATCCAGCTGATCCTTCTCATAAACCTGAAGCTCGCTTCGACGCCTCTTCAGTTCAAGAGGGGGACGCTGAACCTCTGAACATTCCACGCACAATAATAAAGCAGCTGAGGAATTACTTGAGGTGGTTACACGGGCTGTGGCCAGGCTACAGTTAGACTGGCCACACGAACAAAAGACTCCCCAAACTAGAAGACATATTTCTGTCTGGTGGCCAAAAAAAAAAAAAAGGAAGGGAACGCTATATCAGTCCCTTTCTTTCTTTGTTGACCTCCATGACGAGCTCTCTCATTCATGGAGGAAACCTTATACTTCCCATGTCTTTGCGCCCTTGACATCAACATATTCGACTATCGTGGGCACGGGGATATTCAGTGATGCTACTGGTAGAAGAGACACTTGCGGGTTATCTCTCGCCTGGCTCAGCATCATCACTAAAGAGACCCACTCTCCCCACAAAACCATGCAGGACAACCTCCACACTTGTGGGGAAGGCTTATCAGGCAGCAGGTCAGGCTGGTGCTGCCCTGCACACTATGGCAGTGTTACAGGCGTACCAGGCTGATCTGTTGAAGGACCTGAGTGCGGGCACCATGGTCGACGAAGAGGCTTTCTCTGAGCTTCATCGAGCCACGGATCTGTCTCTCCGCGCGACCAAGCAAACGGCTCGCACCATTGGCACCTATGTCTGCTTTAATCAGCACAGAGAGACACTTATGGCTCAACCAGTCGGGCATCAGAGACAAGGTCAAAGTTTTCCTTCTCGATGCCCCAATTTTGCCTTCTGGCTTATTTGGTGATGCTGTGAATGTAGTTATCACCAGGTTCCAGGAGGCAAAGAGTCACGAGGAAGCCTTCAGGCAATTCCTTCCTCGCTGCACTCAGGGGGAGGGGCCGTCGGCCACCCAGCCCCACCCAGGTCCTTCTAGAAGGGAGGCTCAAAAACAAAGCAGGGCGAGTCGTGCTCCCCCTCGTAGAGAATGGGGGCTGGCTTGTCACCCTCAGCAGCCCCCAAAGAAAGACTTCAGGGCTGTCATTCCTAAGAAGAAAAAACCCTGACGGTCTTGCACCCAGCCTTGTGGGGGTTGCCCCCCTTGGGTAGGGGTGGATGAAGCATTCACCTGTACCTTCCCGATACCCCCATGAAACCTCTCCATTCCACCGCCTCTGGTGTTTCGGGAGTTAGAAGTTTCCAGCAAAATGTTGGGTGTTCCGTTGCTTCCTGCCTTAGTCCAGGACATGGAATACTCGCCATCCCCTCCACAGGAAGTGTCAAAATTGATACCCATCTCAGAGAACCTGGCATCGCGGAAGCTACTGCCAGATGTTTCTATGTGGGTTCTAAGAACAGTAGAAAAAGGCAACAGAATTCAATTCGATCGCCGTCTTCCGTGTTTCAATGGTGTAGTCTCCACTACCGTGAAACTGGAACAAGCATGTCTACTGTGGAAAGAACTGCAAAATCTCTTCGTCTAAGGGGCCATAGAACATGTTCCCCTTCTGGAGAAGGAGTCAGGTTACTACAACAGATACTTCTGGTTCCCAAGAAGAGTGGAGGGTTCCATCCGATTTTAGACCTTTAAGGCTTGAATCACTCAATCAGGGTGTTCAAGTTAAAGATGCTAACTGTAAAGACGGTCGTGTCTCAAATCCAACATCACGATTGTTTGGTCCCGATTGATCTCATGGATGTATATTTTCATATAGAAATTCTGCCACAACACAGGAAGTTCCTGAGGTTCGCTTTCAGGGGCAAAGCTTTCCAATATCGGGTTCTTCCATTCGGCCTAGCCCTATCACCCCGCACATTCACTAACTTTTTGCGACTCCGGGGCATCCGCATTCTGAATTACATAGACGACTGGCTGATACTAGCACAGTCACAAGAACTGTCAGTTCAGCACAGGAATATCATCTTAGCTCATCTGGTTTCTCTGGGTCTGAGACTCAATGTCAAAAAGAGCGTTCTCTCTCCCACTCAGGAAATTACCTATCTGGGCATTGTATGGAATTCGATCATGATGCGGGCACAATTGCCTCCCGCTCGAATCGTGTCCATTCAGAACACCCTGAGAAAAGTCAGGCGAGGCCAAGGTTGCGCTGTTCATCAGTATCAACGAATACTAGGTCTCGTGGCATCTGCGTCCTCTGTGATCCCTTTGGGCCTTCTGCACATGAGACCGTTTCAGTTATGGCTCAAAGCCAGGGGATTACATCCAAGGGCCAGTCCCATAAGGCAGATATGGGTCACGCGCCACGTGCTTCATACCCTTTCTGTGGTTCAGACCCTGGTTCCTTACTTTGGGTCCCATTCTAGGTGCATATTGCCGACACAAATTGCTAACGACAGACGCCTCCCTGACGGGCTGGGGTGCGGTCTTAATTGGTCACTCAAGGGGAATGGGAGGGTCATCAGCTCGATTGGCACATCAACTGCCTCAAGTTGATGGCGGTATTTCTGGCTCTGAAATACTTCCTCCAGTATTTGAGAGGCTGCCATGTCCTGGTGTGGGTGGACAACACAGCAGTAGTCTCTTAAATAAACAATCAAGGAGGTCTATGTTCACGCCAGCTCAACAGACTGGCATGGCAGACTCTCCTTTGGGCCCAGGGAAAGCTTCTGTCAATCAGAGCAGTTTATATCCATGGATGCCTGAATATGGGAGCAGATTTACTGTCCAGACAGAAAATACCAATGTGGGAGTGGAAACTCCACTCCGAGGTAGTGGAACAAATCTGGGTGGGATTTTACAGGGCAGAGCTGGACCTATTTGCCTCTCAACAGACAGCGCAATGTCCCCTCTACTTCTCTCTGAGTCACCCAGCCCCCCTGGGTCTGAACGCGATGGCACATACATGTCCCAGAATGCGCCTGTATGCGCTTCTTCCGGTTTCTCTGCTCCCGGGAGTCTTGGCCAGAGCCAAACAGGGTATGGTTTTCGGAGATAATGTCTCTCCTTGACAGCTCGCCTTGGGCGATGCCGGACAGGAGGGACCTTCTGTCCCAGGTGCAGGGGACAATATTTCATCCCCGGCCCGAGCTGTGGAACCTTCATGTTTGGCCCCTGAAGGATACCAACTGAGGGACACTGGATTTCACCTGAAGTTATCGAGACCATTCTAAGTGCTAGGGCTCCCTCTACTAGAAGAAGTTACACCAATAAATGGGGTATCTTTGAAAGATGGTGCAGTGCACATAATGCGGATCCAGTTAACTGAACTGTTACATCATCTTCAACAGCGAAGAACTTGGGTGTTATATTTGATACCAATCTGTCCTTTGAAAATCAAATTACAAATGTTTGTAGAACAGCATTCGTCCACCTAAGAAATATTGCTAAATTAAGGCATATGCTCTCTGTTGCTGATGCCGAAAAACGAATTCATGCGATCATGACCTCAAGACTAGATTATTGTAATGCATTACTGGGAGGATGTCCAGCAAGATCAATACATAAAATTCAATTGGTTCAAAATGCAGCAGCCAGAGTGCTAACAAGAACCAAGAAATATGATCATATTAGCCCCATTTTATCATCGTTACATTGGCTACCTGTTAAATTCCGTATTAATTTTAAAATTCTGTTAACTACGTACAAAGCTTTGAATGGTCTAGATCTGCAGTACTTAAGTGATCTTCTACCACGCTATATTCCAACACGTTCATTAAAATCGCAACATTCTGGCCTGTTAAAAGTTCCTAGAATATCAAAATCCACAAAAGGAGGTAGATCCTGCCAACTCCAACCTGCATCACCTCAGTCTATTAATGGACTACGATCTTGAAATGGAATGCATAGACTAACTATTGCCAACAAAAGCCTTCATCAGCCAATTAACAAGGACAATTGTATCTATGTGAACTTCTGCAATTAATCAAGATGGACTTCAAAGACATTGGTCATTAATCTTACAGTTCAAACACAATCAATGTTTAAACAATGACCCTTAACACTTACTTAGTTTAATCATTTTAAACCATGCTTTTAACTATACATTAGTAATATTTACATTATATTCATGATGTTAGCCAGAGGGGAACTGGCCCCACAGTGAGTCTGGTTTCTCCCAAGGTTATTTTTCTCCATTAATCTACATCTTATGGAGTTTTGTGTTCCTTGCCACAGTCGCCTACAGCTTGCTCACTGGGGTTATTAATACAATTAATATTTAATTATTTTTAAACACGATTAAGAATCTTATTTTATCTAAATTACACAATGATGATTCATCGACTTTATAGACATTACATTTGTATCGTCTGTTAATGCTGATCTTCTGTAAAGCTGCTTTGAAAGGATGTGTGTGTTGTGAAAGGCACTATATAAATAATATTGACTTGACTTGACTTTACTTAACTGCCAGATTGCTTCAGTTCTAGACTTTCTGCAGGAAAAATGGTCAGTAGGCACATGCCCCGCCACTCTCAGGGTTTACGTGGCCACTCTATCGGCTTGCGACGCCTTGATTGACGGGGTGCCGTTGGGGAGACATCCTCTGCTCTCTTTCTTCGTTCATGGAGCCATGCGACTGAGACCTCCTGCTAGGACCAGGATCCCTTCATGGGACTTAGCAATAGTCCTTGAGTGTCTGGTTGAGACCCCCTTTGAACCTCTAGAGTCAGCGTCTGATAAACTTCTGACTCTCAAGATGTTTTTTCTTATGGTAATTAATGGTTACTTCTCTAAAAAGAATTGGGGATCAACAGGCTTTGTCTGTCTTGTCAGCCTGCTTAGACTTTGGCTCTTATGTCCTTGAGTCAACATCACAAGCTCATGTATGAGACCTCTCGCGCTCTTGTGAGCACAACTACACAACCGTAAGGGGTCCGGACATCCACAGTGCGGCGACGTTGGTAGTCTCGTTCCCAAAGCGCGAAATCAGTGCAGCATGAAAGTGTAGCTTTTTGACAGGAAACATCTCAGGTTACTTGAGTGTAACCCCTGTTCCCTGATAAAAACGGGATGCTGCGCTTCAATGCCGCACTGGTATGCCCCAGGACTGCTCTTCAGACAAAATACCTGACAATGCACCTGTGACGCATCTATTTATAGCCCTGCTACAGGTGCATCCAATGATGTTAACAGCAGAGGCTATAAATTCTGGTCAGTTTCATTGACATGTTGCACATATTTTCACAGCTTGTCACCCCTAAATTTGTTCCCAAAGCGCTAAATCAGCACAGCATGATTTTATCAGGGAACAGGGGTTACACTCAAGTAACCCGAGAGGTTTTCAGTAGCAGATGCCATTGTAGAAATTCACTATTCACAATCAACCATGATTAATTTAATCAATGAGTGAAACTCTCCAATAACAAGACCTCATCTCATGTGAGTGTTCATGATTTTATACATATGTTTAAAAATTATAATTAATTTTTTCAGGAGTAAAACATTTTATAGTGGAAAAAAATTACTGAGTGCACCTTTAAATAATTAAGAGTCTGGCAAAAGGACAACAATTGATTGTTTTGGAAAATATTAATATGTAAGTTAACATAACCCTAGATAAAATAGTTGTAAATTAACATTTGCTGTTTTTCTGTAGTACATTTTGCTGTTACCCTCAAAATCAATGCTTTATTTTCAAATGTGCATTTCTATGTGACAAAAACTCAGCATTAATATTGTTAACTGCATTTGCGATTAAAACAATATTTCAGTATCATTATTGGTTTCTGTCCTTTAAGTTTTATATTTAATTTTGATGTATAGAATATGTTGCGTTTGTAGGTGTAATTTCGGTAAACGTCTTGACACCTCACCGTGGACCTCACTAATTTTCAAACCCTGGCTACGGCCCTGACAGCAATTACATAAAATGGAGTCTTTTGCTAAATTCTCTTCTCAGATATTTCCCCAGAGAAAAAAGACCCGTTATCTCAAATGTGTCTTCTCAAGAGTTTCAGAATTTATCTAAGTGATGTCAAAGTCTATGCTCAGATTTCCCAAGATTCCACAGTCTGTAAGCGGAAGTCAGAGATTTCAGTATGAACTCAAACATTACTCATCAAAGAAGCTGGAAAGCCTAATGCTCACATTTTAAGTAGTGAACAAGACATCTGTGTCCACAGGATGCACTTTCTTAAAAGAGTGTCTGTGTAGCACATAATGTTTGTACAGATATCTGCATACAATGCAGTTCCATCCACATCATCAAAGAGCTCATTGTTTCAGGTATTCTTCTCTTACTATGATTGTCTTCTTTACTTCTTTCTTATTGATTTTGAACATCTGTGCATTGGACATATGGTATGATACTGGATGGATTGCATGGTGACAGAATATCTCTCTGTGCCTGCTGGTGACTTGTGTCTGAATCATTTGTCTTGTCCAACATGTTTTTCCTTGGCCAACCTCACAATCTGATTTTGGCAGACTCTACCAACAGTTTGTCTATTTCTGACTTCCTGTCCCCTCTTTTTATTAATTCCTTTTCTTTTTCATTGGAGACTATCTATCTGTTTAGTTATCCTATCCGAAGGCCTAAACTGCACTGTAAAAAAAAAATCACTAGATTATTATTATTTTTAAGGTGTCTTTGAGCCTTCCTGAGCATATGACCTAGAAGTAATTTTTTGTGTAAAAATTTTTTTTCTCTAAAGAAAGTTCAGCCTGGTGCGGTGGTGGCTAGCAAAAAAACCCTCCCGAGCCCAACAAAACTAACCACATTGGGATGATGAGATCCCGGCAAGATATGCGGGTGGGCTCGTGGTAGCTATCGACGTAGCGAAAAAAAATACTAAAGGATTGACCACTCAGGTATAAGGATGACGAAGTCAGGCTATTAATCAGTTCAAGAGTCCTGGAGCTAGTATGAGAGGAAACTTCTTAGCAGGTAAGACGATGAGCAGATCTGTAGATGTTAATCCAGTGAAGGTGTTTGTCTGATTTAGAGGGTAATCAGTATATGTACCATGTGGCCAGAAACTTTCAAGACAACTTTAATTGCCAAATTATAGTGTCAGAGGCATTGATTAAATGGTGAATCTTTGATTCAGTGACAATAATGTCACACTGTCCCAAAATTACTTTTTAGACAGACAGACCCTCAATCTAATTCACAATGCACTTCAACAGTATCTCCACATCTCTAAGACACCAACAGAGGAGACTGGCCAAACGTTGAGATTTAGGGCATTTCCTTTCTTTGTCATCTTCTATTCCATCTAGTTGTCTAGAGTTGAAGTTATGAGTCCTTGGAGGTTATAGAATGTATTGGAGTTAAAAGGATTTGAAAGAATGTGGCTTGAAAGTAATTGGAAGTAGGGTCATCGATGCAACACTTCCAAAAGGGGAAACCACAAAAAACTATACTATACTATACTATACTTAAATGTTCATAGCGGTACTGTACTATAATATACTATACTATAAACTATTTTAAACAGCATTTTTCAAATTATTTTACCATTATTATTCATGCAGCTTTTGACCTCAGGATGACGCAGGAGCTCAAATGAACTAATTAAGTAAAAAAGATGATACTACTATACTATACTATTCTATACTATACTTAAATGTTCATAGCTGTACTGTACTGTACTATACTATACTCTACTATAAACTATTTTAAACAGCATTTTTCAAATAATTTTATCATTAATATTCTTGCCGCTTTTGACCTCAGGATGACGCAGGAACTCAAATGAACTAGTCAACAAGGTGATACTACTATACTATACTATGCTATACTATACTATACTATACTATGAATTACATTAGACATGTTGTAATACAGCCTGTACAGTATAAACAACTGTTCAAAAATGCATCTGGAATGAAAGAATCTAAGAGAATGTTGCATCATTGACTTTCTGCAACTTTAAAGAGCATGTTCTGTTACATCTGTTTACGGTGCACATCCTTGGCTTAAAGAGCTCCCCAGTGCAACGGCTGCCCTGGAGAAGGAACTTAAAACAGAGACATAAGAAGGAGAGGAGAATAAAGAAGAACGTTTCTCCTTTCCCGAGGGCAAGCAGCCATTCTCGCTTTCTGTGTCGATTTTAGAGGAGTTTTCTGTCTTATGTGTTCCCTGGACCCCTGCTGTCTAAATAGAGCCCACTCCAGAGGCCGAACACAAATCAGACTCTGGATTCTGTGCTCAGGGTTCACGTAGAGACTGTTTGCAAATTAAAAGCACACTGTGAGATTCCTCTAAATTGTCTATTTTTTTATTTTATTTATATTGCATCTGTAATGAAGACACGATCTTTACGATTGCAAATATAAACTACATTCAGTTTAACTCCAAAATAGAGCCTAATTTTCACAATTGAGAAATCTAGAATTTTTTGTATAGATACACTAAATAGTTTACTGTATATAGTAGTATATACTGTGTATATACTGTGTATATATATATATATATATATATATATATATATATATATATATATATATAAATATATATACATATACAAAACAAATTTTACTACTATGGAGCCACATGCGTTTCTAAATAACTAGCCATATTTCACTTAACAGCAACAACAAAATTTTTCTGCACTTACACTTCCGCTGTAGTGCTGTACTTTTCTACTCTTAAAGGGATAGTTAACCCGAAAATAAAAACTTCTGACCTCATTTTACTTCAGCTTGTATTTAATGACTTTCTTCCATTGAACACAAAAGAAGATGTTAGGCACAATAGGCAGTGTGTTGGTCTAAGTCACCATTTACGTTCATTACTTCTTTTGTCATTCAACAAAATGCTTGGTCACTGAGGCTGTAATTCTGCCTAAACTATACCTTTAAGAGACATTTGGTTTGGTAGTGATACTTGTATTGTGTTGTCCCTTGAATTGATTGATTCTGCTTCCCCTGGGGAGTTGAATGAATAAACATAATGTAATCTAAATATCAAAAATCTTCTCAAAAATAAAAGAATCCTCTTAGTGCATTTTTGAAGTTCTACATCAGTAGGGAAAATGTCATTAGGGCACACCTATTTTCACCAAATTATTGTCTAGTTTTCACCTGCCTGGTGTGTCAGATGCACGTTAAGTGATACACATGCTACTGAGGGTATGACGTGTGAGCTAGAGAGAGAGAGAGAGAGAGAGAGAGAGAGAGAGAGGAGAGAGAGAGAGAGAGAGAGAGAGAGAGAGAGAGAGAGAGAACAAATGTGTGGTAGAGTTATATTTAGCTGTACTTGTGTGCTCATTGTGTGAGGACTGTGGATAGCTGGAATCAGGTGTCCAGGTGTCTCTGTGCGTTTAAATTAGCACTTCTTTGAGCTGCCCTGCTCTCGTTTAGGCTCAGGGAAATATGTGGTCTCCTCACACCTCACCAAGAAAAGCTACAACACCGCAGGCTAAAAACTCTTTATTCTATCTTCCTGTCACTCTCTCTCTCACACACACATGCTCTCCTCACTCTCTCTGTCTCCAGCTCCCTATCTCTGTCTTTTACCCTTCTTCTCCTCTTTTGTATATGTGCTGGATCACTGCTGATTTATGGGACTAATGACATTTCAAAGACACTTTGACATGCTGTATAAGTATCCCCTGCTCATCTCCTCCTCATGTTACCTCATATCAATGGCACCAAATATCAATTAAATGAATAGATGACCTAAAAATAAAAATCCTGCCATTGTTTAATTCTAAACCTGTATGCTGGTATTTTTGGTCATGGACAAAATTCTACACAAATGTAGTATTGTTTTTTTTTATTGTAACATGGCTTTTGTCATACAATATGACCAGGAGTTGTCAATTTTCCACAAAAAAAAAAAACATAAAACCACAAATGTTTTATGGCTTCGGAAGACTTGGAATACAGAGTATAATTCATATGGACTAATTTAATGGTGCTTTTATGGCAATTTTTCTGTGTCTTTTTGTCCTTTTTGGAACTTGACAGCTGTGTGGTCACTATAAATGATGTTCTACGGCAAAAGCTGGGTAAATTTTCTTCAAAACAAATGTATGTTCCACATAAAAATCAAAGCAAACTTCTTGGAATAAAATGAGTATGAGTAAATGGCGCAAGAATCAGCATGAGGCAGAATCAGACCTGCAACTTGGGGTTACATTGCTCCCTGCCAAAACTCACGCCGTTGGTTGAGCTCCTGTGTGTGTCAAATAAATAGCTTATAGTTGTCACTGCATATAAACTGGGATGGGAGAAGTATTGTAGCATAAAAAAAATTGTGCACTTTACCTTTGAGAATAAAACTGAAACGTCTAGGTTACGTATGTAATCTCCGTTCCCCGATGGAGGGAACGAGACTTTGTGTCAGAGAAGCGACACTAGGGGTCTCTCTTGAGCGCCGATATATACCTCTGTTCTATGAAAAAAGGCCAATGAGAAGTTGGCAGACGGTATTTTGATATCCCGGTATTTAAGCGGGGCGAATACGGGAGTTCATTCAGGATTTTTCTGAGGAGCCGGAAATGGTCCGGCCGCAACAGTGGCTCGGCTCAGCGACGTGGCGGGGAAGATACAACGTCTCGTTCCCTCCATCGGGGAATGGAGGTTACATACGTAACCTAGACGTTCCCCTTTCTGTCGCTCTCTCCACGTTGTGTCAGAGAAGCGACACTAGGGGTCCACTTTTAAACGTGCCATGCGCTGAGCCGTGTACGTGAACTGCTGATACAGGAGCGGGCAGGTATTTCTTACGCGCAAAGGCGACCAGCTGTATCAGGCTGCACGTACCCTTCCCCAATGCCCCATTAAAGCCATCAGAATCCTTCTGGTTACCCTGGAGAGGGGAACAAGGTGATGCTTGCCAACCTGGGAACGGGCCAAGCCTGGCTGGGCCTCTTTTCTCTCTATGTTTCACGCATAGAGCAACTACGGCCGGGGCCCTTACATGCATTAAGGGAAGGGGGTCTTACCCCGTTTCCTATTCTTTCAGGGGGAGAAGACCCTGCGGAGACCACACCTACCCTGCAGGGGAGGCAAACAGTGGCGAATACATCACATGGCCGCTTAGGACCTATGTGGGAAAGTTGGCACGGTGGTAGATCCAGCCTCGTAGAGGTAGAAGCTTACAGCATGGCGACCGAGGCAGCTGGAACTGCCTAAGGGAGACACGGGAGTCCGCTCGTGAGGGGACAGTACCGCGGAATTACACACAGGGGGAGTCCGAACAGGAGGCCTTAACCTGTGGAGCACCTATTCCAGTACAGGGTAGATTGAGTACCCGTAGTGGCTTGGGTCGGCGAGTTCCTCCGCTGAACTGCGGACCCAAAAGGGCGAGGGAGGAATCAACCAGGGATCAGAAGATGGGGTCTCCTGGGAACAAAGGTGCACTATTTTACCTCGGCTGAGGGAAAGGGCGCTAGGCGCAAGCGATTCACCCAGCCAGATCGTTAGCGTGTTACCGAGTTCTACGGGCTTGGACCTGAGAAAACACGGGACGATACTGACTCAATTCGGAGATTGTAGAATCTCGCGAAAGTGTTAGGTGTTGCCCACCCTGCTGCTCTGCAGATGTCTGCTAGGGAGGTGCCCCTGGCCAGTGCCCATGAGGACGCAACACTCCTGGTTGAGTGAGCTCGGACCCGCAAGGGGGGGGCACGGCCTGGGTGTGATAAACCAGTGAGATGGCGTTGACAACCCAGTGGGAGAGCCTCTGTTTGGAGACAGCTTTCCCTTTCTGCTGTCCCCAAAGCAGACAAAGAGCTGCTCAAAACGTCTAGAGCTCTGCGTGTGGTCCAGATAGATACGCAAAGCACGTACCGGACACAGCAACGAAAGGGCTGGGTCTGCCTCCTCCCGGGGTAGCGCTTGCAGGTTCACTACCTGTTCTCTGAAGGGCGTGGTAGGAACCTTGGGCATGTAGCCCGGTCGCGGTCTTAGGATCAAGTATGTGTCTGCCGGACCAAACTCCAGGCAAGTGTCGCTAACAGAGAACGCTTGCAAGTCCCCGACCCTCTTGATGGAGGTGAGCGTGATCAGCAGGGCAGTCTTGAGAGAGAGGGCCCTGAGTCCAGCTGAATCTAGCGGCTCAAAGGGGGGTCTCTGGAGGCCCGTGAGGACGATCGAGAGATCCCAGGAGGAAAACAGGTTAGGCCGGGAGGGAGTTAGCCTCCGGGCACCTTTTAGGAACCTGATAATTAAGTCGTGCTTACCTAGAGACTTACCGTCTATCGTGTCGTGGTGAGCGGCGACATACACCTTTAGGGTGGTGGGGACAGCCTCCTCTCCAGCCTCTCCTGTAGAAACACGAGCACTGACCTAACCGCGCACCTCTGTGGGTCTTCAGCCCAGGAAGAACACCAATTTGCGAACAAGCGCCACTTTAGGGCGTAAAGATGCCTGGTAGAGGGGGCTCTGGCTTGGTTGATAGTATCTATGACGGTCGGTGGTAGACCGGCTAGATCTTCCGCATCCCGTCCAGGGGCCAGACGTGGAGGTTCCAGAGGTCTGGGTGCGGGTGCCAGAGTGTGCCCTGTCCCTGAGAAAGGAGGTCCTTCCTCAGGGGAATTCGCCAGGGAGGGGCTGTCGCGAGGAGCGTGAGGTCCGAAAACCAAGTCCGGGTAGGCCAGTAAGGGGCTACCAGAATGACTTGCTCCTCGTCCTCCCTGACCTTGTATAGCACCTGTGCAAGAAGGCTCACTGGGGGAAATGCGTACTTACGCAGCCCCGCGGGCCAGCTGTGTGCCAAAGCATCTGCCCCGAGGGGAGCCTCTGTCCGAGCATACCAGAGCGGGCAGTGGGAGGTTTCTTGGGACAGGTCTACCTGGGCCTTGCCGAACCGGTCCCAGATCAGCTGGACTGACTGGGGGTGGAGCCTCCACTCTCCGCTGGGCAAGCTTTGTCTTGACAGCACATCCGATATCACATTGAGGTTGCCGGGGATGTGAGTGGCGCGCAGTGACTTGAGTCGCTGCTGACTCCAAAGGAGGAGACGACGGGCGAGCTGTGACATGTGGAGGGAGCGTACTCCGCCTTGGCGATTTATGTAGGCTACCACTGTGGTGCTGTCTGTCCTGACTAGGACATGTTTGTCTCGAATTAACGGGAGAAACTTCCTCAGGGCAAAGAAAACAGCCAGCAGCTCTAGGCAATTGATGTGCCAACGCAGCGGGGCCCGGTTCCAACGGCCTGCGGCTGCGTGCCCGTTGCATATGGCGCCCCAACCCAGTTTGGAGGCGTCGGTTGTGAGCAGAACGCGTCGGGACACCTGCTGCAAGGGTACTCCTGCCCGTAGAAAGCAGAGATCTATCCAGGGTTTGAAGGTTGTGCGGCAGGTGGTGGTAACTTTCACATTGTGCGTGCCGCAGCGCCATGATTGTCTCGGGACTCGAGTCTGGAGCCAGTGCTGAAGTGGTCTCAGATGCATCAACCCCAGCGGCGCGGCCGCCACGGAGGATGCCATATGCCCCAGCAGTTTTTGGAATAGTTTTAGAGGGACCACGGTGCCTGGCTTGAAGGAAGCAAGGCACTCCAGCACCGACTGAGCACGGTCGTTGGAGAGACGTGCTGTCATTGAGACTAACTCCAAGCAGAGAAAAGAGATGCTCTGAGCCGGGGTGAGCTTGCTCTTTTCCCAGTTGACCTGAAGCCCCAAGTGGCTGAGGTGCCTGAGCACCTGGTCTCTGTGCGCGCATAGTAACTCTCGCGAGGGGGCCAGGATGAGCCAGTCGTCAAGGTAATTGAGTATGTGTATGCCGGCTTCTCGGAGCGGGGAAAGAGCTGCCTCTGCGACTTTCGTGAAGACGCGAGGGGGCAGAGACAGGCCAAAGGGGAGGACTTTGTAGTGATATGCCTGGCCGTCGAACGCGAACCTTAGGAAGGGTCGATGATGAGGGCGGATCAAGACTTGAAAGTACGCATCCTTCAGGTCTACTGCTGCGAACCAATCTAGATGCCGGACGCCAGATACAATTTGTTTCTGGGTGAGCATTTTGAACGGGAGTTTGGACAGAGCCCGGTTGAAAACTCGCAGGTCCAAGATCGGTCGTAAGCCGCCGCCTTTCTTGAGTACAACGAAGTAAGGGCTGTAGAAACCCTTCTTCGTTTCGGTTGGAGGGACAGGCTCTATCGCGTCCTTGATTAGAAGAGAGGTGATTTCTTCGCGCAGGGACTGGGCACCGTGTACTGTGGAAAAATGGATGCCCACGAAGTGGGGCAGAAGCCTGGCAAACTGAATTGTGTAACCGAGTCGAATGGTCTGGTAGGGGCTAGGGGCACCAAGGGGACGAGTATTTTGGACGTACCCGGCGGGCTTCGCAGCGGTGCGGAACAGGTAATGCGGCATCGGGAGGCAGTGAAGCGTCCCGAGGCTCAGGTGCTGAGAACCTTGGTCCGCGGACCCGGCAGGGGGCGGGTTCGTGACTGAGGAGGAGGTCTGGTGTTGGCGTCCTCTGGAGTAGTCTGAACCGGCCGGCCGGGGAACAGTCGTGGGGCTGAGGGCGGGGACACCGCATTCAGGAAGCCGCGACTTTTGAGATCTGGAAGCAAAGTGCAGTGAGAACGGCATTTGCGGGCCAGATGACCCAGAGACAAAGGAAATAGCTCTTTTATTGAGAATTTGGGTACCCCAGCCCTTATTAGGGGGTGCAGCAAATTGAAAAACACAAGATTCTCCTCCCGGCCCTCCACGGAGCGGTCGTACCACCTCCGGAGCTAACGTCTTGGACTCTGGGTGGACTGTCTCAGGAGTCTTCCGGGTCCTAGAGGGGGTCCGTGCGACAGGGGGCATGTGCTTCCCGCGGGTTGCTCGATGCTGGGGCTGAGAGCTGGGCCCGGGTTGAGGTGGAGCAGAAGGTTTCTTGGCCACGGGAGGACGCCCTCGGCGAGCAGACAGGGCATGGCCCGTGGCGGCAGGTTTGAGACGGGGCATGATGTGTGAGATGGCCTCCGTCTGCTTCTTCACCGTGGAGAACTGCTGGGCGAAGTCCTCGACGGTGTTGCCAAAGAGGCCAAACTGGGAGACAGGTGCGTTGAGGAAGCGAGTCTTGTTGGCTTCACGCATCTCGACCAGGTTCAGCCATAGTTGACGCTCCTGGACCACGAGCGTGGCCATCGCCTGCCCGAGCGCCTGCGCTGTGACCTTCTCAGGGCGAGGTCGGTCGCTGAGCACAGTTCCTGCAGCGTGTCGGGATCAGGGCCACCCCCGTGCATATTTCTGAGTGCCTTGGCGGACCTGCAGGAGAGCCATGGCATGCAGGGCGGAAGCAGCGCGTCCGGTGGCGCTGTAGGCCTTCGCGGTCAGCGAGGATGTTGCTCTACAGGGCCGGGAAGGGAGTACAGGGCGGCCCCGCCAGGTGGTAGGGTTTCCGGGGCATAAGTGGAGCGCAACTGCCCTATCCACCTGGGGAATCGCCGTGTACCCATGGCGCGCTCCGCCATCGAGGGTGATGAGGGCGGATGAGCACGTGGCAGTGTGACGAGTGGAGAGGGGTGCTCTCCACAGAGGTCAGCTCAACGAGACTGGGGTGGGGCGAGGCTGTGAGCGCCACCCAGACCCCAGGAACCAGTCGTCCAGCCGTGATGGCTGTGGGGAGGATGGAGGGTTCCAATCCAAGCCCACGCTAGTGGCTGCCCGGGAAAGCATGTCGGTCATCTGCTTGTAGGTTGTAAGCGAGCTGCGACCGCCACGTTGTCATGGTCAGGTTCTCGCAGTGAGAACATAAACCATCCACAAATGCAGCCTCGGTGTGATCGCTACCTAGACACACGAGACAATGCCTGTGGCCTTCTGAAGCGGAGAGCACTTTACCGCATCCAGGAACAACACAGGGGCGGAAAGGCATCTTTATAAAGATGCGTCCTTAAAAGGACGTTCAACGCCGCTGTGTTTTGCTCTTTTAGAGGAAATTACTCTTTTAAATAAAATCACTCTTTTATGAAAAAAACTCGTGAGAGTTCTTTTATCTGCGCTGTCGAATCGCCCAGGGGCAGGAATGCACAGCCGTGCAAACAGGAGAAAGCCGCTGTTGTGCGCCATAAGATCCAACAGCATGCAGCAGAGAAATGACAGGAACTGGTGTGTAACTCGCAGCAATTGCAGACACGACCATCGGCTCCGAAGAAATTGTCTGAATGAACTCCCGTATTCGCCCCGCTTAAATACCCGTATGTCCGGGGGCGGGATATGCAAATACCGTCTGCCAACTTCTCATTGGCCTTTTTTCATAGAACAGAGGTATATATCGGCGCTCAAGAGAGACCCCTAGTGTCGCTTCTCTGACACAACGTGGAGAGAGCGACAGAAGGGGAACCATAGTTCACAGTGAGTAAACGCAAAGCTTTTGTTATTTTCTATGGATTTGTACTTCCTTCGATTTTAGTATAAAAAAATTTTTTTAAAAAAATGCCACAGAGCAGAAAAAAAACTTCTATCAAGAAGGCTATACTCTGACAGCAGCTCCATAAAACCCATATAAATTTAAACATATACAAATAAGCACATTTTTATTTTGGATAAAGCTAAAATGTCTCCAAAAATACAAAGATCCTGCATGTACTTTAAGCACTTCATGCCTTTCTGCTTGAGTGCACCAGTTATGTAACAACCTAATACACTTTCAAGTGACCACAAAAAATAGCATAACATTAAAGAAATCTTTCTTTTCTGCTCTCATTTTATTCTTCTCTTCCTCTTTCTCCCTCTCTCACCTCTGTCTTCGGATGATGTGACATTAGTGTGGTGCAGGAGCCCATGGAGTCAAACAGAGCGTACGCACACCTGGACCTTTTTTTAAGCCTAATAAGGTGTCCAAGACAGCAAGCAGCTGTAGTCCAGCACAGAACATTCGCACATTATTATTCCTGAGGTCATAAGACCCATTTATCAGTCTACTCACAACTAAAGGTGATAAGAGGTGGCTTTAGGTGCTTATTAGATTTCTATTATTTACAAGCATTTTCCTATCATCTCTCTGTCTGATTTCACATAAAAGGCACACATTCTGTCTATTTTGCTCCATTTTTACGGCTTTCCAGAAGAACTGCTGTTCCATAATTCTGCTCTATTTTATCCCTTGCTACCTAAAGCTAGTCTCCACTTGTCTCTTTTATAGAGTGGGGTTGAGCAGTGGGCCCATGGGGGTCTCTCTAGGTAGCTGCAATGAAAGCCAGCAGCAGCTGAGACCCATGGCTAGCTGCTGGAACACCAGAACTTATTGTCACTACATGGCACCCTCCATCAAAAGCCATGATTAATAGAATGGGCCTTTTCTTTCCTATAGCCTGCAGCACTTTCTCACCTTCTCCATTTATACTCTGTGCACATTACTCTGCCTCCCTACTGCTCTCGTTCTCCAGTCAGCTAACGTCAGGACGCTCCACTAATGTTCCAACCAGATGCTCTCTGGTATCCTTGACGATCGTCAGATATACTTTAATTTTACTGTGATACTGTGAAACAGTCAATACATCCAACTGCCTATAAAACAAAGACATTTATGAGATCGACAACCCCTTAATTGCTTTATTGGATAGATGTGTTCAGCTTTGAACTGGTAAAGCACTGTTTTAATCTGATTGTAAACCTTTGGCTTGATATATTATTTGTACTCCAACAGATAGAAATGTGAGCTTCTTTCGCTTTTTAAAAAGGGGGGGAAATGTAATTGTTGTTCCAAAACCTAGTGAACTACTAATGGGAGCATTTTATGGCATCTTGTGTCTCCCAGTGCTAAAGCTGTTCCTAAAGGTAGGCATCTAAATTATAAGTTGTTTTGCCAAATGCAGGCAATCCAGGCAATTCCAGAATGCCTTGCAATGAAAAATAACTCCTCAATGGTGAATGAAAGATATGCTGATTATAAAATAAATGTATATTTCATTCAGTAATGAAATGTATTTCAGTATGCATGTAGTTCAGTGTAATTAAAAATGTGTTATATGACAAAATATCTGTCAAATATATGCATTTTTATATTTATTACAGTTTTGTATTGTTAGAATTGTTAAAGGAATATTCTGGTTTCAATTCAAGTTAAGCTCAATTGACAGTATTTGTTGCATAATGTTAATTACTAAAAAAAAATATTTTGACTCATCCCTCGAAAAAAAATCGAGGTTATATTGAGGCACTTACAATGGAAGTGAATAGGGCAAATTTTTGGAAGGAATTAAAAGTCAGAAATGTGAAGCTTATAATAATAAAGCTTACATTAATTCTTCTGTTAAAACTCATGCATTATTTGAGCTGTAAAGTTGTTTAAATTTTAATTTTTACAGTCACTCTAGGGTTAAGGGTGTGATGTCATTACATCATAATGGCAACAAAATTGAAAAAATTGATATACCTTTAGATAGAAAAGATTAGTAAGCAATTTTATCAGACTAAAATCATGATAACATGCATATTGTTTATGTCTTGTGGCTATAATTCTGAGTATTTTATGTTTATGGATTGGTCCCATTCACTACCATTATAACTGCCTCACTGGAACCCAGATTTTTGCTTTATTTAAAGAAATGGGGCAAGTAAAAATTTATTTTTGTGGTATAAATATTATGCCACAAATGCTGTTGATTGAGCTTAATTTATGTTGATGTATGTTGTTGAGTCTTCCATGCAAAATGCTATTTGTGTAACTCTGAGTTGCTGTCTATGTAGAGGGTTACAAATTGGTCAATTTTGAGGTTCCATGACTGTAAGGATGCTGTCTTATTAGGCAGCTCCCTATATAGGCAGTATGTAGTGAGGGAACTCACTAGATTTTGGAACAGAGCTAGTGTCAGTTTAGCACAGTCCAGTTGATCAGCTTTAGACTGTTTTGGGTCATTTTAATTTGTAGCAAACAAAGTTTATGCCCTTGGGTTTTATTGCTTCAGTAGTAATGGAGCCATGACTTTGGAAGGTCAAATACATTTCAGATTTCATCATACTTGTATCTGATCTCCCTGAAAATGAAATTAACACTAGCACACTGACTTTCAATCACTCTTATTTCTAGCATCACCACTCACTCAGTTATTCTCTCTCTGTCTCTGTGACTTCAATTCCTTCCTCTTGTTTTTTCCCCCTCTTAGATATGTCATGATCCCTTTTTCAAAATGACATTACCACCAATCTCTTTAGCTCTATCTCTCTAGTTGGTCTCTCCCTCTTTTTTATTCTTTCCTTACTTTTCATCCCTCTCTTTTTCCTTTTCTGTCTCCAGAGCTCAGTAAATGATGCATGGCAGGGTCCCAGACTCTAAGAGATCATTAGTGAGGTGGTCCAGGAGAGATGGAGCGAAGGATGATGGAGGGAATAAGAGACAACAGCAACAGACATGTTTCTGCCCTCAGGCGTTTCCCCCAATTCGTCACCAAACCAGAGATTGTTTGTCTAAAACACTAGTAGGTGGCATTTCCTTAACCCATGGTCATTAATTCTAACACATACACACACACACATTTTGTTTTATATCATCGTGGGGACTTTTCATAGACTTCTATGGATTTTAAACAGATCTGAAGACAATGTTTATCCCCTAACCCTACTCCTCAACCTAACGTCACAGAAAATGTTTGCATTTTTAGATAAAAAAAAACAAACATAGTTTAGTATGTTTACCAAGCCAAGGGGCTGGTCTCTACAATGTAAGTGATCTCAGGTTCCCCGTCTGTCGCTCACTTCAACGTTGTGTCATGCACCTGTTCATTCTGATTTCTTCTTGAGGATGACCTGGCTGGCGATGAAGGTGATTTGGGGATGGCAGCGGGCTCTGTTTCACCCGGGTAGATCATCGTTCCGGTCACCACAGACACCTCCAAACAGGGTTGGGGCGCCGAGTGCAACGGGCACGCATCCACCGGTTCCTGGACGGGGCCTCGGCTAGGTTGGCACATCAACAGCCTAGAGTTGCTGGCTGTAATCCTTGCCCTTCGGAGGTTTCTCCCACTACTTCGGGGCAAGCACGTCTTGATTCGCTCAGACAGCACCGCCACAATAGCATACATAAATCGCCATGGTGGTGTGTGCTCTTTTCACGTCACAACTCGCCTGCCATCTCCTCCTTTGGAGCTCCTCATCCTCAGGTCATTGCGTGCCACTCATATCCTGGGCAACCTCAACATGACAGCAGATGTGCTGTTGCGACAGAGCACACTCAGCGGAAAATGTAGACTCCACTCCCAGGAGGTCCAGCTGATCTTGGAGCGGTTTGGCAAAGCACAGGTTGTTCGCTTCCCAAGAGACCTCCCACTGCCCTCTCTGGTACTCTCTAGTGGAGGCTCCCCTCAGGACAGATGCGATGGCACACATCTGGTCAAGTGAAGCGACACTAGGGGTCCCTAATAAGCAAGTACTCTTTTCTTCCAGTGAGCCTACTTGCACGGGTGCTGCAACATCAGGGAGGATGAGGAACAAGTCATTCTGGTGGCCCCTAATGTCCCACTCGGACTTGGTTCTCGGATCTCACGCTCCCCGCGACAGCCCCTTCCTGGCGAATTCCCCTGAGGAAGGACCTTCTTTTTCAGGGACGGGGCACCCTCTGGCATCCACGCTCAGACCTCTGAAACCTCCATGTCTGGCCCCTTGATGGGATGCGGAAGATCTATGTGGCCTACCACCTGCTGTCGTATACACGATCAACCAAGACAGAGCTCCCTCTACCAGGCAACTTTACGCCCTAAAGTGGCTCTTGTTCACAAATTGGTGTTCTTCCCGAAGACCCGCAGAGATGCACATTCAGGTCAGTGCTCTCTTTTCTGCAAGAGAGGCTGGAGGGGTGGCTGTCCCCCTCCACCATGTAGGTTTATGTAGCCGCCATATCGGCTCACCACATCGCTGTGGATTGTAAGTCCCTTGGGAAGCACGATCTGATTATCAGGTTCCTTAGAGACACCCAGAGGCTGAACCCTCCCAGGTCCTTTCAGGCCTACAGAGACCCCCCTTCAAGCTGCAATAATCAATGAAGCTCAAACCCCTCTCCTTGAAGACGGCTCTCCTGATCGAGATCGCTTCCATCAAGAGGGTTGGGGACCTGCAAGCGTTCTCTGTCAGTGACACTTGCCTGGAGTTCGGTCCGGCAGACACCCATATCATCCTAAGACCGTGACTGGGCTACATGCCCAAGGTTCCTACGACCCCCATCAGGAACCAGATAGTCAACCTGCAAGCGCTGCCCTGGGAGGAGGCAGACTCAGCCTTAGCGTTGCTGTGTCTGGTACGTGCTTTGCGTACCTATGTGGACCGCATGCAGAGCTTTAGATGTTCTGAGCAGCTCTTTGTCTGCTTTGGTGGACAGTGGAAAAGGAACGCTGTCTCCAAACAGAGGCTTTCCCACTGGGTCGTTGATGCCATCGCTCTATCAGGGAACGGAGGTTACAACAGTAACCTAGATGTTTTACTATCCTTGTGGGGACATTTGGTCCCCACAATGGAGGTTAAACCTGAACACACACACACACACACAAACTGTTATACACAAACACACACACACACACACACTGTTACACACAGACAGTGTATGTGTTCACAGTAAAAACGCTTTTCACAACCATAAAAAAAGCCAATGGCGCAGTAAGCTATGCAGTTGCTATGGCTGCTTGTTGTCTGTTCGTGTGGTGAATGTTCCAGTTAGTGTGCCAAATTAACATTATATAGCATGTGTAAGTGGAAATATTTCAAAATGGTTTTCCAAATTGTATAAAAACAATGTCTCTAGTATGTGCTATGCAATCGATTTACACGAGATAATTGATATATGACCCATCATATTTTAACATTTAGTTTTCTAGTCTGTCTCCCCACAGACCTGTATGCAAGCAAATGTTGATTAATATAACTTTTGCACAGATTTTTGCCTTCATCAATAGGACACATACACATAAATACACACATAGACACACTAACACATAGTGCAAATGTATTCTCGATTTGGATAATTCAACTTATATTTTCCCGATTTGACTCACTTGATAAATGTGTGAGGAGGACAAACTAAATAAATTAGCATAGGAGACAAGAGGACACAGTATGCTGTGACTAAACTTTGTACTCTGTAAAAAGAAACAGCCTCAATAGAACATAGTATTGTACTGCCAGTGACCTCAAATCATTAGGATACAATGGTGCTTACATCACCACTTAAGAAAATTGTTCCAGTTTTTAGGTTCCACAATGCATCATGCTCTGTAATATTCTTCACATAAATATTTTAAATTTACATGAGATTTCAGAAAAAATTTACAATCTTGTTTTAATTAAAAATAATGTAAATATGAAGGCAGTGAGGGGGCTGTAAAATGGGGGAAAGGATCCCAGGGGAGCTGTAGTGATAAAATGTAAAGATGAAATAGGAACAATAGGGATACATTTTGCGAAATATGTTATCATATTCAAATACATTTAATATAGCAAAATCTTTTTAAGTAACATTTAAGTAAATATTTGAAGTATTGTAATGACTTCTGTGTTTTTCTACCTTTAGTTACCCCCAAAAAATATCCTTTCACTTAGTCAGCAGTTACCCGATGTCTTATTCTACATGTGCATGTAATTGTGTGGATACTTCAATTAAGAATATTTAATGAAACTCAATAATTAAACAATCAGTAAAAATCAATCCATCCTTATTCAAAAAGTCTAAACAGACATTGTACATGTTTTCATGTTTCTTTCTTGAAACTCTTCATATTCATATTTATCTCAACTGCTAGGTGCAGAGGGCCTTCTTCTCCACAGACTGTTCCGTCTTCTCAAATCTTGTGTTTCATGTTTAGGTATTTACCCAGGTGACAGTAAGTTGTGAGGACTGGATTACTCAGATCTGGGTTGCTTTTATGTGCTCTAAATGCCACAATGTGTAAGCATCAACCAGGACCCAGCTGACTCATTCCTAAATCATTGCACATATCGGTTTACTTTGGAAAACAATTTAAGATGCATCTTCCCGCATAATAAAAAATATCTGCAATTTAGTGGAAACCCTGCATTTTGTGTGGAATACTAGGCCTTCACTAAAAGTGACAACTGTGAAAGATGTTGTGCTCCCCTTTGTCAGCCTGTAATTACAAACAAACATGCATACAATTAAATCCTGTTTCTCTATGCAACTCTTTGCACAAATATTATATATGCCATGATTTTGGGTACCATTTGTAAACATTTCAATGAGCCATTCAGTTAATCTGTCTTGTCTCACGATTTTAAAGGACAGTTAATCCCAAAAATGAAAATTCTGTCATAATTTACTCATCCTCAATTTTCCTCAAAAGTAAAAAAAAAAAACACTTTACAAAGACCCATAGGAAAATCCAGAGGGAATCCATGGTGAATTCTCTTCAGGGTTTTTGGACCACAGGCTGAACAGCTATATTCACTCAACATTAAACCTCAAATGAATGAGGTTGTGACATGACATCATTACGTTTGGTCACAAGATGCTCAATAACCAATGAGGTTTGATTTTATCAATGTTAGATTTTAGAGGTGGAAAGAGTACTGAAAAATCATACTCAAGTAGAAGTACTTTTACTTCCCAAAAAATTTAATGTGAGAACAGTAAAAGTAGCTGTCCTAAAAACTACTCAAGTAAGAGTAAAATAGTTGCTCATTTAAAAGTACTCATGAGTAGTGAGTATTGAGTACTGAGCTGCAAAACCTATGCCCCATTATAATGAACACTGTATGCCAACTTTTAAAATACTTCACATATCTATGATGAACACTAGCCTACATTAATCTGTTTCCAAAAAATATAAGGGAGACATGATAACAGAAATGAAAAGATTAAAAAGTTATTTTCAATACACTGATACATTTTAAATCGTAATGTATGAAACAATTACATTCAAATCAGTTTATGTGTAGGGTCTAAATGTCCCTAAACATTATTGTTGTGCATAAAGCATGTTCAAACAATGCAAGAAATGCAAAACAAAATGCTAAATAAGCAGGAACACTTGGCACGTCATGTCCTGCACAATAGGTAGAGGAGGCATGGGAAAAGTTGTTTGATACAGGGGCTACATCACGCTTAAAAAGGAATAATTCACCCAAAACAAATAAATCACCCTCATGCCATCTTGGATGGGTAATCATTTTTTTATTCTGCAGAACACAAATTAAGATTTTTAGAAGAATATCTCAGTTCTTTTGGTCCATACAATGAAAGTGAATCGGTGCTAAAATATTGAAGCTCCACAAATCACATAAATCAGCATAAAAGTAGTCTAGTCCATGTGCCTCCAGTGATTTAATCCATGCCTTCAGAAGCGATATGATAGATGTGGTGAGAAACAGATCAATATTTAATTCATTTTTTACTATTAATTTTCCTCCCTGCTCAGTCAATCTCCACTTTAACTTTCAGTTTCTTCTTGTGTTTTAGGTGATTCACATTCTTCATGCATATCGCCACCTACTGGGCAGAGAGAACAATTTATAGCAAAAAAGGACTTAAATATTGATCTGTTTCTCACCAACACCTGTCATATCACTTCAGAACACATGGATTATACCACTAGAGTTGTATGTATTACGTTTATGCTGCCTTTATGTGCTTTTTGGAGCTTCAAAGTTCTTGTCACCATTCACTTACATTGAATGGACCAACAGAGCTGAAATATTCATCTAAAAATCTTCATTTGCGTTCTGAAGAAAGAAAGTCATAGACATCTGGGATGGCATGAGGGTGAGTAAATTATAAGAGAATTTACATTTTTGTGTGAATTATTTCTTATTTCACATGGCGGGGCCACATTGTCCATCTTTTGAGATACACTGTTCAACATTGATTTAGTTGTTGTATCTGTTAAGACAAGAAATAGTTGTGTTCTCATTCTCATGCATGATGCCCAATTTTCTGAAGTTTGTTATTGGTGGAATGTTTTGCCTGAAGAATTGCTCTGCAAATGTTGATAAATTTTTATAAAACGTTAGAAAAACATTGTAAAGGCTAAGCATAATTATAAATAATTTTATCATCTCTTTCCTGGTAATTTATTAAACAAATGAACACTCTCTCAACATCAGGGGTCGGTATTATTAAAAAAATTATTACATTAATACTTTTAAAGCAACTGAAGTTATTCGGCCAGAGATGTCCGTCATGTGTGTGTGTTTGTCTGTTAAGTTTATCATTAAAACTATTATTTATATTGTCAAGCCGGTTCTCGCCTCCTCCTTTTCATTGAATACGTTACATTGGTGCCGAAAACCCGGGAAGGAGGAGGGATGCCCGTCGCAGAGTCCTCGACACTGCCGTCCACCCGGGGTGCGCCGCTACCATCTGCCGGGGGAAGGAGTAGCCCGACCGCCCGGACGTGGGGAACGGCCGTCGTCCGCGGGGTGAGAGGGAACTGGTTTCCCCAACCGCCTGGCGCGATGGAGCCGCTGCCAGGGGCGGAGGATTGCCCTGCCGTCCCCCAGAAATGCGGAGGGGTCGAGGGAAGACCGGCGTCCGCGAGGGGAGGAGGGAAGTAACTCCCCGATCGCCTGGAGCAGTAGGGCCGCTGCCAGGGGCGGAGGAATGTCCCCATGTGCCAGCAGAAAAGCGGAGGGGCGTTCTGTCCACTGGGGGTCGGAGGTTTGACTCCGGTCCGCCCGGGGAGGAGCGGCTGTCGTCAGCCGAAGAGTGTGGAGGAGTGCTCGAGGACCACGCAACGGCACATCAGAGAACAGGTGAGTGAGCTTCTTCTCTCTCCTCTCTCTCTCTCTGTCGCACCGTGCTGGCCTCTTCCCTCACCTATTTAAAAAAAAAATTGTTGTTTTTTTTCCCCTCCTGTCTCCTCCCAGGTCGAGGAAGGCGGGGATGACCTGACGGGACGCAAAGCACGCCCCTCCCCAGGGAAAGGGGGGTGTATGTCATGCCGGTGGCACCCCGGCCTGAGGTAACGCCGGAAGGAGTGTGGAGTGGAGGGGGGCCGGGCCGGGCTGGAATGTCGCACGCCCTTTCCACAATCGGCCTGATGGGGCGCGCGAGAGATAAAGGCGGCCGGTGACGACGGTTCGAGAGAGAATTACGGGCATGTCCATCATGTGTGTGTTTATGTTTGTGCTTTTTGTTTGAGTTTAATTAAACATTATTTATATTGACAAGCCGGTTCTCGCCTCCTCCTTGCCCATCTGAATCCCCTTACAATCATGAACTGGGACACATTTGTTTGCATTTTGCTTTGCTGTCACTCAATGCAACTGACAACAGCTGCAACAAGCTCTCATTGTTAGATTAAAAACAACAAATTGTAGTTACTTATTTTACACAAATGAAAAAAAAGCTCCTGCTGAAGAACTACAGTTGTTTATTCTGCATCATACCTGACAAAAGTTTCAAAAGTGGTGACAAAATTGGTCAAGACAAATGTCCCTCCCATAAATCATGCCTACAAGCAAGGGACTCTGAAATTGAGAAGTCAAAACCATGCCAGAACTATTGGAAACCTCTGTCCCTGACCTCCCGGCCACTACTTTACTAGCTCAAGGCAAACTCCTGCAATTCAGTATGCAGCTGATGGAAAGGTTCAAAGAAGCATGTGGACAGAGAATTCTAATTTTTCCCAATTGTTGTGGCACCTTTAATTTCATTAGCTTTTCCCCATATCCCTGCAGGAGCGCTGAGTATCTAGTCTTGCCCATGCAATCCGCTAAAAGGCCCTGTGGCCAACGGACCCAGGTGCACCGGGGGATTAGAACAAGGTGGGACAGGTGAACCCAGCATGGAATCACTGACAAGTTATTCATTCTAATACTGACACACACACACGTTTTTACATCATGATGGGGAATTCCAATAGACATCTTTTGTTTTTCTGTGCTCATTATTTTCTTTATCCTTTCCCTTCACATACCCCCAAACCTAACCCTTACAAAAAGCTTTTAGCATATGTAGATTTTAATTAAAACATTAGTCCTTTTTTTTATTAAGGATTTTTCTCATGGGAACCATTGTGAGGTGCTATGCAAGTGATTTCATGTTTTATTATGCTTCTGGGGACACAAAGATAGCAAAACCTGACTCACACACAAATTCACACAAACACTGAGGTGAAAATAAGCAATTTCCCAAAAGTCATACTAATCAAAGTGTGCAAAAAATACTGAACGCTAAGATACTAATATGCATCTTGACAGCCATCTGTGTAAAATAAATACAGGAAAAAAACAGTCGAGACAGGAAAACATCACAATGGTGTCTTTCATTGGGATTCTCTGAAGATCTTCCAGAGTTTAAAGGTTATTTATAAATACATTCTTTATATATTACATATATATGACTTACAGCCAACAGTTGTAATGTAACACTGATAGGTTTATTATGAAAGTTACATCATCCTAGTAGAGCTTAATGATTTGATGAAAATTAACACATATCTTATTTGAAATCTATGACATGACTTCCTTCGGCGCAGAAAGGATAATTAGTCTGTGGTTTGAGTCAGTTCGATAATTCCTGAAAATAATTTGCAGTTATACCATTCCATTACTTCCTGACTATTTTTAGGGTTTTCCTTCCTGGAGACAAGTGTTATAGTGTTCAAAATGTAAAAGACCAAACTTATTTAATCTGAGCATTTCAAGACAGGTATTTGAGATCTTTCTTATAATGACTCTATAACAGCATGCAGGTTCTAATTGTCTTTCTTTACAATGAACAGCAATGAGCAGCATCATCTTCCATTATACATCCTATACAACACCTCACCACACCACACCTCCCTTCCTCCCTACATTTACACTTTTCTATGCCGATGACACTGGCAGAGTATCAAATCATGGGTTTGATCATGTTAACTTTTAAATTGAAGGCACAGCAAGGAAACTCTGCTCTCCCTGTTCATCTTCCAGTTTGTTCTAAGGAGATACTCCTTATTATTATTAATTATTATTAATTAAATTGAAGGCACAGCAAGGAAACTCTGCTCTCCCTGTTCACCATCTTCCAGATTGTTCTAAGGAGATACTATATATTATTATTAATTAATAAAGGGTTAGTTCACCTAAAAATGAACTGATAACCTCATTCACCATTCACTTTCATTACATCTTTTTCTAAGCAATGAAAGTGAATGGTGACTTTATGTTTTCCACCATAGAAAAAAAGTTGTGCATTTTTGTAACAACATGGGGGTGAGTAAATAATGACAAAACTATTTTTATTTAAATTTTTTTGGAGAAGGAAATATGAGTAATCCACACTTGTGGTACTTCTAAAATTTCAGTCCATCCTTTTTTGTATTTTATGATTAGGCAAAACAGAATTCTGAGGGACGGTGAAGGAGAATAATCAGTCCTCAGGGATTGTAATGTTTAAAGTCAGATTTTAAGCAAATGTGTGTTAAAGACAATATGTCAAAGTCATTTTAGCATAAACAATTTCTGACATAGCTGACTAGACATTATTTTTCCAGCCCCCATTTAGTGGGCAAATTCCAATCAAAACTGATCAGCCCTATGCCCTACTCACTCCAAAGGACAATTGATTTGGGCACTCTGAAGGAAGCATGGCATTACTGTCTGAATTAACCCTTTGTCTTATGGATGGGCCATTTGTGGAAAAAAATATTTTCTTACTTTCGTATAAAACGACCCTTCGCGTGGTGTCCCTTTTACGCAGTGCCATTCAAGGCCACAGAAATGCTGTTTGGAAAATGCCTAGTGTCTTTAGGATGTATTTCGTTCCCCCATTGAGCAGGTGTAAATATAGTGAATTTATAAATTCCTAATATAGTGGTAAAAACAAAGGATTATTTTAACATAGGCATATCTACTGTCCATATATGTTTTACTTTGTTGTTCAGGGAGTAGTTTCGTTTTTCCTGTCCTGCAGATCAGGTACCGCAGCCCTTACCAATGAAACCAATGTGTTCCTCGTCTATTTGCATTAAAATGGACATTCAAAGGATTGCACTTACTAGGCATATGTATGAGGATCATAAACTGCAATTTGAATATCCTGCTTTGATTGTGGTTTCAGTTTACAAAACAAACATCAGAAAATCCTGGCTCCAATTTTCTGAACGATAGCATTGAAACTAACCACGGAGTGGATAGGCTATAGGCGTTTCTTCGAAAATCAGCCTATATTTGAGATGAATGTACTAACACACAAATAGGAACTATCGCCCTCGTGTGGCGTGCTCAAAAACACTCAAACCTGAACAGAAAAACATTGAAATGTGATGCTATTGGATAGTGATAATGGCAGTGTATTTCTAAAACTAATACATTCTAACCATCCTTGATGATCGCAAAACACCCTTAATTATGGTTAAATATGATTATCATAATCACAGATGCTGCCAAAGATAATTTGACAATTAAATAAATAGTAAAGGTCAAAAGAATGCAGCTCAGCTTGATTAGAGACCCAAGCATTGACATTGATTATGTATTTTTATTTTTTCCTTCTTGAAAGTGTTATTAGGAAACTTTTTGTATTATTAAAATAGGCATTTTTGCAATTCTGCTACACTGGAGTTAATCAGTTAAATAGATACGGATATAGCCTGTAAATCATCTTTCTTTTTCTTTTCTTTTTTAGCAGTCAAAATAAAAACAATAAAAAACAACATCATTAATAATAATAATAATAATAATAATAATAATAATAATAATAATAATAATATAAGTTATATTGAAATGTTTTATTTTGCTCCTCCCTGTAAATCAATTTTATTTATCTTTTTAGCAGTCAAATTAAAAAGAATAAAAAAACAATATCAATAATAATAATAATAAAATTTATATTGAAAATGTTTATTTTGCTCCTCTCTGTAAATCCTGAGGTCCGTGTCCGGGCTTTCTGTCTTTCCATTCACATTTCTATTCACGTCTGATGTTCTCGAGCGCTCTGTGTGGGTCGGTGATCATTGGCTGATGGAGAGATGAGAGGCTGGAGGCTCGCGCTTCATACCGTGTTCGTGTGTTTACACCCTCAGTACTGAAGACACAAGCGAGCGTGCGCGTCAGGAGTATGGCGCGCCACAGATAACAGCGGAGATTTCAGATCAATGGCATTATATTTTACACACTTTTTCTCGCGTCTTAATAGGAATACAGATGTGAAGTACATAAGTTTTCGCTCTCTCTCTCTCTCTCTCTCTCTCTCTCTCTCTGCTCTCTCTCTCTGTCTCTCTCTCTCAGAAGATTCCGCTGTTTTTAAACAGTTGTAGAGAAAACGCGTTCAATAGTATGGAGTTGTGAATGAGATGAACTTTACAGGTTGTCGGGTTTTCTGCAATGTGTCTGATTGAACATTTTGTTTTAACTGTGTAATTCGGAGAAATACCTAAAATTTTTGCTGCATACATTTATTCGCTTCCTGATTTAGGGAAAGTTAAGGAGTACACTTTAAAGAGGAAGGTTTACTTAACCCTGGTGCAGTGTGTGAAGTTTTGAGGAGGAACTCTCCTCCATTTCATACTGTTTGAAACTTCTTTGGGAGAGAGTTTTAAGAGGATTCAGCGAGACTTCAGCCGACTTGAGCGAGAGCACCTGGGGACATTTGGCAGGAGCGTGACCGGGTAAAGATGCTCTCTGCGTGGATACAGCGCGGCCAGCCTCCCGCTTCTCTACTCGCTGTAGTTCTACTATGGGGAACCTTTGCGACCCATGCAGGTACAACCTTTCTGTCATTCACTAGAATATTTATAGGATAAATTAATAATGTATGACTCCCTTATACTTTCTGTTTGAAACATAGAAGAGCAAAGACTCGCGCTTTCCCCGTGTAGTTATTAGTATCTATCTGTCTGCCAAATGCATAAATGTAAATGTAAATCTATCTATCTAATCTATCTATCTATCTATCTATCTATCTATCTATCTATCTATCTGTCTGTCTGTCTGTCTGTCTGTCTATCTATCTATCTATCTATCTATCTATCTATCTATCTGTCTCTCTGTCTGGCTGTCTGGCTGTCTGTCTGATTGATGGGTAACTATGAACAAGTTGAAGGTATGTCATCTCTCTTTCCCTTCAGAGAGAAATATATTTTGATGACCTCTCTTTCTGCTTGCGGTGTTGAGCTTCTAAGCAGTGGGGAAAAGCAGAACCCCTGGTGTTACTGGAGTAATTAAGGTTTGCTGAATGCCTTCCTGGCTTCTGAGAGAGAGAGAGAGAGAGAGAGAGAGAGAGAGAGAGAGAGAGAGAGAGAGAGAGAGACCACTACCAGACAATAACCGAAATAATGTGCCACATGCATAAAAAGGAAAACATAACAAACAACATTTATTTACACTTTTTAAAATTCCTTTATTTTAGTGTATTGTTACATCGCTTTACATCAAGATATAACTGCGTGTATGTGTAGGCCTATGTATGTATGTAAATTTAATGTTACTATGCTTTGGCAATGTGTCTGAATCTGAGAGAGAGAGAGAGAGAGAGAAATAAACCTTGTAAGAAAGGAAACAACATCTGAGGGAAAGCAGGAATAGTGAATACTAAATTAAAGTGGCAGCCTTTAAAACTTAAATCAGTTCATCTGTGCTGTTTTTCTTTTCCAGTTGATGTGGTTTTGAGTTGCAGTACATGCAGCAAATGTTGTTAAGTAGTGATAAAAGTATTCACAAGGATATTTTTTTCAAGGCCTATTTAGAATAATTGTATTTTTTTCCACAAGCAGAGGAATTAATTTTGTGGAAATATTAATAAGCTATTAAATGACCAACATTCATTTTTATTTGTAATTATTGAAGTAAGACTGCTACCTCACATTAACCTCAAGTTAATGTGATTTTAAATGACACTGAACAAATAGTGTGGTAAAACCATTTTGAATTAACAAATTGAAGATGCTCTGAAAATGGTCATGCTTGATCTTATGACATAACCAAACCATTCAACTTTCTTCCAAATTGTTTTAAGTGTATACTCAACGGCTTTAAAGTTCTGGATATTATTTACAAAACAAAAAAGAGATGCCAACAAGTAGATCATGTTGGGTTGTGTTGTGTTATTTTTTTTCTGCATGATGGCAAGCCTACCTTCTGTCTGACCTCAGAAGTGACAGCAAGCAACGAAGCGTCAAATAAATCTCTCCCTTCACTCTCTCCACATATGTATTCAGATTGACATAGAAATGCACATTCAATGAGTTCAGTTAATTGTTTGCTTTGGAAAAGAGAAATCGAGAGAGAAATGTTGGTTTTATTAAGGGGATAGTTCACTCAAAACTGAAATTCTGGTCATCATTTACTCACCCTTATGCCATCAAAAACACATAAGACTTTCTTACACAAGAGGAGACATTTTTATGAATGTTGAGATTCTGCTTTTTCCCATACAATGAACATTAGAACAATGAGTATAATGTCTATCCATTTAAGATGTGGAGAGAGTGTCTTTTCCCTTAGTGAACTACTTGCAAATGTATAGAAAATATATTTTTTATATATTGGAGAGAAACTCATTGTACTCATTGTACTGTTTATGATTTTACTGACAGAAGTTCACCAAGACTGCATGATGTGTTCAGTTTGAGCTTTAGTGTCTCTAAGGGAGACAAAGATGCAGGCACATATTTCAGCACATCCATAAAGATTCACAGTCAAAATAAATAACATTTATCTTCTCTCTCATTCTGTCCATTCCTCTATTCTTCCTCTTCCCCCTTCTGTCTGTCTGTATTGTGGATGTGCTGAGCTCAGATTTCCTGTATGGTACGACTCTCTCTGTGTTGACATGCACATTAATTACCCAGACTGCCAGGAACCCACGTCTGGCTTCTTTGCCCCATCAGCTTTTCTCCTCCCTGCTTGATGTGCATGTGTGTGTGTGTGTGTGTGTGTGTGTGTGTGTGTGTGTATGTGCAAATGCATGTTTGTTTGTTTGGCAGATCATCCCTGTATAAACGCTTGAGTTGGATTGAGTCGGGAGGTTGAGTCTTGTGTATGTAATGGAGTCACACTGTCTAGATTTGCATGCACGTGCATGTGAGTTGTGAGAGTTTTATAAGCTTACTCATTTAAGAATCCTCTGAATAAGACCAAAACTTTTGAGTCTTATCATTTTGATTTTTTAGAAGGATTAGGTGGAGGAGGTGACCGAGTGGCTTGACCATGGAGTGCTGCTGGTAGAAAAGTGGGTGTGTCTTGGGGTCAGGCTAGAGTGCCTAAGGTCAAGATGGAGGAGGGTGGTATGTACTTGTGTCTCCCCCACCACACCATCATGTTTAGAGAGCATAACATGTTGTATCCTCCCAGTGAAGGCTGCCGGAACTCTCAGCATGGGGGTGTAATTGGTTATCATTTCGGTATATCGTCTGTGATTTGCAGTCAAGTTTTTGTCTTTGCAGCCATGCATCGTATGATGAAAAAAATGGAAACCTGCAATTTCTTAGCTCAAGGATATATTTCTGCTTGATCTAACCCAGAAAAATTACTTTTGTTGGTGTAGACATGTCTGGTTGATTTACTCAAATACAACCAGTTAATGTACCATTATATATTGTGAAATTCAGTTAAGGATATGCAATATGCTGCTTCTGAGAGAAAAGGGAAATAAAAGTTCTGATGTAATTTGAGAACCAGTAACCCTGCTAAAAAGACCAGCTTAGACCAGCATGGCAATGCTGTTCACAAGTTCACCAGTAAAGCTGGTCAACCAGCATGGTCTTATTAACTAAGGTTATCTCGGTAGTCAAATGGATAAATCACCCCCTAAAAAAAAAGAAAATTGAAATATGTTATCATTTACATCATTATGAGCAACAATCACCATTCACATTCTTTTAATCTTTTTCCAAACAATGAAAGTGAGTGAAGACTGAGGCTAACATTTTGTATAACATTTTATTTTGGTTTCATGGAAGAAAGGAAGTCATTCAGGGTTGGAACAACATTAGGGCGAGTAATTGATAACAGAATTATCATTTTGGACTCCAGGGGTGGTAGTCAGCATCAATACTCGCTGAGCAACCCAGGCCCCCGACAATTCCAGTCTTTAACAATTCTGTTAACGTTTCTTTAAGTACTTAAGAATAATTTTTATTGGGAAATGATAAATGCATTTCTAATAGAGCACAACAGTGACCACCCACTTCCCATACATTTTTCCCATTGACTTCTCAAAAAATCCTTTATAAAAGAGATCTAAACCATGAACCAAACCAACCAACTCTGAGGTGAATCACACATTACAAACTTTGATTTGAAGCAAAAAAGTATTTAAAAAAATCTGATAAAAAGACAAAGCTACAACACTGTATGCTTGCCATCTTTCACGAGGGTACAAACTACTATCCCATGAAGCATTGCGAATTATGTAATCAGATAAAAACCGTTGGAAATATTTAAAACTATTGATTTTAAGTTGTTGATTATAAGTAAAGAAACCATATATTTTCAGTTTATCACAAAATATTCTAATATTTACTAATAAATAAGTAGTTTGAGGGTGAAGGAAGACCGATTATAGTGTGTCACTCAGCGTACGTAATGAAATTGGATGGTCTTTTCCGGGCTTTTTCTGTGGGCTTGCTTGGTTGGAGTTCTCTGGTGGATCTTTCACTGCTGTACCACAGGTATTGTTGTTGTTCACCAGGAATTGCACTATTTAACATGATTTTTCAAACAATGAAGTTGAAATAACTCTGACTGATGGCTTTAACAGAAGCATATGCCCTTGATGAACAGCCTATGAGCTCACTGTAGGTTTGTCTTTAGAAGGTTTATATGTTAGTGTTGAAAATCAATTAGTCTATGGAAGAAATAAATGGGATTTTTACTTCTGGAACCAGACTGTTGTACTCTATTGGATTTACTGCCTTCAGCAACCTGTTATCAAATTATGAGATAATTTCATATTTTAATGAAATTAGTCTTTTGTTTGGGAATCAGACTACACTGGTCATGCTGTACTGTAAGTGTCATGATGCTGATTCAACAGCGGTGTTGCAGGAAACACATTACTATGTATTTTAGTACTTGGTTGTGTCCACATTGGGAGAAAAATTTATGTTTGAGAACCAATAATGGAACTGAAAGTTATGAAAATCATTTTATTCCGGTATGTTTTTAAAAATAGAACCGTTTCTGAATAAGGTTCTCAGTTCCAAACCCTACCGGTGACCTGCAATGCTGGTCTTTTCAGCAAGGAAGTCTTGTAAAGGAATAAAGGAAGTTAAATGCGAAAGCAAAAATACATAGATGGGTTAGATGGCTGGCAGAGATTTGAACCGCATGTCTTGTGGTGTCCATTAGCTTTATGGCCACTGTGGGAGGCAGAGAGAGGGGTGAGGAGAGGGCGTTGGAGGAGAACGCTGGTTTTCCACTCACCCCTGTACTGTATTATTCATCACTGTAAAGTGGCCTTCTTTAATATTTTAAATGAAGTTTATGGTTGTGTGTGTGATCTGTTTATGATACAGTGGATTCCTAAAGTGTTGTTTGACATGTGTCTTTTGAACGTACAGGTGTAAGTGTTGAGTGTATCAGTATAGAAACTTGTTGAGAGTATTGTTGTTGGGTTATTGCCAGGGCAATGTATCACATGTTTGGATAATCGGAAGTTCTTCATCAGATGCTCAGTGTCAGATGGGTAAATGTGATGGTGCATGGTATGTGTGCATGTGAAGATAAGAAAGTGTCAGGAATAGCGGACACATTCATCGACCGCTTGAAAGTAAAATGCAGAAAGTGTGTGAAACTTAGAGAAATATATCTCAGAGAGATGTACTGGGATAGATGAAGCCAGGGATTGCCTTTTAAATAGACTTTATTAAAAAATAGAGCAAAAGCGAAAAGTCAGGAGTCAGAAGCATTGGCATTCAAGCATCATTAAGTCCCTGGCACAGTCTGAGAGAAGGAGACAGCGGCAGGGCTGAGAGAAGGAGGGAGAGTGATGGACAGCAACAGTAAGCAACGTGATAAAAAAATTGTTGAGTGGAGATGTTTTATTAAGGTTCTTATCGATGCCTGGAGATCTCTGTATTAATGGTGGACATTTTTAATGCTTTGCCAATACTGTGCATGTTCACCACCATAAATCTGCAAAAACAGGAGCGATAGAGTGTGTGAGAGAGGAAGGAAGAGCAAGGAGACTAGGTTGATAAGATATATTAAAGAAAGTTGGAGATAAATGCACAACAGAGGAACAGAGGAGCTGGAAAGGATAATATTGAGATAAAACAGTATGTGTAAAGATGTATGGATGATGGGAAAGAAAAGAAAGAGACTTTAATAAAGTCAAAGTGAGAAGTAAATGGTTGAATGAGGATAGAAGAGTGGGAGACTCTTCAGTTCATGGCAGCTGGGTGGTGGTGCTTGTGGGTCGGATGGGTGGAGAGTGTCAGGGTCTATAGAAGAATGACTCGGTGGGGTGGCTTTGTGCCGGGACTGAATAGAAAACTGAATGGGGCTCTTTTCTGCCATGGTGTGTGGGATATTTGTGGGGTGAAGGGGGAGCGGGAGGAGGGTTCGGCAGACTCGTAGCTTCTTTAGCTGCCGAGAGTGTCTGACAGTGTATGATTGTGTTTCCTCTGTCTCGGCTTTCCATTCATAGTCACACTTCTTATTTAGTCCTCCTAAACAATACTGTCAAGAGTTATTGGGCTTAACTGAAATAAAGACCAAGTCTAACCCTTTTTTCATCAACATATAGAGCGCGTGGTCTAATCTGTGGTGTATGCTGCTGTTGAAGGCATCAGTCCACGTAATTTGAGCTTCATAAAAAAAATTGTTTTATTAGTGGAATTAATGTTAAAATGATAAAAAACTACTTTCCTATCAATCCTGAAGAGAAAGATCCACTGATCAGAAAGTCATGGCAAACCAACTGCAGAAATTGAGCCCAGTCCAATTTATTGATAAAACACTTGCAATAAAATTAAAATAAATAGTTTCTAATTATAATCAACAACTTAAAATCAATAATTTTATATATTTATATTGTTTGTAATTCACTCATGTCATTCGCATTGCTCCATGGGATTATAGTTAATTCCCTTATTAAAGATATTAAGTACCCAGTCTTGAACCTTTGTCTTTTTTGCTTCAAATCACAGTTTGTTATGTGGTGTTTCACTTAGGCTCTAGTCGGTTTGGTTCTTTTATGAACGATTTTATGAAACCTCCATGGTAAAAATGAATGGAAAAACACTTCCAGAACCTAAACTGCTGAATAAATGGGCAGTCACTGTTGCGCTGTATTGGCTCCATGCTTTAAAAGAAACATTTCTTTGCTGGCAAACATGCAACCACTGTGCATTTCACAATGAGCCAGACTTGCAGCTGAGTCTCATGCCAAGCCAACAATGTCTTTGGCGGACAGCTTTCCCCAAGGCTCAGAGTAGAGGCTGCTGTGTCTGTCAGAGTCCAAAGATTACTGCATACTGTAGCATCTATTCCAAACCCAACTTCATGACAGACATCTAGGAGCATCAGTCTCTCACTCTTTTAAAAGAGTGTGAGACTGATAAACTCTGTCTGTCAAACTGTTTGCTTTGACTGTCTTCAGTTGCACCAGCTGGAAAACCGATGCCCTCTTTTTGATTGATAGATGTATGTGACTTGCATGTTTGTCTTTTTTTTTTCACTGCCCCTTTTTTTTATACTCAATCCTACAAGCAGATTTTCTGAGTCTGCCTAGCATACCAACTGCTTGCAAGGTTCTTCAAATTAATACTGTATATGAAAGTTAAAAGAATCTGGATTGAAGGGCCTCCAGCTCAGACCCCCTGACAATGCCTGTGGGGTCTGAAAAGCATGTCAAATTCCTTTTCGGCAGGGGTCTGGAAGCAGTGGTGCTAGGGCCACGTGAATAGGTCTCTTGCAGTCCACCTGCCTTTGTGAGTCCTGCCTTGAAAGAGAGACTTTCTGAGGCCATAGAGATTTCCTTCATCTTCTTAGCCTTCAAAGGAAGTTCAAACCGGTCCATGGCTGAAGATAGACCTCAGCCAATCTGTGGTTTATGCGAGAGTGTAACTGTATAATTTTGTTTCTGTGTCTCTTTTTGAGGTTAAATTACTGTTTTAAAGGAATAATTCATGTTAATAACAAGTACAAATACAAAGTCGGGTACCACAGAAATGTTTTGTTTTTTAGTTTACAGTTATGCACTTACAATGTCAATCTGTGGGGCAAGCATACAATAGTGTCCAACAGACTTCCATTATTAAATGCATTTCTTCACACATTATTATTATTATTATTATTATTATTATTGACAAACTGAGAAATTAGTTGGAATTATTGTCTGTAGTAATGGACAGGCTTTTTTGTAATATTATCGTCTTTTTAAATCATCACCTTAATGTTCTTCTTAACCTATATGTCTTTTCTTCCGTGGAACACACAAAAAAAAAATGTTAGGCAGAATATTCATTCTCTTTCAATGTGTGCAAAAAAAGATTCAATGAAAGTGAATGATGACTAAGGCTAACATTCTGCCTAACATCTTTTTTGTGTGTGTTCTGTCAAATTTAATCATTTTTGGGTGAACTATCCCTTTAAGTCTTCACTACTCACTAGATATATGGTTTAAACCACTCCCTTACCCATCATCTCCCAAAAGACTGTTTTTGGTTTAACTTTATGAAACACCTTTCTATTGTACTTTGTACTTGTGTGTTGAATCTCCACTTTACTCATGTTTGCTCACTCCCTCCTGTGCTCTTATTCTTTCTGGCTCCCTTATTGTGATGGGGGTTTGTGGAGTTACTGATTGGAAGGCAGCGTGGAGAATCCAATCTCTCTGAGTTTAACGGTTGTTAAGACTCCCATCTGTCCCAGAGGTAGAGGATGGTGGGTAGAAGATCTTTGTTTTTTTTATTAGGGTTCTACTATGGTTTGCATGCTACAGAGGGCCTTGTGGGAGGGATTTGCAAGAACACACACATACACTCACATACACACATGCTTGCTTACCGGCTGGTTCTCATGTCACAGTGCTGGCATGAAACTTACACTGTGTGTGTGTGTGCCATGCGGTAAAGGCAGTCTGATGGGGTGTGACCAAAGAGTAATGTCCTCTTGTGGAGTCACTATAGTTTTCTTTGTGCCATGTAGAAGGCCACACACAGTGTGCTTTTGTAAAGAGAGCAACCTTTGCTTTTGCCTGACCAGAAAATGAGAATATTGCATTTGACACACAATCACTTTATAACAGTATATCAATTTAACTAAATACATTTGATATAAAGAGGTCTTCAAGTAGGGTTTCACCGTGCAATAAATGTTTTATCCACTGAAGCTGTTGCATAATGTTTGTCATGTTTGTATCCTTTAGACATTAAAGTGATATTTCATTCAAAACTGAAAATTCTGTTGTCATTTACACACTCTCATGTCATTCTAAATCCGTATGACTTTAATGCTTCTGTGGAACACAAAAGGAGATGTTAGGCAGTAGGTTAGTCTCCGTCACCATTAGTGGTCGACCGATATATCGCCAAGGAATGTTTTAATTATCAGCATTGGCCGATACATTTTCCCCTTTGATTTCTTGAGGGCGCTGAGAATCGCCTGCTTGCATTTGAAGCGACTGAAACGTGTTAACGACGAATCACGGTTCCTTTTGTTGTTAAGTGCCATCGTGTTACTACAATAATAGACCGGTGTGCAACATGGTGTCATTTAAAAAAACAACATGGTTTAATTTAAACGGTCTGCATATTAGAGCCTTGGCAGACACGTTTGAGCTCATAATGTTAAAGTGCTAGTCTGTCTCATCCTTCCTCTCTCTCTCCTCAACAGTTCCCTGTAACTTTTAACTGTCTTGTCTAATGATAAAAAAGCAAACATTAATAAAACTTATATCATATATTGTCTGCAAATATGCAAATATCTTGTTTAAACAAATGTAATAAACCAACCTCACACAACTTCAGCAGATCCAGCATCCTGTGGAGCACTCATTTATTTAATTTACGTATTAAAGCACATATTCTAACAGCCTCTCCTCAACAGTTCCATGTAACTTTTAGAATGATAAAAGGCACATATCAATAAAACTTCTATTATATACCATCAGCAAATATGCAGATATCTTATTTAAAAAGATGTAATTCATGAACCTCATGAAAATCCAGCATTTTCTTCTTGTTGAGCGCTCATCTAATATCTTCCTCTGAAGTGTGTATTCCATCAGCCAGAATCAACCACTTAAAGATCAGGATCAAAAGTTCCTCTGATTAATAAATTATGACAGTCCGTCCGTGACAATCCAAGTAGGTGATCCAGGCCATTTAAACTGTCAGGGGATTGCTGCTTGGATCCTGGATCCGCACAAGCATGTGAGTGCAACTTCAAGGTAAATTTCCTTAATGTGTGCTATGAGTAAACGTCTTATTCAATATGCACTGTATGTGCAGTTGGTTTGATTTGGTATTTTTTGAGAAAATGTGATTTCTAATGTGGATATGTCATCCATGATTGCTGGACTACTGTGTGTACTGTTATTTCCTTCTTCCTAATATATTAACAATTTCTTCATTTGCAAATAAATTACAAATATTTGATGACTAAACAGAAATCAAAAGAAACTGTTCTCTACCATTTCAAGTACAGTAATTGTTTTTTACAAAGTTCAAGTTTAATGTGAAATTGAGTAAATATAGTGCTACTTTTTAGCAATTTTATGTTTATGTTATTTACTATATTAAATTGTGTTATATATTGTCATTGTATCGGCCTATCAGCCACCCTCCTCTCTAGATATCGGCATCGGCCAATAAAAAAACCCATATCAGTCGATCACTAGTCACATTTCAATTCCTTTTTATACAATATAAGTAAATTGTGACTGGCCATTCTGCCTAACGTCTCATTTTGTGTTCCATGGGAGAATACATTTCAAACAGTTTTGAAACATTATGAGGGTGAGTAAATGATGACAGAATTTTCAGAATATGTTTTATCACACCGATAGACACTGTTCCATGTATCCAAATGAAAGCAGGTCATGAGCCCTGGTTCCACAGTAAACGCCTTGGGATGAGTCGTGGATTTTGGCTACACCCTGACTACTGGGCTTGTTCTGGAAGGGACTAAATAGTGTAGCTTAATCCCCATGGGATGCATGTTGGTGTTATTTCCACACCCTTTGGAATGTGGAAGCCGGTTTTCCTTTTTCCAGCTTTGCCTGGATATATATATATATATATATATATATATATATATATATATATATATATATATATATATATATATATATATATATATTATAAAATAATCTTTCAGAATATTTTATAGATTTTATCAAATTATATCATATTTTTATTAAATATATACTTTTGAATAATTTATAGTATAAATAACTATAAATGTTTTGGGGCAAGTGAAAATGTGAACACACATACATATGCTTGCCAGGAGAAGGAAAGTGGAGTGAATTGGAGGAAAGCACAGGGGCACTTGAAATGCTAACTTATGATCACAGAAAGGCCATGTTCACTGGGCCTGTCAGTCATGGCAATGTGTGTTATCACACACCTCGCTCATGCAAATCTAACATCTGTGTCTTTTGACATGTTGCCTTAATCCATTCTAGATTGGCATCCTTGGGTTTAATGCAGTGCGAGAGCGGTTTGCTTGCGTAATGTTTGGATTTTCTGCTTGTATTTTATACTTCTGCCCACCTCTTCTGTTTCCCAAGCCTCTTACCCGCTGATGGACAGATGGACAGATGGACGGCACGGCCGACCTCACCCTCACCTTTCTATTCACTCTGCTCTGCTTCACATCTCTGCTCCGATTAGCAGGTGTGCTGCGTACATAGTGACTTGCAAACCTGAGACATAAATCTGCAACCCCTAAAATTGTTCACTTCCCCAACCCAGCCCAAAACCCTCTTGCCCATCTATCCATTCACAGTAAGCAATACAGTCCTTATGTCTGTAAATTTCACAAGTGAGCACAGGATTGGCTAGCACCCTATCACAGAATTGCTCATGTTTATGAGGATTTAGGAAGCAGATGGACAGCCATGCTGACTGGTGTGGCTTCATTAACTCTCCACGCAATCGTTCTAAACTCTGATGCCCCTGCATGTCTCGCTCAAGAGCGCTCCATGACCAGTCGAGTCGAGCCAGCCCAGAGGTCTACGGGGAGAGGGAGGTCAGAGCGGGGGGAGGTGGATTGCACTCATAAATGATGTGAAGATGTTTATTGATCTGAAAGCTGAGATGTGGACAGGGTGTTTCTCCTTGATTGATTAATGTTGAAGTGAAGCAGTGGGACTTTCTTTAAAGACTCTTGACATCATATTGTCAGATCAGGGGAGAGACTGCTTTTTCCAATAGTATTCCGTGTTACAAAAAGTCTTCAATGATTTGGTTTTGTGAGGTTGTAACCGAGACATGGCAGTATAGCAATAACAAACTCTTTTAAAAAAAAAGTATTTCAGGACATATGGGGTTCAAACCAGTTGTCTTTCATTCTTCGTTTTGGCTTTTTTTTTTTTTTTTGTGCTACCCATAGACACATCACAAATTAGATCTCTTTAATATCTCAGTTGTTTAATACCCCAAGACAGCAATGAGACTGAATGGAGATCAAATATAGACTTTCACTTAAGTCTGCTACTTCTCCTCTAAAAAGGAGCTGTAGCTCGAATTTAACTGCACATATAAATATACTAAATGTCGATTAGACTTATTCCAAGACCAAATTATCTGAGCTATGCCATCCACATTAATTTACACCTCTATACTCATACTCTGATCAGCCATAACATTAAAACTGCCTGCCTAATATTGTGTAGGTCCCCCTTGTGCCGCCAAAACAGCGCCATTCTGAGATGCAATTCTTCTCTTAGACAGGCTGGTTTGAGGATTTCTGTAACTGCTGATCTCCTAGGATTTTCACACACAACAGCCTTTAGAACTTACTCAGAATGGTGGCAAAAACAAAAAACATCCAGTGAGTGGCAGTTCTGCAGATGGAAATGCCTTTTTGATGTGAGAGGTCAACAGAGAAAGACCAGGCTGGTTCGACCTGACAAAGTCTATGGTAACTTAGATAACCGCTCTGCACAATTGTGGTGAGAAGAGTAGAATCTCAGAATGCTATACTGAGATGCGGGTTGGCGCTGTTTTGGTGGCATGAGGGGGACCTACACAATATTAGGCAGGTGGTTTTAATGCTGTGGCTCATCGGTGTATTAAATTATAACAAGTGTCTTAGATAGTATCTGAGACACCTAAAGTTGATACCTAATCCAAACTTAACTGAGACCACTAATACATCTTTTGAACTTTCAAATTTATTTGAACTTGGTTTTGATTTGATTTTGGTAAACACTGCATCTCATCTTTTTCGCTCTTGCAAGATCTAATCACAGATGACCACACATTGACAGTTTTTTAAAAACACTTTGATAACAAAACAAGTTTTGTTTTGATTAAGAATGGGAGACAGCCGATAAGTTGCACTTCAAAATAGGCTCTAGTTTTCTGTTGTACTCTTGTCTCAACATGTCTATCTGAACCAACGCTACTGTAAGCCATGTACAGTGCAGTTAAGCCACATAGCCCCACCTTTTGTACATGTGCATGAGGTTAACCTACAGTAAACCTCCAACCCATTCTCTTTGTCTGGTCTGTAGCATTTTAACATCAAACGACTTGCTACTAAATACAAAACATGCTCAGGCTTTGTCTAAATCTTAAATGCTGGCTTGAGCCAGGTAGACAGCCAACCAGCAGCCCGTGGGATTGAGGTTTTAACAGAAGATGTGTTTGGAAAGACAGACCCACAGGGAGTCTACTCTGCTCTGTCAGGTGAGATGTAAGGGCTGTACCCAACAGTATATCACTCAGGAATAGACAGGTGGTGGAAGAAGCAGACTGGCATGAAACATTGACTTGTGTGTCTGGGGTCAGGGAATACTTTTTGTGGAGGTCTTTATGTTGCCATCTGTCCAAGAGAGAGATTAAACCACAACAAAGACCCTACAGGGAACTGTAAGGGTAAACTTACTCCCAAGCACTTTTGAGATGCCATTACTGCAGTGCCTACTTCTTGTTTCTGATGATGACTTTTATACACATTTTTGATTCCTTTGTTTAATTTCTAAAATAAAAAAAAGTTAAAATGTGGGAGAAAAAAAGGCATGTGAATTGAGCTAAAATCGTTTGCTGTTTTATTGACCACAAGAGAGCTTTTGTTTCTTTGATTTAAAATGACACAGTTTGACTGACATGAAAAAGAGATGTTTGTATGAGTCTTTATGTATTTGATGGTGTCCACCCACATCTCGCACACTTGCTTACTTCTGCATTTAAGAATGTATTTGTTGTTGAGTGTGTGTTTGTATTGACTGACAGTTATACAGTGGTGTCGAGGGCGTAAATCTGTCCTAAATTAGGCCCGGACACTTTAGCACCACAATTTACACATCTGCCCTGAAGGCACAGACACTTTGGAAATAATGACCCCAATCGACTGGAGACAGTCTGATTGCCACAGAGGATACACAGAGAGAAGTTTTTTTTTAAATATTGGGAACAAGAATAAGCAGGACATAGAAACAAATCCAGCCTCTTTCTCTTCCTCTTCCCTCAACAAGAGGGCCAATTACATGACTATGTCTTACCTGTCTTTTATCTGGTGAGGGAGCAGTGTTGAAACAATGGCCTCTCTCATGTAATTACACAGAGACGTCCTGGAAGAGGGATAGGGTGTCACACCCCACGATAGCAATACAACCTTAAATACCTTTGAGGACATAAAAAGTCCCATCTGACTTGTTTGATCCATTTGGTAACTTGAGAGGCTCCTTCATTCTTTTGAAGAATTTGTATTCATGATGCCATTTTCAATCTGGTGTTACAGGTTCATCAGACACTTTAAAATATTAGCACTAATTAGTAACATTGGTCACCATTGAGTATACAGTATGTGGTTCTATTTAACTTGGAGCATGGGAACACAAGATTTGCTGAATGAAATAGGCTAGTCAAAAAGGTCTGGCAAACAAAGACACTCAAAGAGCCAGAGTTCAAAGGTAATTTCTCATCAAGCGTACAATGACAGTATTGTTTTAAAGGGTTAGTTCACCCAAAAAATGAAAATGATGCAATTTTTTTCTTACCCTCATGTTGTTCCAAACCCAAATGTTGTTATTTTTTCCCATGGAACACAAAAGTATATATATTTTTTAAGAATTAAGCAGCTCTCACCATATAATGAGTGTGTTAACATGCACAATCTTATAGCGATTATGCTTAATAAGCTGACAATGTGTAAGGTCATGTAAACACCTGAAATTGTTTTCTTTTTTGGGATAAGATCATAAGCAGTTTCAGTAAAAAACAATCAGAACATGTAGATTTTTTCTCATTACCCTGATTTCGCATTGCATGTAAAGAAAATGTATCTGCGTACTTACCGGCTTATCCAGTGTGCGCAAGTGTTGTGCAAATGCCTGTTTGCATTTTGACGCCAAAGAAGAGAATAACCCGATCATTTCAAATCTCATGTAAACACTTTGTAAGTGTTATTGGTGTGCAAGTAAATAAACTAGAAAACCTTTGTTAGTTATACATAACTGTATCAGTTCATTCTATTTTATTTACTTAAAAAGATATGCTATACTAATAAGATTTAGAAAATAATAGCATGTTGTTTCAAATTAATTTGTATTTTATTCTGTCTACTTTATTTAATTGGCTCGTAAGAAAATAATGACGGAGGTCAATCATTAAACAATTGATTCCCCAAAGAAGTGCAGATAAAGCTGCACTTCAGCTATGGACAGTCACATCCACAGACAAAAAAAGACATTGATTAAAAGGGATCCAACTTCAACAAATGGCACTTTTCCACTGAACGTTACGGTTCGGTTTGACTCGACTCTACTCGCATTAATTTTCTGAGCTTGCTTTTCCACTGCAGTTTAGTGCTGCCTCAACGTGGGTGGGTTTATAGACTGATCGTCATAGTTGCGCCACCTCTACTGCCGTGACATCATCTTAAATGTGATACAAACATTACTGACCATAAACAATAACACGACAGCTAGCTGTTAGTTACTAGCTCATTGTGCTGCATAAAGCAGTTGTTGCATGGAGATTTTACACAAGTGCAACAGTTAAATTGGCCTGGTTGTTTTAGAAGCAAGCTGTCCAGTAGCTGGTCAACTAAATAAAGTGAAGCTTTCAAGCAGAGCATAGAGTTAACATACCATCCGCCATCATGGACTCCAACAACATTTCCAGAGTCCAGGGCACTCTCCCTCCCATTGCTCACTCTCCTCATTCCTCTATATAGCGTCCATTTGGTCAAACCGATTCCACTTCTCCTGATGGTTCTGTTGTCACTTTTATAACATTTTTTGATAGGTCCGGTGGTAGCCATGTGCGGCCAACTGCTGAGACACTTCCTGAAAAACTTTTTCGTTTTGCTTTGTTTCATTCGTCGCTAATGAGAAAAACGTCTGCACCTTGTTTATTGAACACGGTGTGGTTTTGCACACAGCAATTTTCTTTTTACAATTCAAAAGTCGCGTGAACAAATTATACTGCTATAGCTGTTGCTAACTTTAAAACTAGTGCGTTGATGTCCCATGTCACAAATCCAGTGTCGATTCTCTCTGACCAATCAGTGATCTTCAGGGTTTTGACGTCACATTTAGTATTGGCTTGGCTCGCTTGGAACCTCGACCGAGGTGGTACTTAAAGAAGTACCAGATACTATCCACAGTGGAAAACCCCCAAAAAGCGAGCAGAGTCAAGTCGTGTTTAGTTTCCCGTGCAGTGGAGAAGCCCCAAAAGTGTACACTTATCACCCTAATGGTAAGTATACACAAAACATCTAATTACAGTAAAACAACATCAGTAATACTATAAAGAGCTAAAATCTCTATGAATTCTTAATAACAACTAATTACATGCCCCAATCAGTTTCTTTTGACCAAACAAACATACTTAAATTATTCAAGCACAAGGGCTTATGGGTATTGTCCACAACCTCAGTTCTGTACTTGATCGTTTGAGTTAGTAGAACATAAAATCTTAATTTTTTAAAAGATGTTCAAGGTACCCACAATTATTATTTTACTTTATGTATCACTCCAAGATCACCTTATATTTAATATTTTGTGTTTTACAAATTAATGCAAATTAAGTAAAGTAAATATTTTATAAATATTTACATTTCAGAACAGAAGCTATTTATTTGGATATTTTATGGTTGTTGAGCCAAAAAATTATTTTTTTAAGTGTGAACATGGTCTTTCAATATTTAAAGAAAGACAAAAACATAGAAAATACAATAAAAGTGCCATAAAAGTGGTCCATTCAATTTCAGAAATGTGTAAAAAATTTCAAAAAGTATAAAAAGATGATTGTGTAAATGGTTTTGTTAAAAATTATCAGCATGACATATTAAACAAAGAACAGCACATAACCACATATAAACATGTGAAAGCATAGAGAAGTTTTATAAAAACTAGAAAATGTACATGGTGCATTGAAATTACCTCCAGAGGGACTGTGAAGAGGAATATTCCGATCCACTTTTAAACTGTGCCGAGATCTTCATATCAGCAGTTCTAAGTATGGGACACTCTAGGTGGAGCCAAGGGAGGAAGCATAAAATAAAAAAAATGGTTTGAAACTAACAATTTATGTCTTTGTATAGCTAATATAAGATGGATTGGTAACCTTTTTCCCTCCTTTCTAACTAGCCAATAAATTTGGTGATTTCATGGAGCATAATAATGGCAGATCACATTGAACTGTAAGATTTAGGAGTCACTGATGTCATGTATGCTCAAATGGCATTTCACCACAACTCATCCAAAGGTCAGAAAACAAAGGCTTCAGCAAAAGAGAGACTTTCTTCAAAAGAAAGATGAATATATAAAACAGGAAGAGATTGATTAATGTTGCAGCGAAAGATAAAACATCGCCGGAGACATAAAAATGACATGGGGATGTGCAATGAAATCATCAAAGATGAAGTTGCAAACCTAAATCTTGTAAGAAATTTGTACTGGATATGATAAATATCCAGATACTAGCAGTGCAGATAAGTTGCTTGTTTGTGCTTGCTATGACGTAGAAAAACATGTTCCAGAGGATATTTTGTGAAGTGATAGAATATTGAATGGTGCTTGAAAGTGTGGGTTGTAAACCTTTGCGTTTGATTTAGTGCCTAAACTCAAAAACACTTTTCTTCTGATAAATTGTTCATAGCAACAAGCAATCATACAAAATAAATAAGCAAATGATTAAGTAGACATTGTTTGATAAACTGGAAACTTAGTAGAGTACTCAATTACCGAAATAAAGTGTGTGTGTGTGTGTGTGTGTGTGTGTGTGTGTGTGTGTGTGTGTGTGTGTGTGTGTGTGTGTGTGTGTGTGTGTGTGTGTGCGTGTTTTTGTGATTTACGAGGACAATTTTGTAAGTTACAAATTAGTAATTACAAGGGTATTATGCTATAAATGTGATTTATGAGGACATTTCTAGTGTCCCCATAATTTAAATCGCTTAAAAATCATATTAAACAATGTTTTATTGAAAATGTAAAAATGCAGAATGTTTTCTGTGAGGGTTAGGTTTAGGGGTAGGGTTAGGGTTAGGGTATAGAATCTATAGTTTGTACAGAATAAAAATCATTATGTCTATGGAAAGTCCTCATAATGATAGGTAGACCAACATGTGTGTGTGTGTGTGTGTGTGTGTGTGTGTGTGTGTGTCAAATCAAAACCCTTGATTGTCAATCAACCATAGACACAAGTGCAACAGTGGGTGAAAGTCTTGGGTGTGGTTTCAAGCAACATAACATGAATACAATTTCAATAAAATTCTGATTTACACTTACACATCTTGTTACACAACACCATATACAATATACACCTAATAATATATCATATACAGTATATACAAAATAAGAAGACAGTATACAAAAAAATTATAAACAATATACAGTATACACAAAATTAGAAGACTGTACCAGTCAATACAAGTTTATTCTGTGCACTGTCAAGTGCTTCATTAGATTTGTCATGTTGCTGGTCTTGGCAGCAATTATCTTGTCACAAATATTGCGTCACGCGCTGTTGACATCGAGCCTGGTGAAATGTAGCCACACTTTTGATCTTTTCCACATTTTACATGTAAAGTATGGGTGTTGGGACGCATACACACTACAGCCTCACATGTGAGCCGTGTCTCTGGGGGGCGTAACTTTTATAAACTAGTGTTTTTCCTTTTAGATTTGGGCACATCTAGCATGCTATATGCTTTTCACTGATGTTGACGAGATTAACCCCTTGAAAAGGTATTGAAATTTAGTACCGAACGACAAGACATTTTTTTAAACTCAGTAGTTTAGAGGCAATTCGGTCGGTGCCTAAAATGTATCAAACTCGATAACCAGCCCCAGTCGTATCAACAGCAAACTTAATGATGGCTGTGGAGTTGTGTGTTGGAGGGCACTGTGGTGTTGAATGCTGAGCTGTAGTCTACAAACAGCATTCTCACATATGTATTCCTCTTTTCCAGGTGGAAGAGATCAGTGTGTAGTGTAGATGCAATGGCATCATCAGTGGAGCGGTTGTTGTGGTATGCAAACTGCAGTGAGTCCAGTGAGGCAGGCAGCACAGAGCAGATGTAACCTCTGATTATTCTCTCAAATCATTTGCTGATGATGGGGGTCAGAGCAACAGGATGCCAGTCATTTAAGCAAGTGATTTTGGATTGATAACATTCATAATGGTGGACGTTTTAAAGCATGTGGGGACCAAGATTGAAAGGTTGAAAATGTCTGTAAAAACACCAGCCAACTGGTTCGTGCACGCTCTGATGACCCACGCCTTTACGGATATTCACCCGTCGGAAAGATCGGGTTGCATCCGCTACAGAGACAGGGAATGAACTAACCTCTGTAGCTTCGGCTGCAGGAGCTCTCTCTGCGAGGGCTGTGTAATTTCCCACAAAACGAGAGTTTTTATTCCCTTTGAAGTCTGATGATATTGATTCCCTGCCATATGCTTCTAGAGTCTGAGGTGTTGAACTGTCCTTCAGTCTTGTCCCTGTACTGGCATTTGGCTCTCAGATAGTTTTAACTGGCTTGTTAATGCTCCTCCATGCGAATTAAAAGTGGTAGTCCCCAGAAGGGTGGTCTGATTTGCCAAATGGAGGGTGGGGGAGGTATATGTAGCCATCCCGAAAGGTAGAGAAACAATGGTCCAAAGCCCGGTCCCCTCATGTGTTGAAACTGATGTGTTGGTATTATTTTGGTGCTATGGGCTTGAATTTTGTTTTGTTAAAGTCCCCGGTCACAATGAAAGCAGCCTCAGGGTGCGCTATTTCCTGCTTGCATACAGTTCCTTGTGTGCCTGGTCTGTGTTGGATTGTGGGTGTTGTGCACATCTGTGATAATGACCGCTGTGAAGTCCCTCGGTAGCCAGAATGGTCGACACAGAAGCATGAGAAATTCCAGATCAGGAGAGCAGAAAGTCTTGATAGAATGTACGTTCCTCTGATCACACCAGGAATTGTTGATCATAAACATACATATCACTCTGCCTGCTCGGTGCACTGAGAACCCCATGGGTTAGATGGCTGAGTCTGGAACCTCTGCAAACATCCAAGTTTCTGTAAGGCAGATAATGCAGCAGTCCCTCGTCTCTCATTGGAGAGAGATCCGCACTATCAGCTTGCAGAGCTTGTTGGCCAGAGACTTAACATTTGCCAGTAGAATGCTGGGTAGTGGGGGTCGATTTGCACGACATATTAGTCTGACGAGAACGCTGGCTCTCCTTCCCCATTTCTGACTGCATTTCCGTGGCTGGGCAACCCAGACAAAGGGCTCTGCTGTCGTGTTTGAAAACAGTGGGTCAGCACTGAAGTATTAAAATTGATATATTTCAGTGTGCTATTAAAGAACCAATGTCCAAAAGCATGTGTTTATTGTAGACAACGAGGCGGAAGACATCCAAGACGAAAACACAAGAATCTTAGTCAAAACAAACAAAAAACTGCAATACTGGGTCGGAGCTCGCAGTGCAGCAACCATACTCGGCGCCATCTTAAATTCCATGTGTGTGTGTTTGTGTGTGTGTGTGTGTGTGTGTATGCGTGTTTCCAAAACACTCCTGTCAACCTGTCACCAATAAGCAGCAAAACAGATAGTCCCGGCCCAATCTCCCACCACTGGCTGAGCAGATGTTGCTACATGTCAAAACCACCACAGTGTTTACACTTTTCAGGGAAATTTTAGGTAGAGTTTTCAGGGTAAGTTACATAATGATCTCATTCAACATCCAATGAGCTGTCTAAAAAGCATCCAGATAAAAAGAGCATGCCACATAAAGAGACTGAGGATTAAGAGTGCTATTTTTCTTTTTTATTTCTTACATTTTCAATTTCCATTTCCATATTTCATATTTTTGAAGTGATGGCTTCATTGGGTCACAGCCCTGATGAGAACAGGGTTAGCTAACTGGTTCATACATGATCACCAAAGGATTTTTAGTCCTGGCTTTCAGATTGGCTTTGAGGTTGTAGAGAGATAGAGGATGGATGGTCAAAAGGGGCTCAGAGGAGACAGAGTGCAAGTGGGGTGATTTGGGGATTATCATGGTTTTGATTAAATGGTGTTGTCCATCTCTGAAGACCTCTACCATAAACTCCATTTCAAACACACACTCAGCTACACACAGACTTATTATCAAATGGTGTCCCACAGGAGGGAGCTTTTTTCCTCCTGTTTATTCAAGGGATTATAGATCCCTAATCTCTTTGAACCATAATTCAGATTAGATTTCATATAATTTTTTAGGGTTGGGCCTGTACCCAACTCACTCTCAGACCGACCATGTTACTTTAATAGAAAATTGATTAAAATGCCTAACCACAGGCCCAGATTTCAAGAACATAACAGCAGAGAGATGATAAAAACAGACCAACCACATCAACAATACATTTACTATTGATGACACACCACAATTTATTTTCTTTGTTGCCGTGTTTGTGTCATTGTTTCTGTGACTCGCTGTGTCTCGTTTAGAAGGCTGTGTGCTTTGGAGGTCGCATTGTTCTTGAACTCCGAATGCATCCTTCAAATTCAACCTTTTTCACAGGAATTCGGAGGATGCAGTGTTTCCTTCATTGACACTCACAGCATTAATTCCTTTTTGTTCATTAAAGTTAAAATAGCTCAGTAGATGGGTGTAAAATATTTAATATTTAAAATTATAATAATATATAATGTAAAATAAATTACGATAAAATAAATATAAAAGTACATCCGCAATATCCATTTTCTTTTCTCTCTAAATCGTTTTAACTCTCCTAAAGTTTACCTCAGAGATTCACTTCTCACTCATAGCACTTGTGCAGGTTGAGAGTGTTGCGTGCTGTCATAGCAACACCGATATGTTCAGTGTTTGTTTGTCCTAAGCATTAAGCATTAGATAAGTACATAATGTTGTATTTATTGAAAAACACTGTGGTATATTATGAAGCTTGAGTCCATGTTATGGCACCAGTATAGGTAAACAAAGCTAAGTTGAGGATATTCGGTATACTGCTGTCTACAGAGCACATGTCCTACCTAGCAAACGCCATTGTAATGACTACACCCAATGTTTAAGCATGCCCAGTTAGGCTGTTGAATGAAAATTTTAAATTTGAATATTCACCAAATAGACAAAAATAAGATAAAAATACACATTCAAATGCATCAGTGCTTGGATCTATACCAAGCACTGATGATGACGTCAATTAGTTAGCTAAAACAGACACAGTGCAAGGGTGTCTAGAGATGCTTTAGGCACATCTAAAAATTAATTGTTACTGTATTAGACAATGAAAAAACAGTGGGACACATTACAACGGTCAAAGAGTCCGTGTAGTGCATGCTTACATAGAAAAAGACAAACGTGTTCGGAGTGAACGGCCCCCAGAAGTGGAGGTCTTTGGTGGTTGTGTCTTGACTGTGCCTTGCTCTCTTATCAGCGTCTCGCTGCATAAGCATTAGGTACGTACATACTGTTGTATTTATTGAAACACACTGTGGTACCACCAATATTATGATGCTATGGCACCAGTATAGGCTACTGTGCAACACACTTTTTTACTTAATAGTCAAGACTATGAACTGGCTGAATTGTTTAACTTAATTTTATGCACATTTTTGAACAGCCAGATATGTTATTTGCAATAAAAATCGATACAACATGGAAGATTTTTTCCCCTACCTGAAATAATGTTTTTAAATTCAAATGTAATTATAATTTTGATAATATTTCAGTGAAAAATGCTAAGCTCTGTTTACAGTACTAATTCCCATGGGGAGAGAGAGAAGATACTGAGATTGAGCAGGAATGTATGCCAGTTTTGTGGAGAGTGCTGGATGATGAGCTTAGTTATGGTGTCATACATTTTACCACTTCAGCATATTTTCTCTGCTGATAACTGCATAAATGGCCTGACCTGCCCGCTCTGTGAGTATACAATACTTTTTTCCTCCACCCGTAATGCAAATGCAGATGTCAGTGCCTGGCCAATGTATTACAAGTGCATAATTAACATGTGTTTGTGTGTTACTCTTGCGGTAACAAACCTATTCAAGAGGAGGTGATAGAGTTACCTCAGAGTCTTTGCCATTAAACATGTCGACTGTAACTAACTTGCTTAGCAAGATTATCATCAAACTGTTGCTCCACCATGTCAGTAAGTGATCTGAAAGTGAAAACTGCCTGTAGATGAACAGCAATCATGGTAATGCCCACAACAGCAACCCTTGTGAGAACGTTGAGGATGCAACACGTACTTGTTTTGCGTTATAAATGGTGGTCTGACACATTTCGGAATGTGACAGTGTATTAAAACGAGTGCTTAGCTAGAAATGTTTGCGTTTACGTACATACTTGCATTGAGTATAGATGTGTCCCAAAATGCATACTTCTGCACTATACTAAGCCATTTTGTAATGTAACTAGTGTGAGTAGTATGGTATGTTCACAATGACCATTTTTACATGCACTTAAGAAAGAAGGTTATTCTAGGGTTTTGGCATTCTGAAACATCATGTAAATGATGCCGTTTCGACATTTAAGGGATTATGAGAAAGATGTTTAACACACATAGGTTTCTCCTGGAGAAAGCTGCTTATGTGGCTATATAAACACTGTTCTAATAGAGTTTTGAAGAGCGTGCATGTGTGTGGAACAGACCGAATAACAAACAACATAGGATGGAGCCCAACAACAAGTCAACAAAACATTTCTGGGAGTACAGTGTGAAAAGCACATACATTACAAACTATACCCATTTATAAACACCACTGTAAAATATTGACGATCCCTCATGTTCATGTATATGTGATGGTACATTGAGGGAATCCTGGAGTTTTACGTAAAGGGAAACCCTACTATTGAAGCACACTTTCGCTGGAGGTCGTGAAAGGTAAGGAAACATACACATCAACATCTCTGGAATATCTGGAAATAAAGTGAAGCAACAGAAAATAAAATAGTGAAGTTTTCCTCGGATACCATGTTTGTTATTTACATAAGTGTTGCAAAAGATGCTTACTGGCATGTATACAAGAGTGAGCAGTACACCGCTTAAACAGTGCACGTAAACCAGAACACTGCTTTCTCGCAATAACCCACTTCTGGTGTTCATGTAAACGAAGTCAATGAAAATGCAACAAAAAAAAGTGTACTACGAGTACCCGGACGATGTTCTTTTCCAACCGAACTGTGAAGCACCTTACAAATGTGAGTTGAATGCTTTATCATCACCTCATGCTGTGTGAATATGTACATTGTTTGAGATATGTGTTTGGCTAACACGCTGAAGCAACATATCATGTGCATATGAAACGGCACATTTATCAGCTGAAAAACAGTGACTGCTTCTGTGTAGTAAAAAAGTTAGTGTTGAGTTTGGGATAGTAATACACTTTGAAAATGTATACACTAGATGGCCGAGTACATAGTGTATACTGCATCATTTGGGACACAGCTAGATGTGGAACAATACCTGATGTAAGAACACCTGGGTTGTTGCATAATTGTTATGCCCTGTAAAATTGTTGTATTTTGAGTAATCTTTCTCCCGTATAAACACATACACACAAATACTCAAATGTCCTCTTCTGCTCTCTCTTACATGTATTCCCCTGAAAGATAGGCTTTGCTCTTATCAGCATCTGGTCACTTCTCTGCTTGTTTGTTTCCCCCCTTGTTTAAGATGAATTATGAAACAAGAATAGGAAGCTGAGAGCTGGATTGAGTGAGTGTAGAGTTGTTCAGCCCCAGGCAGAGAGAGATATAGACAGAGAAGGAGACTTTGTGTTACCCTTTCGCTTGCTAATGCATCCATTCCCTCTGGACCCTGTTATGCCCACCTAAGGTAAACAAATGAAAGCATGCTCCAAACTGGATATTAGAATTGGTTTTATTGCTCATATGAGGGAGATTGAAGGGGTTGCTGTGTGTTTACACTAGTTTCCTCTCAGCTGGGGCCAGGCTTTGGACTGCAGTGTACATTTCATTATTCTTCCCTCCTCAAGGGAATGCCTGAGAGGATCTGGTGGGCTAGGATAAACCATGCACAATTAGATTATGAGCTAAAAGATTTTTGGGCGCTGGAAGGTAATTGGTCACCACTTTGTGTAAAGGAATATATCACACCAACAGTTAATTTGCTGTCATCTTTTATTCACCCTCATGTGTTTCCAAAATCGCATGACATTATATTTTCCATAGAACACAAAATGTGAAGTTTTTAAAGGAATAGTTCACCCAAACATTTTAATTCTCTCATCATCTACTCACCCTCATGCCATCCCAGATGTGTATGACTTTCTTTTTTTCTGCAGAATGCAAATGAAGATTTTTAGAAGAACATCTCAGCTCTGTAGATGTATAATGGAACTGAATGGTGACCAAAATATTGAAGCTCCAAAAACCATATAAAGGCAATCCATAAGACTCAATGGTTAAATCCATGTCTTCTAAAGTGATCTAATTGGTTTTGGGTGAGAACAGACCAAAATATATCAAAATATACAAAATATATGGATCTCATGATTTCAAGCTTGATTACACTTCCTAGCACCATCTTTTATTTATTTATTTAAATTTTATTTGACAGGGACAATGCAAACAAACATAGTGTCAAAACCAAGCATGTCACTAATGTGTTGCACATAAAGTTTATAGCTATAGCTAATTTTCAACTCCTGTCACTGGAAGGGCTTTTATACACAATAAAATGTACATGATTAACTACTTAAATAAAAAAAATAAAAAAATAAATAATAATAATAATAATAATAATAATATAAACATACATACATATCATGTACAACTTTTATAATAATTAAAAATGAGTACACTTTTGGTTTATTTTTAACCAGTTTTTAAGCTTGAGCTCTGTACATGCATAGCACCAGGAAGGGTAATCAAGCTTGAAATCATGATTGTTTGTAGAGATTGTAATGGAAAGATGTACAGTGAAAAAGGAGTTTTATTTTGGTCTGTTATATTTTGATGTGGCCCATACGACTGATGCATTATATTCCATGTCTTCTGATAGGGCTGCTTGATTATGGCAAAAAACATAATCAAGATTATTTTGGTCAATATTAAGATCACGATTTTTTAACATGATTAATCAGTGATTTTGGAAATATCATGCATTTATTGAACTTTAAAAAAAAAAAAACATTAGTCTTTTTAACAGCGGATTTCCTTGAACTTAATATGTAAACTGCACTGGTTAGGGGAGTAGGCTGTTGTCATATGATCATTATTTTGTTATTTTATGTATGGTAGTCAAATAAATGAAAGCCTCCATCACCATCATTACAGCAGGGGTGCTCACACTTCTATGGAATGAGATCTACTTTTTCATCATGCTATTGCATCAAGATCTGCCATGTATAATAAAGGCATTATCACAATATCAAAATTTCAGTAGTCTGTAGTGAAATTAGACAATTCTCAATATCAGCTTCAAATCCATAACAAATAATATCACTAATATGTTAGTTATGGAATAATGGTTTCAAGTTCTTAAGTAACTATTCAGGATTGTCAGTAATAAAATAAAAATAAAAAAGAGTGATGAATAGAAATAGATGAAAAATAATACAAATGAAGAAATTTCTATGCTTTTTTAACAGCTTAAATTTTTTTTAAAAGCAGTAGGCTATCAAGTATTCAAGTAAATATTCCGAATGGAATGCAACATAAAACTACTACTAATGTATGATTATAATACATTTTAAAGCTAGGAAAGTTACCCAGTCAAGAGCAGCCTCAAAGCCCAGGGCATCCCCGGGCAGTCAAGGGCCCTTGGGCACTGGCCCCATTGGCCCGGTTGGTAATCCGTCCCTGTTTACATTTATACTTACAAGTCTGACATTTTAATACAAATCCACTTTTTAGCCACTGTCTACTTTCAGGTTAGACATCACTCTCTGTGTTTACATGAATACCTCACCAAGACATTGCTCAAATCTGACCGTTCAGGCGTGCATTTGGACAAGCATTTTCGGAACTTACGCGCATGTTCAGTACACACACATATGCCGCATGTCAATCAAACAGGGTGCAGCTGTTACTAGATTGCTAGCAAATTATTAAATAGTTTGTGCTCTGGATTAATTTCAACAGCAGAATAAGAATATAACCTTTCTAATAAGTGATACAGGCCTGGGCTATCACATACATAGCTGGTTATTGTTTTGTTATTGACATTTTAATCAATCTGCTTGTCAGGTCGGGCAAGTAAAATTCTTTCACTTGCCCTTTCAAAAATCCTCTTGTCCCAGACAAGCGGACATGCGTTAACGTCGAGCCCTGATTAAATATTGTGTTCAACATTCTCCGATAACTGTCTTGTCTAATGATAAAAAGGCAAATAATCTAATTTATTAAATAAATTAAATTGATGTAATAACCCAACCTCACACAACTTCAGCAGATCCAGCATCCTGTGGAGCGCTCATGTATTTACCTCTAAAGAGCGTATTCTAACAGTCTCTCCTCAACAGTTCCCTGTAATATTTTTAATGATAAAAGGCAAATATCAATAAAACTTGTATTATACACTGTTTGCAAATATGCAGATATCTCATTTAACAGATGTAATTCATGAACCTCACGGAAATCCAGCGGCATCTAATATCTTCCTCAGAAGTGTGTATTCCATTAGCTAGAATAAAAAAAAAATCAAATAAAAAAAATTGTTCACTATCAAAGCAGGCGATCCAGGCTGTTTAAACCGTCAAGAGATTGCTGCTGCTGGTGCTGGATCTGTGAGTGCAACTAAAAGGCTGCATCCAAAACCAGGAAAACGCTGCCTCCAGAGGCTGCGTACTGAGGTAGGATGAAAATAAGGTTCTGTATTTTAAGAGTAAATACGATTGCTAATGTGGACATGCTATCCATGGTTGCTGGACTGCTGTGTACTGTTATTTCCTTCTAACAATTTATTCATGTACGAATAAAGTACTACATTTTGATGACTAAACACAAATCTTAAGAAACTGCTATCTACCATTTAAAATACAATCGATTTTTTTTAGTTTTGTGTGAAATTGAGAACATATAGTGCTAAATAAGAGTTTATATATATATATATATATTATCAAATTGTTTTATTTACTATATTACATTTTGTGATATATCGGCATTGTATTGACCTATCGTCCACCCTGCTCTCTGGATATCGGGCATTAAAAAAGCTGAATGATCACCTTTTGTGTTCCAAATAAAAAAAAGTCATAGGGGTTTGGAATGACATAAGGGTGAGTAAATGATGACATCATTTTCAGTTTTGGGTGAACTTTCCCTTTAATAACGGTCTTGCTACTTTTGCAAGGGGCATGTTAAAGCCAAGTTGTTATTTATTTTACATGGTCTATTTTTCCTCTTGTTTGGTTTTTCCATATGGTTCTACCAATTTCTCATCAATCTCTTGTTTGTGATGTCTAGTTTCTGTGTACCATGCCCTCTCACACTCTCTGTTTTTGTCTTGTGTGATGTTTTCGCATTGCGTTTCATGGTACTCTGAGATTAGAACACGACTTGGAAATGCCTCGCTCATCTCAAACTTCAGGGAAGGATTATAGCTATGCATGAGTCACACTATATTAGTCTCACCTATCCAGTCGTTGAATATTTTACTTCATAAATCTAAGGATTTTAATACACAATATGCGGTGGTGTATATTTCATGAATGTTCACTAGGGAGAAATTAGTAACCCTTTACAGTATGTGTAAATACTTAGAAGTGATATTTTTGTATTTATTGTTGAATTTCTTTTTATGCGTTTTTGTTTAGTAACATGTTTATATCATGTTAGATGAAGTCAGTTTGGTCAAGTTACTAGAACTATGTATAATGCCAGATATAAATGTCAATCCTAATTCTTCTTTAACTGTCAAAGGAGACTACAGAGGTAGCACAGAGTATGTAACAACAATTTAAAAAAAAAAAAAAAAAAAAAAGGTTCTGAAGTACACAACACATTCAAATCTTAAAGGAATATTCATGTCAATACAAGTTAAGCTCAATCAAAATTAATTCGAGTCTGTGTTGAGTTACCACAAACAATTGTTGACTCGTTCTTCCTTTTCTTTAAATAAAGCACACTTTTGCGGTTACAGTGAGGCACTTACAATGGAAGGAATGGGGTCCAATTTTTGGAGGATTTAAAAAAAAGGCAAAAATGTGAAGCTTATGATTACATAGAAGCACTTACTTTAAATCTTCTCATTAAATCAGTAAAGCTTGTGTAATATTTGAGCTGTTAAAGGTGCACTCAGTAACATTTTTGTTTGTGTCATCTTGGACTTACACTGACACCTAGTGGCTTGGGTGCAGCATCATTTAAAATCAATAGTTTTCAGTTTCAGATGCCATTGTAAAAATTTGTATTCACTAGCAGCCATGATTACTTTAATCAATGAAAGTGTCAAATATCAGGACGGTTACCACACGGTACACACCCCCAACCATACAGTGTTATGAACTGATGTTTTTATTATCCCGTAATTGCAGTCTTTGCATATATTTGCTAAACCTTTGTTATTTATTATAGAGGTTCTAACCAAAACTTTGCCTTGAAATTATTGAGTAGAGTTTAAGATTAAATGTGTTATTTTTTGCTCCAATAGCTTTACCAAATGGATTTGGCTAAAACATATATATATATAAATTAAATCAGGTTTATTGAGTTCCCTCTGTCATCCACTGGTCAGTTAAACAGACAGTCCCACCCCCCATAAGCACACGCTTGGTTGTACCAATGTTGGTCGGGATACAAGTTTTAATGGCACAACAGAACAGCAGTGTTTCCACTTTTCGGGGAAATCAGAATACAAATTGTTTACTTATAGTTGTCTCTGCATATTAACCTGCATATTAATAATAATTAAAAAAAACTATTTCTTGTTGCACTTTAATCTGTTTTGAATACTATTCTGATGCTAGTGAAACTTTGTAGTATGGCATTTCGTACCACTGTCTCCTTAAGATGATTCGATTATGTGTTCCACTTTTGTAAGTCGCTTTGGATAAAAGCATCTGCCAAATGAATAAATGAAAATGTAAATTAACCTGGGATAGGAGAAAGTATTTAACATTGAAAAAAAATACACATTTCAATTAAGTTAAGTTAATTAATAACAACAATATTTTACAAACACATTCCATAATTCCAATAAGTCTAGAGGCCAATCCACATTACTGGTACAGTAAATAATGTTTTACCTTTCTGTGCTGCATAAATGATAGAATGGAACATTTAAATTGTCAGGCATGATTTCTCTGACTGGACTTCATTTGGTTTTACTTTTGTTATACAAATTTGACGGCCCCCTCTTGAAACTCATACCTCTGCAATAACTATATACTTTTAAAGTTGTCCCATAGCCTACTCAGGCCTGGCTGATTGTGTTGTCAATATTTGTCCTCGTGTGTATTGTTTCAGTGCCAAAGTGTGAAGAGCCAGTTAATACAAGACCCCTGAGAGATGTAACATACATATAACAGGCCTTTCTCTTAATGTGAGACAAGCGCTCTCAAAAAGACTCATTGGTTCATTGGCCCTAAAAGGTTTGAGAGCGTCCCGAAGGGACACTAAGATATTATATTGGATTTTGTGCGTGGGTGTGTGAGGATGTTTACGTGTCCTGGTAGTGGTGTGTATTGGTTTACTATTCTCAAGTGCTTACAAATTTTCAGTTTTATTACAATGTTTCCATGAGTGTGCAAGTTTTGAGTGTGTCAATGTGGAGAGACTGTTATTTCACTTCGAGTATGTTTTTCTACAGCATTTACTGTGAAAAAAAAATTCTGTGTGCATGTGATTTAGTTATGATTTCACAAAGCGATTATGGGCACTCGTGGAAAGATAATCTGTTTTGATTGACTGTAATAATCTGGGCTTTCAAAGGGGCGGTGAGCTCTTCAAATGGGTGGAATGGGTGGCATTGTTCTCTCCTCTACTGTTGTAGGCCACCCAGACTATGACATCATCTGATAGAGCCCCCCATATGTTGCTTTTACTCAAGTTAATAACATTTCTAAGTGGATTTACCCACGCACTCTGACTTTAGCTTTAGGAATGGTCACCGTAGAATCGCGTGGATTTGCCTTTAATGCCACACTTGAAGATAAAGTGATTTGTCTAAAGCACCTCATGTGATTTGTCTCGCTGTCCTCTCGTCTACTGGCTCGCTCTAATTGTGTTTGGCTTTGTGTTTAAGCTTATGCTCAGACTTGTCTACTACATTTTTTTCTCTTTTAAGCTTTGGGCTCTCAGTCAGCCCATTTCTAATTTAGTAATAATCAATATTATTCTTTCTTATGCAGGTCAGACTCAACCTACATCATCTTGTTCTTACTTTTCCCACATTATTTCTCTCTATCTGTCCACACTGCATCTCGCCATCTATCGGTCTTCCTGTCTTTCTATTGATTTACCCCTCTATATTTAAAAACCTTCCTGTTGTACAATGAAGGCTTCTCCATAACAATTCAGCCTTAAAACTCTAGACTACACACTTAGAAATTTAATAAATGTGGCCATGAGGAACGGTCCTCTTTCTTTCTGTTTGTCTCTCTCTATCTCTCTCTCTCTCTCTCTCTCTCTCATCTGTTCTGTCACTCGACAGGCTGTTTGGCTTCTACAAAGCTCTTTTGAAGGTAAATCTTATGTCAGCTCTTGGCCAGAGGGACCGAGCTGATGAGAGGTCTTTTTATCATCCTAATGGGAGCCACACAGCTTAGAGCTTGCCTGCATGCAGTGAGGGACCTCAGCAAGTTCTGCAATAGTTAGCATCACACCGCATCTCTCCGCTCTGGAGACAGAGTCCATATGCATACAGGGTATCTAGAGAACACAGCTGCATACAAACAGCTGACCCAGAGACAGCACATGATCCATGCAGCATGTCAAACCATTAATAATGATTCTTAGTGTATGGAATACTAACATTTTGTAGATTTATATAATATATGCTGACTATTGCACAAGAAAATGCTGCACAACAACAAATATTGAAACACTTATATTTCTTGGATCTAACCCTCGAGACTAGCCTGTACACAAGCACAAATAACTAAAAATAAAAACATTTCCTTGAAAATCTGAAAGGCTGCTAATGAAGCATTCTGAAAGTGTTGTGTTAAGAAATTACACTGCAGGATTGCTTGAGCAAATATAGGCGCTGTTCTATCTTGAAACAAACTACTTAAACTAACCTTAGCTGGTTTGCTGCTCTCATAGCATGGTCAGGCTAATCTGTTACTGGTTTTAGGGGGTTTTCACACACTCTTCTGTTGGGCAGGTTGGGAGACCTGCTGGACACCCAGCAAGACCAGCTGAAGACCAGCATGGTCAGGTGAGAGACCAGCTGAAAACCAGTTTGTTCTGGCTGGGAGTCCAGTTAGACCAACTAAAGACCAGCTTGGACAGGCTGGGAGACCAGATGAAGTCCAGATTAGACAGGCTTGGAAACCAACGAGACCATCTCAAGACCAGCTTAGCCCACTTATAGACCAGCTGAAGACCAGCTTGGAAAAGCAAACCATCTTAGAATGTTTTTTTTTTTGGCTGTTTATATTTCGAAGGGTTGGCTTCCTTTGCGCACTTCAAAACATTGCTGCCGATGTTACAGACAATGAACTCGCCCAATGCCCTGGCTGAGTGGAATTGAGTGGACAAAGACAGTGTGAAGGAGAGAAGAGCAGCTGAAGGAGAGAAGAAGAAGTGGAAAGAGAGACAGAGGATGTCATAGCTTGTTAGCATCAATGCAGGCATGGGGGCTCGTCATGTCAGTCGCTCAAATCTTGGCATCAGAGAGAAAAACATCCAACCTCAGGGCTCTGGACATGTGACAGGACCAGTCTTTCTTTACCACAGCTCCCAGTAACACACTGTCAGTATCTGTCAATCACATAAGTGCAGCTGTGCTTTCAGACAACCTGCAGTTGTCTGTATCTCAAAAGGAGAGCTTTAATTTGACAGAACCCTAGAATAATGTGCTTTCAATAAATAATTCAATATAACATTTTAAAACGAAACTGATAAAACAATGCCAAACTAGTTAGGCAGAGGATTTAGATCACTTATGATACATGACATTATGTGAAATTTTTTAAGCTGATTACAGTTCCAGCTCTTGTTCTCCAACTATCAGTTATACACATGCTTTCCCTTTTTAAAGTATGGTCCACATTGAAGTATATTTTGGCCAAGAACTGACATAGAAAGAGAACGTCTGAATGGCAAGTAGAGTGACCAATCACAGTTTGATTTGTTTTCATGTGCCATTTAGAGGTGGGTTGATCTAAACTGAATTCTTTATTATTAGAATTTTTGTCCATCCAAATTTACTGATAATATTACAGACACAATTCAAGAAAAAGTGTAATACTATTTTGCTCATCAATATCTTGTTTGCTTGCTAAAAAAAGCTACATAAAGCCAGCCAGGTTGAAACATATTATTTCAGCCATCTCTTGCCGTTTTTATGTGCAATATGCACCAGACAGTCATTGAACGGCCTGTGGGCGATCTGTAGGTGTGCTGTCTGAGGCTGAGACTAAAACGATTTGATTGGCAGTTTCTAGCCACTATTTACATCTAGATATTTGGTCTCATATTTAAAGTTATACCTGAAGTATTTCAGCAAGATCAAAACATGTGTTCACATATCAAAGGCAGTGGGAATAAAAAAACACATCAGCATGTCAATTGCTGTTTTTGAATAATTTAAGTTGGAGTGCTGAGTCACTAGACGGGGAAAACAACCAGTAATGTGAGTGAGAGACATTAGCCTGTAAGAGCTTTTTTACTGCTGTTTTAATGGAGATGGAAGGCTAGAATGCTGTACTGTCTACCAACAATGTGCATGGAAGAGACAACGAAAGATTGTGAGGGCCTGAGGGTGAGAGGTTAAATATGTTAAATATATAAAATGCATAATGGAATGCAAGTGAAGGTAAAGATCAGTGTGAGAGAGAAAAAATCAGGGTGGATAAAGGATGCAAACAGTATTAAGTTTAGTTAATCTGAGCGCAAGACACATTTGCTTAGCCAAAGCCAATGAAGGGTTGGTAGATTTTTAGATCATTCTCTCTATCAATTTTATCTATCTTTCTTCAACTTAAGTAAAGTTTGGTTTCTTTGGTAATTTCACTCCCTGGCTACAACTCTTCTGTCCATCCTATGCGTGTAACTAACTTGTAGCAACAACAACAACAACAACAACAAAAATCAGTAGTGTCACAGTTTCTCAGCTGGTTTCAAAATATTTTAGCTTTTTCAGTAATAAGGTATTTTTTCAAGTGAATGTAGCTTGAAAAAACACTTAAACACTTTTTTACCACATTGTATTGTGCACTCACTCTCCTAGAAAGTCTTCTCTCTCTGTCAACTGACATTGGGAAGTTTGGTTCATTTATTTTGTTTGGGCAGTTCATATAAATAAATGAATGAATCACCAATCCTGTAAATGACTCATTAATTCATTTCGATTTATTCAAGTCCCTGCATAGGAATTAAATGCAGCTGTTCTTCATTCTGATTTCCACTAAGTTATATAAATGACCGTTTTCTAGTTTAATGCTTTCACTGTAATTAAGATCCTTATTGTTTTTGTGTCAGAATAATTCTACTATTTTTGCAGAATTAAAAAATATCAAATTATTGTTTCTAAAGATTTTGTCTCTTAAAGGGACAGTTCACCCAAAAATGTTATCAACATGTATTGTTCCAAACATGAATGATTTTCCTTCTTCTGTGAAACACAAAAGGAGACGTTAGGCTGAATGTTAGGGACTGACAGCCTTAGTCACTATTCACTTTCATTGTATGGAAAAAAGAGCAGTCTCTACATTCTTTGAAATTTCTCCTTTTGTGTTCCACTGAAGAAAGTAATACAGGTTTGGAATGACACAAGGATGAGTATATCATGACAGAATAACATTTGTTGGGTGAAGTAACCTTTTAAATAACTAAAATGTTGTACTTTTTATTAGTGGCTTGTAGTGTAACTAACAAAACTTTTATAAAGGGTAGCTTGATTGTAATTGAATTACTTTAAATTATTTGTAGCTTGTTTCTTGACAAAACTACAGTTTTAAAGGAGCTTCCCAATACTTATGTGTAGCATGCGTATGTGTGTGTGTGTGTGTGTGTGTGTGTGTGAGTTGCAGAAGAGTGCCACTGGTGCTCTTTGTACCTGTTCTTGCCTGAGTGAGCACCAAGGGAGCTCTCTGATGCAAGGGGACGCAATGACAAAGCCGAGTGACGCCAATCCCTCCGCTCACTGCTTGTCCGGGTGTGTACAGTATGTGTGAACGCTTGTGTGTGTTTGGGTGTTTACAACCAATTTATCATATCCCATCCACATCCATTCACAGGCATGAGTGATCATGCTACTCATTCAGCATCTGTTATGTACGTGGGGTGTGGGAGTGTTACAGCATTGTGTCAGCTCATCATCAAGCTCCAGTCAGCATCTATCCTTACTGCTGTGCATCTGTGCAATTACCAATGTATTTAAGAGCGTGTGAATGTTAATCCTTTGCAATATGACAACTGGTTGCCGGTTGTGCATTTCTCCACATGTCTTCATTAACATGACAGTGGTGCTGCATTACCAAAGCATTTAGTTAAGAGATGCTGGGCTGTCACAACAAATTTCATGAGGACTGCTTGAACACAACCAGCACCAATAAGAACAGCCAAACACACCACAGGCTGTGTTAAACTCATCCAGGGAATTGCTTTTATACTTCCCTTCCCTCTCTCTTTATGTTTCTCTTGCTTTCTCTTTCTGTCTTGCCGCTTTCTCTTTCCATCCTCTATCCTTTCCCATGGTTACTTGGACAGAGCACTTACGATTTCATCCCTCCCTTTTCCTGTTTCTGTCCTCCCTTAGTCTTTCTTTTCCATTCTCTCTTTCTCCTATAAACTCATCTCAAATCAAATCAAATCACTTTACTGTCACACTACTATGTACACAAGTGCAACAGTAGGTGAAAGTCTTGTGTGCAGTTCCGAGCAACATAGCAGTCAGTGACAGTGATGAGACATATACCAATTACAATAAACAACATATTTACACAACACATTTTACATATAAAATGTACATATACTTACACAACACAATACTAATATACAATGTACAGTAAACAATACACACAATATAGAATACACATACAATAAAAAAATGGAGTGGTGGTGGCGTAGTGGCTCAAGCACAGGGCTGTTAATCAGACGGTTGCTGGTTCGAACCCCACGGCCACCACCATTGGGCCCTTGAGCAAGGCACTTAACTCCAGGTTGTTCTGGGGGGATTGTCCCTGTAATAATTGCACTGTAAGTCGCTTTGGATAAAAGTATCTGCTAAATGCATAAATGTAAAATAAGAGTATATAAAAATATATATGCAGTAGTTATACTGTGGAGAATATATCTCATTGCTTGCTTAAACAGTTCACCTTTTTTCTCAGGCTATTCTCCAAACTCTGTAATTTAATTTCACTTTTCTGCATTCCTGTTTTGTTTTTGTTTTTTGGTTTTTTTAGGCAACATTCGGAGGATTAGCCACTTCACATCTTCATGTTTCCTCCAATTTTTCTGTGGTTGCTGGATAAATTACCCTTCCCTCTGTCTCATGTTCTCTTCACTTTGCCTCAGTGCCTTCTTCTTCTCTTTTCAGCATCTCCTCTTGAGTACTGATGTAATTTTTACTGTAAGTTTGATTAATCTAATCGCATCACTCTCTGGAGAACCCAGCCACCTTGTTGTAGAGTACACAGATAGAAACACCACTAACACGTTTACTCTTTGCTACTTTGTTTCCTTGCATTTAAATTACAATCATTGGCCAAAGTATTCACTCAAAAAAATAGGGCTGAACTTGATTTAATCGTGAACAGTGGTTCCAGTTTTTTTTTAATTAGTTTTCTTTACATAAATTGACTATGTAATCTAAGCACAAACACTTTGTGTAGAAATAACCTAGCTGAATTGGGTAAACCCAACAAAATTAGGCATGTCAATGTAAATATTTCTTTATTACCTATCTAGTGAAAGTGAATGTTAGCATGCTATATAAGTACTACAAAGTTTAGTTTAGTAAGTATGCCATGGTTAGGACCGTATTTGCTCAGCGAATCAATCATTTACCTGTCCTGATTGTTAGCTCAAGCTCCACGCTTCACAATAATGGAAACCCCCAAAACTCCAACATAACAGAAACTCTTCTAAATCTCACCATAATAAAACATTAAACACTTACAGGTATCCCCCTTTATATTCATTTTGCACAAAAAATGAAAGCATAAAATAACACTTAATTTAAACATTTACTTTACCTATCGAGTCCCATGGAAAGCATGCTGGGAAATGGAAATCCCCTGCCCAGTTTCATCAATGCTACATTACACAACAGAAAGTATTCATGTAGTCCCAACTCAAATGTATAAACTTAACTGGCATTTTACAAATGTAAATGGATAGAACACACACACTGTAAAATCTAATTGTTGATCTTACTTAGATATTTCAAGGCAATCGGTTTGCATGATTTTAAATGTAAATGTACTTATTTGGCTCAAGTAAACACATTTTTTAAGTAACGTTAACTAGTAACATGTAAACGTAACTAATCTGTGATTGAAGTATCATCGTTTATATTTAAATGTAGTTATCATGTCTAACAATGTAATGGGAAATTATGACTGGACTCTAGTTTAGCTAAATGGCATATTGGATATTCTCAGCACTTCTTAGTGCACATAAATATGTACTTTTGTAAAGTTCAATTGAGTAAAGAAAAATGGATTATATTAAACAGGCTCCATGTTCACCAGAAGTAACACTAATCACACTCATGGTGACTTCTCTAAAACACAACTATCTACCAGCTACAACAAAACAACAACAATAGTCATAAGAAATAAAACTAAATACATTTTCAAATAAGAATTATAATTTTTCGACATACGTTCTCTTGTTTTGACCAAACATTCATTATTTTTTCAAGCACATGGGCTTATGGGTATTTTCACACAGCTGCAATTTTGTACTTGACAATTTTGACTTAGTAGTACTTGATGCCAAAGTTTAAAGAGTTATACTTCCAAAATGTGACCTTTCAAGTACAGTTTAATTAGGACCACTTAAATGTTTTCAATAATGATAACTTTAGAGTTTAGAGAGTAAAGGTAACTTAATTAAATCTAGCAAGAATAGTAAAAACTTGCACTTAAGTTGAGTAAAATGTATTTTACAATTTGAGATTACTATTATTTACAGTGCAATGAAATCAAGTTTCATGACAACATGTTGTAGAATCTTGTTGCTTTAGTTCATTTTAATTAAGTACATTCTGAGTTGTATAAGCTTGTGATAAGAATTATTTCACAGACATATATAAGGAAACAAAAAGTGGAATATACAGTTCTGCTCTTGAATATCTAGTTTGTTTGCATCAAACAAAACGTCTAGGTTACGTATGTAACCTCCATTCCCTGATGGAGGGAACGAGACGTTGTGTCAGAGAAGCGACACTAGGGTCTCTCTTGAGCGCCGATATTCACCTCTGGACTATGAAAAAAGGCCAATGAGAGTTGGCAACCAGTATTTGCATGTCCCGCCCCCGGACATACGGGTATTTAAGCGGCGCAAATACGGGTTCATTCAGGATTTTTCTGAGGAGCCGGAAATGGTCCAGCCACAACAGTGGCTCGGCTCAGCGACATGGCAGGGGAGACACAATGTCTCGTTCCCTCCATCAGGGAACGGAGGTTACATACGTAACCTAGACGTTCCCCTTCTGTCGCTCTCTCCACGTTGTGTCAGAGAAGCGACACTAGGGGTCCACTTATAAAAGTGCCATGCGCTGAGCCGTGTACGTGAACTGCTGATACAGGAGCGAGCAGGTATTCTTACGTGAAGGACGACCAACTGTATCAGGCTGCACGTACCCTTCCCCAATGCCCCATTTAAGCCATCAGGATTCCTTATCGTTACCCTGGAGGGGAACAAGGTGCTGGCCGCCAACCTGGGAACGGGCCAAGCCTGGCCGGGCCTCTTTTCTCTCTATGTTTCTCGCATAGAGCAAGTAAGGCCGGGGCCCTTACACGCATTGAGGGAAGGGGGTCTTAGCCCTTATTCAGGGCGGAGAAGACCCTGCGGAGGCCACGCCTACCCGAGAGGGGAGGCAAGTTTAAGTGGCAAAACCATCAGAGGCCTGCTTAGTGCCTATGTGGAAAAGTCGGTGCGGTGGTGGATCCAGCCTCATAGAGGGGGGAACATACAGCACGGCAGCCGAGACAGCCATGACTGCCTAAGGGAAACACGGGAGTCAGCTCGCCAGAGGGGACAGAACCGTGGTGTTACACACAGGGGGAGTCCGAAGGAGGCCTTACCTGTGGAGCACCTATACCAGTACAGGGTAGCTTGCGGTACCCGCAGTGGCTTGGGTCAGCGAGTTCCTCCACGGCCTGGGTGTGATAAGCCAGGGAAATGGCGTCGACAACCCAGTGGGCGAGTCTCTGCTTGGAGACAGCTTTCCCTTTCTGCTGTCCCCCAAAGCAGACGAAGAGCTGCTCTGAGCGTCTGGTGCTCTGTGTGTGGTCCAGATAAATACGTAAAGCACGTACTGGACACAGCAGTGTAAGGGCTGGGTCTGCCTCCTCCCGGGGCAGCGCTTGCAGGTTCACCACCTGATCCCTGAAGGGGGTGGTAGGAACCTTGGGCACATAGCCCGGTCGCGGTCTTAGGATCACGAGAGTATCTGCCGGACCCAACTCCAGGCAAGCGTCGCTAACAGAGAACGCATGCAGGTCCCCGACCCTCTTGATGGAAGCGAGCGCAATCAGCATGGCAGTCTTGAGAGAGAGGGCCCTGAGTCCAGCTGAGTCAAGCGGCTCGAAGGGGGGTCTCTGGAGGCCCGTAAGGACGACCGAGAGATCCCAGGAGGGGAACAGGTTAGGCCGGGAGGGAGTTATCCTCCGGGCACCTTTTAGGAACCTGACAATTAAGTCATGCTTACCAAGAGACTTGCCGTCTATCGTGTCGTGGTGGGCCGCGATAGCGGCGACATACACCTTGAGGGTGGAGGGGGACAGCCTCCTCTCCAGCCGCTCCTGAAAAAACACGAGCACTGACCTAACTGCGCACTTCTGAGGGTCTTCGGCTCGGGAAGAACACCAGTCCGCGAACAGACGCCACTTTAGAGCGTAGAGATGCCTGGTAGAGGGGGCTCTGGCTTGATTTATTGTATCTATGACGGTCGGTGGTAGGCCGGCTAGATCTTCCGCATCCCGTCCAAGGGCCAGACGTGGGGGTTCCAGAGGTCTGGGTGCGGGTGCCAGAGCGTGCCCCGTCCCTGAGAAAGAAGGTCCTTCCTCAGGGGAATTCGCCAGGGAGGGGCTGTCATGAGGAGCGTGAGGTCCGAAAACCAAGACCGGGTAGGCCAGTAAGGGGCTACCAGAATGACTTGCTCCTCGTCCTCCCTGACCTTGTATAGCACCTGTGCAAGAAGGCTCACTGGGGGGAATGCGTACTTGTGCAGCCCCGCAGGCCAGCTGTGTGCCAACGCATCTGCCCTGAGGGGAGCCTCTGTCTGGGCATACCAGAGCGGGCAGTGGGAGGTTTCTTGGGAGGCAAACAGGTCTACCTGAGCCTTGCCGAACCAGTCCCAAATCAGCTGGACTGACTGGGGGTGGAGCCTCCACTCTCCGCCAGGCAAGCTTTATCTTGACAGTGCGTCCGCTATCACATTGAGGTTGCCGGGGATGTGAGTGGCACGCAGTGACTCCAGTCGCTGCTGACTCCAAAGGAGGAGACGACGGGCGAGCTGTGACATGTGGAGGGAGCGTACTCCGCCTTGGCGGTTTATGTAGGCTACGACCGTGGTGCTATCTGTCCTGACTAGGACGTGTTTGTTCCGAATTAACGGAAGAAACTTCTGCAGGGCCAGAAAAACAGCCAGCAGCTCTAGGCAGTTGATGTGCCAGCGCAGCAGGCCTCGGTTCCACCGGCCTGCGGCTGCGCGCCCGTTGCATACGGCGCCCCAACCCAATTTGGAGGCGTCGGTTGTGACCAGAACGCGTCGGGACACCTGCTGCAAGGGTACTCCTGCCCTTAGGAAGCAGAGGTCTGTCCAGGGTTTGAAGGTTTGGCGGCAGGCAGAGGTAACTTTTATGTTGTGCGTGCCGCGGCGCCATGCTCGTCTCGGGACTCGAGTCCGGAGCCAGTGCTGAAGTGGTCTCATATGCATCAACCCCAGCGGCGCGGCCGCCGCGGAGGATGCCATATGCCCCAGGAGCTGTTGGAAACGTTTTAGCAGGACCATGACGCCTGGCTTGAAGGAAGCGAGGCATTTCAGCACTGACTGAGCACGCTCGTTGGAGAGACGTGCTGTCATTGGGACTGAGTCTAACTCCAGACCGAGAAAAGAGATGCTCTGGAACGGGGAGAGCTTGCTCTTTTCCCAGTTGACCTGAAACCCCAAACGGCTCAGGTGGCTGAGCACCTGGTCTCTGTGTGCGCATAGTAACTCTCGGGAGTGGGCCAGTGTGAGCCAGTCGTCGAGGTAATTGAGTATGCGTATGCCGGCTTCTCGGAGCGGGGCAAGAGCTGCCTCTGCGACTTTCGTGAAGACGCGAGGGGACAGAGACAGGCCGAAGGGGAGGATTTTGTACTGATACGCCTGGCCGTCGAACGCGAACCTTAGGAAGGGGCGGTGTCGAGGGTGAATTGAGACGTGGAAGTACACGTCCTTCAGGTCTACTGCTGCGAACCAATCTAGATGCCGGACGCCAGATAGAATTTGTTTCTGGGTGAGCATTTTTAACGGGAGTTTGGACAAGGTCCGATTGAAAACTCGGAGGTCCAAGATCGGTCGTAAGCCACCGCCTTTCTTGGGTACAACAAAGTAATTGCTGTAGAAACCCTTCTTCGTTTTGGTTGGAGGGACAGGCTCTATCGCGTCCTTTAATAGAAGGGAGGCGATTTCTTCGCACAGGGAGAGGGCATGTTGGCCGTGTACTGCGGAAAAATGTACGCCCACGAAGGGGGGCGGAGACCTGGCAAACTGAATTGCATAACCGAGTCAAATGGTCCGGTGCAGCCAGCGTGACGGGTTGGGCAGTGAAAGCCATGCCTCTAAACTCTGTGCTAGGGGCACCAAATGGGACGGGTTTTTTGGACGTACCCGGCGGGGCTTCGCAGCGGTGCGGAACAGGTAACGCGGCGTCGGGAGGCAACGTGGCGTCCCGAGGCTCTGGTGCTGAGAATAAATTCAAAGCACTTACCTTGCTCCACGCACCCGGCAGGGGGCGGGTTCGTGACTGAGGAGGAGGTCTGATGTTGGCGTCCTCTGGACTCGTCTGAACCGGCCGGCTGGGGAACAGTCGTGGCGCTGAAGGCGGGGACACCGCGTCCATGGAGCCGGGACTGTTGAGGCCTGAAAGCAGAGTGCCGTGAGAACGGCATTTGAGGGCCATGTGCCCCAGAGACAAAGGAAATAGCTCTATTATTGAGAATTTGGGTACCGCAGCCCGTGTTAGGGGGTGCGGCAAATTAAAAAACAAAGGATTCTCCTCCCGGCCCTCCACCGGGGAACGGAGCGGTCTTACCACCTCCGGAGCTAACATCTTGGGCTCTGGGTGCGTTGTCTCAGGAGCGCCTGGGAGCCTTCTGGGTCCTCAAGGGGGTCCGTGAGACGATGGGCATCCAACTTCTGCGGGGAACTCAACGCTGGGGCTGAGAGCTGGGCCCACTCACTTGTTAGTTGAGGCGGAGCACCACTTTCTTTCTTTCTTGAAAGCCGCAGGAGGACGCCCTCGGCGAGCAGACAGGGCATGGCCCCTGGCGGCAGGTTTGCGGCAGGGCAGGATGCTTTTTTGCTTGAAAATAGCCTTGGTCTGTTTCTTCACCACTGAGGACTGCTGGGTGAAGTCGTCAAGTGGTGTCGCCGAATGGACGGAGCTGGGAGACGGGGGCGTTTGAGAAAGCGTGCTTTGTCTGCCTCCCCTACTGCCTGTCCATCGTTGCGTTTCTGGACCACGGAGTGGCTATCGCCTGTTTGAGTGCAGTTCCTGTAGCACGTCAAGAACAGGACTACCCAAGTGCAGATTTGAAGTGCCCTGGCCCGGTGGACTTGCAGGAGGGGGCCATGGTGTGCAGGGGGGAGCGTTCTGGGACCGTTCTACCACCGAGGGTAGCGAGAGCGGAGGAGCGAGGAAGCTGGGCTTGCTCAGCTCGTCATGCACATCCGGGAAGGAATCCGGGGGCACGGCTGTGAGCGGCGCACATGCCCGCGGAACCAATTAAGCCCGGGGAAGCATAGCGGACCTTCTTGCGTCAGGCTCAGACTGGGCGGAGACCCGAAGTTGGCGGCCCAGGCGAGTTATCCACATTCGGCGCCGCTGTTACGCTGTCCGATGCAGCGGTGATGTCATCATCCAATGCCGGGGAGCTCGAGGGACCAGCAGTAGGCTGTTAAGCGGACCGCACTAATCCCGAGCTCGGGGGAAGCAGGCAAGCGTGCCGGGGAGGCGGGAGGTTTTCGAGGGGATTTACCCGGCGAAAGTGTCCCGTTATTCTCCCCAGATCGTTCTCCATCGCCCGCGGCGCCTGCCTCAATCCCGTAGGAAGGAGGCGAGGCGCGGGGGGCGGCTAAAATGGCTCTCTCTCACTACAAGAGAAAGCAGAGATCGCAACGCTGCCGCGGTTATGTTCTCACTCTGAAAACATAACCCATTGGAGAGCATGCTCATCCCGAGCTCGGACGGAAACAAGCAAGCGTGCCGGGGAGGCGGGGGGTTTCGAGGGGTTCACCTGGCGAAACGGAGCCCGTCACTGTCCCCAGATCGTTTTCATCGCCCGCGGCGCCTGCCTCAATCCCGTAGGAAGGAGGCGAGGGGGGCGGCTGAAGTGGCTTTTTCTCACTACAAGAAAAAGCCTACGACCGCAATGCTGTCATGGCTATGTTCTCGTACTGAAAACATAGACCATTCATAAAAACGCTGCCTGCGTGTGATCGCAACCCAGGAATGCAAGGCAGTTTTTATGGCCGTCAGAGGTGGGGAGAATCAACGCATCCAGAAACTACACAGAGGCGGAAAATCGTCTTTAAAAAGACGCGTCCTGAGAAGGACGTTCAACGCCGCTGTGTTTTGCTCTTTTAGAGCGAAATTCACTCTTTTAGAATAACTCTTTCGAGTTGTCTGCGCTGTCGAAGCGCCCAGGGGCAAGAATGCACAGCCGTGCACGAATGAGAAAGCCGCTGTTGTGCGGCGTCAGATCCAACAGCATGCAGAGCGTCAGAGGATTAAACAGGAACTTGGTGTGTAACTGCATGCACGACCATCGGCTCCGAAGAAATTTTCTGAATGAACTCCCGTATTTGCGCCGCTTAAATACCGTATGTCCGGGGGCGGGACATGCAAATACTGGTTGCCAACTCTCACTGGCCTTTTTTCATAGTCCAGAGGTGAATATCGGCACTCAAGAGAGACCCCTAGTGTCGCTTCTCTGACACAACGTGGAGAGAGCGACAGAAGGGGAACTGAATATCTTTCCAAGATTTTTTATTTATTTATTTTGTCTTTTTTTTTGGTTGATATATTGTGTTTTGTTGTTTGATATAGTTTTTGTGTTGTGCTGTGTTTTTGTTTTCTTTTTTTCTCTCTTTCTTGCTGTCTTGCTTTCTTGTTTACTTGCTTTCATTTCCTCACATGTGCGAAGCCAAAAAATATCAAGATAACACTGGGATCTGATGATGCTGCTGTTAACGAACTTTCACTCTCACACCCAACTAGGCAAGTGCTCATTAAATGCACACAGTGCTATAAAATTTAACATATTTTTAAGATTTAGTATTTTTTTTGTTTTTTTGTTAGAGAGTATACTTTAATAGAATAATGCACATTTTCAGTTTGTGGTTGCTTTGAAACTTTTTGTGAATTATGACAACTCACAGTCTCAAGTCTGTTTTCACAATGCAATATTCTGGTTGAGGTGTGAGATTAGTTTACAAAGCTTCATCTTGTAAAAAGTTGCATTTATTTACTAAATGTTTCCCAGTCATCAGTTTTCAAAAGGATTTGGAAGTTCCTAAGAAAGTTGTACAACGTTCCTTCATTTTAAACCGTAAACTACATCTGACAGTCTTATGTTTTATATGAACTTGTCAACTTAGGTGTTAATAAATAGGGATTATGTTATAATACTGTTCTGAATCATCATCAACCAGTTTATGCATCAGAATAATGGAATGAATCATGTAAATGTTTTGATATAGTTTTTATTTTTTTTATTTTTTTGTGGTGTATGTTGGCCTGGTAGATAGCACATTGTTAAGGGGCCCAGCCAAGGATGTAACCAAATATTCAAGATTTTAGGGGAACCAAGTCTAAAGGTTTAGTTCGTTAATTTTGTGTTAAGGGTTGAGAATTATTGTATCTAACTGATTAGAGGCATGAAACATTCAAGAATGTGATGTTAAGAAGAAAATGTGTATTAGCAATGTCTTTTTAGTAAGTCAGTCCACGGTCGGCCATCTGTGGAACGCTCTGGGTAGGCTATTTCCAATCGTGCCAGTGCAGCTCCTATTTACTTGAATGGGAAAAGACCAAAATCTCCAAAATGGTTGGTCAAGATTTCGATCAAAGGAAATATTTCAAATCAGCAGTAAAATCTGACAACACTGGTATCATAAATTGTGCTTCTTTACCTCAGATTACACAAAAAATTTCATTTTCTCAGCTTGTATAGCTAATGTGCATGCATGTTATCGAGTTGATTGACAGGCGATGTCATCTCTGCTTAGGGGTGTAACGATCCATTGATCTGGATCTCGATGCATCGATCCAGTGACCAACAATCCAATGTTATCGATACAATGCGTAAATATCGATTTTTAAGATGTACCTTTATTTTAATACTCTCATGTCTGCCACATCCATATGCATTTCCACCAGGCGATGAAGCAAACTTATTTTTATTCATTCATTCAGTCATTTATTTGACTTTATGAGTGCTAAATATAATTTTCATGTGGGACACGGATGAAAAGCACAGATAGTTGGAAACAAGTCATGGGTATGTAAGTATTTTGAATTGGACTAAACTGAAAAATTAGCTGTAATCAAACGATTGATGATCATTACGTGTGAAGTTATTTTTAAATATTATTTATTTGTATAATTTATTTAATATCTGAAGTACCTTATTTTGTTTTGGATGTCCCAATGTGTATACAGAGAAATGAATAAAATAAAAAAAAATTATTTTGTTTGCATTTGAGAGCAAAACAATAAAATATTGTGTAAAATAAAAAAATATTTCGGAATATTGATCACTGGCCCCTGAATCGAATCGTATTGCGGCTGACTTTGAAGTATCAGCAAATATCGGATCGCAGGCCAAGAGAATTGATTCAAGATCATGTCATGGTGAAACGTCTAATTTACTCCCCTATCTCTGCTAAACAATATCTGGTATCAGTCATTGACGCTTGAGTGCCGAATGAGATTGAGTGACTCACAGGTTGGTCTTCATTATAATCCACAGCTAGAGACCCTCTCTCAACATACAACTTGCTATAATTACCACAGTTTCTGTGACATGATTTTGAAAGAGAGACAGAGAGAGAGTCTCTGTCCTGTGAATGATATGAAGGTGGCAGAGTTTTAAAAGGGTCGACGAGAAAAGGAAGTGAGGAGAGGAAGAAAGGAGAGAGATGTGTTGCTGAGTATTCATATTCATATTTCTGCCAGAGCGGGTTTGTACGCACATTACGTTGTTCTTACCCTCTTTCTATTGTTGATGAGTCCGGGCTATTCTATTTGAGGGAGTGCATGACCACAGTTAGTAATTAGCAAAATACACACACAGACATCTCCAGATAAGGGCTTTCCACGCAACCTCTGTTGTTTAGCCATTTGTCACTTTTTGATAAATCGTGACATCTGCGTTTACACATGCGTAAGCACGGTTAGCAAATGAGACCCAGTGAATTTTGCTGAGGTGCAGGAGTGGCTACTGGTTTTCTATACCAGTGAGGTTTTGGTTTAGGGGGATGTTACTGAAATGTTTGGCATTATTCAGCAAAGCCTGTCCTGAGGCAAATGTCTGATGGCATCAGAGGTCAGAGTGCAGCTCAGCTCCCTAAAATTAGGATTTTAGGTTTTGAGGGTTTTACCCAATTGTGTGTATGTGTGATTGTGTTTTCCTCTATACTGTAATTCCTTCTACTGAGTGGAGCTAGTAATCAGGTAGAGTGTGTAGAGCACATTATTCTGTGTGTGTGTGTGTGTGCGTGCGTGTGTGTGTGTGTGTGTGTGTGTGTGTGTGTGTGTGTGCGTTTGAAAAAGAGTGGGTAATTGTAGGGAGTCTACAGAGGGCCTGTAATCACCCTGCCCTTAGGAAGGAATGCTGCTCATCTTCTCATCTAATTACACCCATTTAAAGCATCCTGGCTCCACGAATCAACCCAAGGAAGGGGGTGGGTGTATGTGTTAGAGGGTAAAGGTGCACAGGAGGTGCACTTTTCTTCCTGTAAAGTTGCTTTATGTGTTCATCTCCAGAACACATAGTTAACTTTACCCTCCTACAATGCCTATATGGGTCAAAAATGGCGAGATGGTATTAGATGCATATTTTTTGTAAAGAAACTATTGTTTTTGTTTTTAATGATAATTTAGAGTCTGTGTACTGTATATGTGTATCTTAACTCAGTCATTGTAACAACTCTAATTGTAAATCACTATGGATAATTTGCAAAATGACAGTTTGATATTTACTTTCTAACTAAATATAAATCTGAACATGATATTTAATAATGCCTCCATGTGTAAATAACTGATGGAAATTGTAAAAAATAAGCATAATGTTTGAACCACCTACTCTATGGAATCTAGGAGTATTAATTAAAACTTAAAAAATGTAAAGATGTAAATAATACACACAAAGTTTAATGTATATATTTTAGAGTTAAACCAAACAATCTAAACACAGAGAAATAAAAGTGGTACAGGAGCTCTTCTTGACTCCAAGATTAAAAGCTTCTCAAAAGCTGAAATCTGACACTTAAATATAACCTGTGCCTCTGTCATTTGTAAGAAGTCTCTTGAAAATGTAGATCCTTGGAGAAAGTCAAAAAAAGAAAGAATGAAAACCACAACATGAGGAGGATAGGTTGAATGCAGTTCTATAGAGATGTGTGTTTCAACTAAAGGCCCTCAGGGAGATCAAGTGCATGTGACTGAACGTCAAGGCAACCAGCCACACACATGCAGAGTGATCAGCACCAGTGCCAATTTGCAGTCTCGCAGCTATACACATAGCATACACATATACACCCGGAAGGTCAAGTGGCATCACTTGACTTTGACATTAAGACCTACAGTATTTCTTCATGATTTTTTGTGATCACATCTCTGGCTGTCCTTACTTTCAGACTTTCTCTCTCTCTGTCTTTCTGATATTTGTGTTGGGGAGATATTTTGGGAGGTGCTCTGTCCCATGCAGTTGGTGTTGGTGGATAGAGGTTTGTGTGGATGGTGCAGACGGGGTGCTGTGGAATGGGGCAGTTATTGATGGTGGCTGATAAATAGAATCAGTGGAGGGCGGAACACCCTTCAGCCCCCAAACCCCCCCCCCCACCCCGCTAACATAAGTTGTTGACGAGTAGGTGGTCACCCATGCCTAAATCCGCCCCTGTGGCTCTCCATTTTCACACAATTTGTGTAATGTGTTTGTCAGATCTCAAAAAATTCAAGGTGGTTAAAGTGTGTTTCAGTCAGGTTTCAGATGTCATCTCTCAAACAACTAATGTATTTGTATATATCAGAATATTTTGACATATACTTCATAAATAAATTGATTCTATACTTAAAATCCACGACTTCAGATCTATAGTTTTATATTTTTCCATAGTTTTTATTTTACATAATTTGCAATGCTTTATGGAATTGTAGTTCATTCTATTATTAAAGACAGTAAGTACACATTCTTGTACCTTTGTCTATTTGTCCCATTTTCAAATACTTATTTTCTTCAAATCAATGTTTTTAATGTTGTGATTCTACTCAGAGCTGGGTGGTTTGGTTTAGAACTCTTTTATGAAGGATTTTTGTTCATTTTTACCATTAGACCTTTATGTTGACTATTCACCCAGTTCCCCCCTCCTCCTTGCCCATCCTTGAACTGTTGCAAATTACTGTTTTAAACAGATTTTTCAGATATTCCGTCAATCTTCCATTACTCAGAAAATAAAAAGTACTGCCTAAAATGCATGCCATTGTTTGAGGCATTCCATTGGTTGAGGTTTTGAAAGTGCCACAGAGCACATGACTACAATTTTTGGGGATATCAACTTACGAATGTCTTACTTATCAATGTTTCTGCACATTTGGTTAGGAGCATGATACAAAATAAAAAAAATTACCGACTGGTGAATGCCCAATTTTACCAGCTACTTTAATTTCTACTATATAATCAATATAGTAGAAATGATCATATATAGATATATCATATGAGAGTATTTTTAACACATAATAATACCATAATATTATTATTATCAAAATGGTAAATTTTGCAACATGAACATAGAGGCTAAAAGTTGACAAGCACAGAAGAAGAATTCACAGGAAGTCCGAACGTAAAAACATATACAGCAACAAATACCTTGAATTATAATGTTAAAATAAAGTGAACCTGCAGAGTTGCGTATACAATGGATGTAAAGCACGAACTGCTCCATGGAAATAAAGCTAACTGAACTCAGAGCACCTCCTGCGAAGGTGATTTGCAGCGTTCGCATATATGACACTGTTCTTGCGAACTGTTTCCACAAGACTGACAGAAAATTTGAAGCAGCTCGTAAGCAGCGTAGCACCACTGAAACTCTGAAAATACTGCCAATAAGACACACTGACTTCTTTTCTAGTGTCTTCAAAATATAATCAGGTGTGTTTTTTCAAGCATGAGTCTGTGTGTCTAAAGGCATTCATTCATTCATGTCACTCCGAGCCGTCTTATAGGTCGCCTGCCACTGCTCAAAAAGTACCCTCATTTGGCTTGTGGCGGATGCTAATTTTATATTGTCAGGAGAAATATTTTCACATCAAAAAAATGACACTCTTTAATTAAGCTTACCTTTATCATTCCAGATTAATGTTAACAAACTGTCTTTGAACTGGACACAATCTCCTAGATTTATACATTCTGACAGCGCAGTAGCAGCATTGCTTTTGAGGTTGTCTTGTCAAATTAGCAAAGACTTGTTTTTAGATTTTTGGCTGTGATCTCCAACTGTTTATACAAATTCTCTCAGTGGTAACTATATGGGAACTGAGAGGAGTAGACATGTCTGCACTGGAGTGGGTGGAGTCATTTGATGCATATCTTATGGAAATAATTACATTTATGTGCATTCATGACATTTGTGTTCTTTGTGTCTGTACACACTGACAAATGTCTTCCAAGGGACTTTGATGTCTGCTTGTGTGTATGCACATTGAATGTGCACTTATGCCAGCGTGTTTGTCCAACAGCTCTTAAAACGCATAGAATAGATGAGAACAGCATTCTTGTCGGTTCAGATATATGTTTTCCCACAAACCCTCACCTATGCCAATCTGCCATCCACCCTGGAGACTACATCCACAAACACATGCTCACACATACTCATATTCACAGAGGACAGAAATAGCCCTGTCACACAAGAGCTTGTTAACACGTTAGATTTAATCAAAGGTGTGACATTTCTGTTGCCATGATAATTCCCTGAACTATTCTCAAATCTTCATCTCACACCTCATTTGTGTAGACGCTGGTGTTTGTAAATGCTAGTGTTTTTATGTTTGTGTGTATGTGTGTGTGTGGTTGTGTGTGTCTGAGAGAGAGAGAGCGTGAAAGAGCTAAGTTGGAAGTTAGCTGTTTCTTCTACTCTACAAGACAACAAAAGTCTTGATTCTGGAAAAATTATTATAGATAGAGTCTGATAGTTAAATAAAGCAGCAGAGAGTGAAGACTTACGACAGGGTGAAATGTGTGTCTTCTGTTATTTTATGTTTTGTTCCTGTGTCCTGTACCTGTCTCATTTAGTTTTCTAAACATGTCGAGCCACATTTCAGGGCTGTGTGCATTGCAATTTTTGAGTTAAGATGGACTAGTGATCTACTGTGTATGTGTGTGTGCACTCCATGAGACTGGTCAGATCTGTGATTTTACAGCTTTCTTTACTTAGATCTAAGTATCACATCTGTGATAATGGACCTCCAATACCTGTCAATATACACCTGGCTGTCTTGCGCTTTCTCTCTGTCTGGAGTGGATTTTTTCCTGTTCTCACACCATCTTGTTGTTCTTCTCCTCTTGTCCTCTTCACACCATTCCCTTGATTTTTCTCATGTTCTTCCATGACAAATTGTATGGAATGGATTTAAATATGGTAATATATTTTGTGCTAAATAGTAATACTTATTGGTTACTGAAAGCATAATGAATAAGAAAAAATATTTAAAGGGATAGCTCACCCAAAAATGAAAATTCTCTCATCATTTACTCACCCTCATGCCATCCGAGAAAGTCATACACACTTGAGATGGCATGAATGATGAGTAAATGATGAGAGAATTTTCATTTTTGGGTGAACTAACCCTTAACAATTAAATGTGCAATTCGTTAAAGATATGTAGAGCCATGAGATAGAAGCGTTTGTATCAGTGATGAAATAGTTTTGCTGATGGAGACAGATAGTCATGTTATTTTGGGCAATTTAGCCCTATTTTCAATACATAGATTTTTTTTATTTCACTTTTTCCATGCTGAAATATTCTCAGTTCATCCGTCCAGGTTTCTGCCATTTTGAAATTGGGCCATAATCACCATAGACTTTAAAGGTACATTCAGCATTATTCGTGTTTGTTGCGCTGACTCCTAGCGGTGTAGATTCAGGATCACCCAAGAGTGTTGTCAGTAACCAGTGCCATTGTAGAAATTAGTTTTTCGCTTTCACCGACTTTTTATGAGTAAAAGTGTCCATTTACAGGGGATTGTTGAGATAAAATTAGTACAATCCCGCTAGTCATGTGATCTCAACATGGTGGCGCTCATGAATGTGCGCCTATCACCAAATGTCTTCTACAGCAGCTTTTTCTCTGAAACTGATATGATTACAGTCTTCATCTCATGAGTGTACATAATTTTAAACATATATAAATGTTTATACAGTACTGTGCAAAAGTCTTAGGCACATAAGATGTTTCACCTTTAAGGACCCCCCACCCCCTATCAGAACAGGTGTCATGTTTTTTATATAACCGTCCTTCATTTAAAATATCACGTGTGTAAATTCACTAGGAATATCAATCACTCGTAATTGTCCTTTAAGAAGCACCAGGGGATATTGTATTATCCATCTGTCATTGTCTCTCTTTATTCCAACCTGTGTGCCATTACTAGTGTTCCTGTAGAGAACCTGACGATGATGATGGTTAGAATGTGCACATGTTCACAAACAGCCCTTGTTGAAATGATAAAATATATTCACCACAGATTAGGTGACACACATTGACCAAGTCAAGTCAAGTTATGTGGTTTTTATTGTCGTATTGACCATTGAAGGTGTGTGTGTGTGTGTGTGTGTGTGTGTGTGTCCACAAGGATAGTAAAAAAAAAAGTAATACAAATTAGGGCTGTCGATTTAACACATTAATTCAGTGCGATTAATTTGATTTAAAATAACACATTAAAAAAATGTACGCAAATAATCACAATGTCCCCGGACCGTAATGAAGAAGATTCCTGATAAATGCAAGCTTGTAGTACCACCTGTTTACTTCAGAGGGCAGTAAGTGAAACTTCAGCTGGATGACACTGCACAGTTTATACAGTGAACAAAACAACCCTTCAGTAGGCAGCACAACACAAACAATATATTCTTGCATTCAAAATACTTGATGGAGCACAAATTCGAACTAAGGGAACTAAGATGTGTTCTAAGAATTAAAATATATTTAACTTGTCACAGTGACGTAAAAATTTTATGTTTATGACGCACGTACCCGAGATGCTACACAACCATGTCTGTTTACATTGATGGGTCCTTAAACAATCGAACTGATTGACAAATTCACTTGCGAAATGGATTGCTGTGAACTTTATGCCAATGATTGGCTTATGTTCAATAATATGGTAATAAACAATACATTGTATTCTAAAGCCACTTTTTGTATTGTCATATCAGTGATTAATTGTTCTGCCACAAGAATGTAATACATTTTAATTATCTGAATATTGTTTTATTATATATATATATATATATATATATATATATATATAAAATTACGTGTAATCTGCGTAAATCAGATTTTTTTTTTCACATGTCTTCATCATCTAACCCGCCAACTGGATCCTTTGCGCATTTATGGAAAGCCAAGAGGGTCAGAATTCACATGTTTTGTATCACCGTATTAAGCTTTGAAGCTTTTAGAACGTGCATTTTTTTAGCGCCTCACGTAACATAAATAGCACATTAATTTTCTCATGTACATAACTTCTCCTCTATCGCATTTGAGGTATCTACGGCAAGTCGGAGGATACAAATCATTCAAATACAAGTACTTAAATGTACTAAAACTGCAAAATGCTGTGTTTTTAAATACTTTTATTACATGCGGATTTATGCCGACAGCTATGTAAAGCCATAAGGGTCAAAATTCACGTGTTTTGTATCGGCATATTAAGCTTTGAAACAGCATTTTCTAAATGCCGTAAGGCGTTAAGTAAATGCCGTTAGACGTTACATAAACGCTGTAGGCTGTCAACCATTATGTTAACGCGTGTTATTTTAGCGCCTCACATAACTTAATTAGTCCATTAATTTGCTCATGAACATAACTCCTCCTCTATCGCGTTTGAGGGTTTTATTTGTATTTATTTATTTATTTTATTATAATATTTTTCATTGTTTCCATTGTTTTAAACCTATAACAAAGGTTTTCGTTGCCATTTTATGATTTTAATCCTCCGACTTGCCGTACAGCCCTCAAACACGATAGCTAGATAAAATAACATGCGTTAACTTAACGTGTGATGGCGTACAGCGTTTATGTAATGCCTAACGGCGTATACTTAACGCCTTACACCATTTAGACAGTTTACAACTGTGTTTCAAAGCTTAATACGGTGATACAAAACACGTGAATTTTGACCCGTATGGCTTTCCATAGACAGCACAGCATGAGTTATAGGTGCCATCTAGCGGCTGTGCGTGGAGCTCTCCTGAGCCCACAGTAATACGTTTTTACGCATGCAAATTATTGCTAAAATTAATTATTGCTGATGCAAAGTAGTAAAAGAATGACATTTGTGAATCATACTTAACACCAGCATAACACACTTTTGCACAAAGTATCAACCTATTTGATTAAACATTGTTAGTTGACTAATCTGCAAAAAAAAAATTCAAATGCCAATCAGAATTGAGTAATTACAATGGTTCATATTTTGTGTGGCCAAATGTGAAATATTTATTACAGGAAAATGATATATTAACATTAGGGTCTATTTGTTGTGTTGTATTTGTAATTTTACTGTCAGATAAATTAATTATAATTCTACATGTCATGTATTTATATTTTTCTTTGTTTCCAGCATACCATAAACTCATGGCTAGGATAGATGAGAACAGACCTGAAATAAAGACAATTGATGAAGGGGTAAAAAATGTTTTAAATGGAGTTGGTTGCATGAGAGTGTCTAGGTTGCAGGGTGCCCCTTTCACTGAATTGTTTCAGTAAAATCAGTGAACCAGGCAAGGCAATTTATAATATAAGGTGTGTGTGTGTGGCGCGGGGGTGGGGGGTCACTGGGTTGCGGTCTTCCTTCCTTATTTTTTGTCCTTGACTGATCACATACATGCCTGATAAAATTCTTAGAACTTTATGGAAATCCTAATGATGAATTAAAGAAAAGAAGTGTGTGTGTGTGTGTGTGTGTGTATGTGTAGGTGGGTTTTGGTGGTTTACGAGGATTACTTTTTAGGTTACAAACTGGTAATTTCAAGAATATTATGCTATAAATTATGAATTTATAGCATAAATTCTATGAAAAGCTATGAATTATGAGGACATTTCAAGTGTCCCCATAATTCAAATTGCTTAAAAAACTTGCTAACTTGTTTTATTGAAAATGTAAAATTGCAGCATGTTTTTTGTGAGTGTTAGGTTTAGGTAGGGTTAGACATAGGGGATAGACTCTATAATGCGAACAGTATAAAAATGATTATGTCTATGGAGAGTCCTAGTAAGGATAGCCGCGCCAAAGTGTGTGTGTGTGTGTGTGTGTTTAAAGGGAGTTATGTGTAAGTGATGATGCAGGCATTATAAGATCTTTTTTGCTATATCTACATTAGTTAGCGGAGATGCTGTCAGCTGTGTGTCAGGCTTCCCAGAAACACCCACATCATCAACAGGGTATTAGCCAGGCTATTGCTTGTCGAGAAATCATTTGAAATATCATGTGACCTGCACTAGCGAAATAGAGAAGTTCTCTCAGCCTGCTCTGCTGCAACACACCAATAGTGAATAATCAATAACACAGATCAAAAGATACTGTACCCCTTATCCATTGCAAAATCACTGTAACGCACAGTGTTTATTGGCTCATATATTTTATATAATGGTGAGAATAGCAAAGGCACCAATGTTCAATAAATAATGACATGTATTAACACTTGTTATGCCATGTAATATAGTTCATTATCCTAACTGAAGGATGATTACGGTTGCTAAGCAACATGGCAATTGCTACATTAATATATAATTCAACTGATGTGTGATCACAGGTGTGGGTAAATCGACACAATAACTAGAGCAGGACATAGTTACAAGTTAAGATGAGTGATAATAGGTTAGAGTAGTTTAGGATATACTAACCAGTAAATTGAGTGGTGGTGGCATAGTGGCTAAAGCACAGGGCTGTTAATCAGAAGGTTGCTGGTTCGAACCCCACGGCCACCACCATTGTGTCCTTGAGCACAATGGTGGTGGCCTTTGTGCACTTAACTCCAAGTTGTTCCGGGGGTATTGTCCCTGTAATAATTGCATTGTAAGTAGCTTTGGATAAAAGCATCTGCCAAATGCATAAATGCAAATGTAAATTGTAGGTTTGTTTGATTAAGTCATACTATCTGTTTGCTATGCACAGTAGTAATTGTTTTTGAATGTGTGTTTGTGGTACTTCCTGTGAGATACAGGAGAGTCAGTTGCATTGGTGGTATTGTACTAGGTGGTATAACATAGTATTCAACATTGGCAAACAAACATGTACAATGGATGATCTCTCAAAGCCATTGCCTAGTGGTTAATGCAAACGATAAAGACACAGTGTGCCATTCTCTCATGTGGGAAATGCTGAAATGGAACCTCTTAAGTGATTTGGAATACTTTACATAGGCAGCAATTCTGTGCATCATACAAATGATTTGTCATTAGCATGGTACTAAGGTAACAATGTGATACTCTAAAGCCACCTTTACTCTGCAAAGCTGGCACAGAAGCGGCATCTGAAATGGCATTTAGGTTTATTTACACAGACTGTTTAATGCTGCTCAGAGCAGGCATAATTACATTTACACTGGGATTACAAATGCATAAATAATGTTATGAGATTAATGTTTTAACTATTAAACAATGAATATAGAAATATGAAATGAATGAAAGTATGATATTGTACTTTTAAATATTAAACTAAATTATAAAATATTTGCTCTATCATAACAAAAAGTTTTAAGCTTGCTTTTCGTTTACACAGAACCAAAGCAGCATCAGAATTGCCTTTAATACTAGGTGCTTAGGGGTTCAGACTTCATAGCAGACATACTGTAATTTAGCCTTTTAGCTTTTATGTGGCATTGCATCTTTACACAGAATATTGAGCAGGAACAGAGCAGCCTTTACTGAGCTCTGTAAAGGTGCCTTAGGAATAAAAAATACTCATAGCTGTTTTTAACCATACAGTACATTTATAATTGAATTAATTATATTTAAAATTTACGTTTAGATTTATTTCACTCAGCATGTCACAATGCATTTATGGAATTGTCTTCTCTACTAAAGATACATGTGATACTGTCTTAGAAATTAGGCAAAGAATGCATCTTATAAAGGCAGAATAATGAGGGTAATAGGATTGGTTTTAGACATGCTAGTGCTTACAG